>NC_134875.1:84379981-84679981 GCF_049852395.1 Peromyscus maniculatus bairdii | reverse complement strand
GGAAGGAAGAAAAGAAGGAGAAGAAGGAAGAAGCAAGCAAGCAATGAGTGCCAGACTGTGGTTGCACACACTTAGTTTCAACACTTAGGAGGCAGAGGCAGGCAGATCTCTGTGAGTTCGAGGCCAGCCTGGTCTACAAAGTGAGTTCCAAGACAGTCGGGGCTACATACAGAGACCCTATCTTAAGAAACAGAGAGAGAGAGAGAGAGAGAGAGAGAGAGAGAGAGAGAGAGAGAGAGAGAGAGAGAGAGAGAGAGAGAGAGAGAGAAATGGAAGCACTAGATATGATGGTGTGTACTTATGATCCCAACACTTGGGAGGTGGAGGCTAAGATACCTTAGAACTCAATAATACTAAGACAATCACGTTGTATCTACCAAGAAGATTTTTACAAAAACAATCCTCTGGGGAAAAAAAGAAAACTGAGAGTGTAGCAGTCACAAGTTCCTGTGTCCTATCCCTTTGCATTATAAAAACAAACAAACCAGAAATTCCCAAATGTTGGTGAAGAATTGGAATTGGACCCCTCATGCACTGTTCTTGGAATATAAATTATGTTGTCACTACAGAAAACATTATGTTGATTCCTCAAAAACTTAAAACATAAAAGCACATGTGATTCAGCACTTCCTCTTCTTGGTATATATTCAGGCAAAGGGAAAGCAGGGCCCTGAGCAATGCTTGACAACCCACAGTGACAGAGGTATTATTCACAACAGATAGGTGACACTGTCCTTGGAGTGACTGTTGGTCTGTTCTCCCCTCTTGTCATTTAGTGTTGTAAGCAATAAAGACTGTAAGCTTCCATCAAAAAGAAAGAAAAATGGACAAATGCTACTTATAGATAAAACTTAAAGACATTATACTACAGGAAATAAGCAAAAGGACAAATACTGCATGAGTCCTGTCCTATGAGGTTTGTAAAGTAGCCACATTCGTTGAGACAAAAATGGTGGTTTCATTGTGTATATGTACCACATTTTATTTATCCATTCTTCAGTTGAAGGGCATCTAGGTTGTTTCCAGGTTCTGGCTATTACAAACAATGCTGCTATGAACATAGCTGTGCATGTACCCTTGTGGTATGATTGAGCATTCCTTGGGAATATGCCTAAGAGTGGTATAACTGAGTCTTGGGGGAGATTGATTCCCAACTTTCTAAGAAAGTGCCATATCAATTTCCAAAGTGGCTGTACAAGCTTGCATTCCCACCAGCAGTGGAGGAGAGTTCCCCTTGCTCCCATCCTCTCCAGCATAAGCTGTCTTCAGTGTTTTTGATCTTAGCCATTCTGACAGGTGTAAGGTGGTATCTCAGAGTTGTTTTGATTTGCATTTCCCTGATGATTAGGGATGTTGAGCAATTCCTTAAATGTCTTTCAGCCATTTGAGCTTCCTCTGTTGAGAATTCTGTTTAGCCCTATAGCCCATTTCTTAATTGGACTGTTGGGCATTTTGATGTCTAATTTCTTCAGTTCTTTATATATTCTGGATATCAGCCCTCTGTCAGATATGGGGTTGGTGAAGATCTTTTCCCATTCTGTAGGCTGTTGCTTTGTCTTGTTGACCATGTCCTTTGCCCTACAAAAGCTTCTCAGTTTTAAGAGGTCCCTTGATTGTTTCTCTCAGTGTCTGTGCTACTGGTGTTATATTTAGGAAGTGATCTCCAGTGCCAATGTGTTTAAGACTACTTCCCACTTTCTCTTCTATCAGGTTCAGAGTAACTGGATTTATGTTGAAGTCTTTGATCCATTTGGACAATGGAATACTACTCAGCAGAGAAAAACAATGACATCATGAGGTTTGCAGGCAAATGGATGGATCTAGAAAAAATCCTGAGTGAGTTAACACAGACTCAGAAAGACAAACATGGTATGTACTCAATCATAGGAGGATACTAGATGTAAAACAAAGGATGACTAGACTCCTACTCACAACTCCAGGGAGGCTACCTAGAAAACAGGACCCTAAGAAAGACACAGGGATTGCCCAATGACAGAGAAATGGATGAGATCTACATGAGCAAACTGGACATGAGGGGAGATAATGAAGGGGGAGAGAGCTTAGGGGAGCAGGAGATCCCAGCTGGATCAAGAACAGAAAGGGAGAACAAGGAAAGAGAGACCATGATAAATGAAGACCCCATGGGAATAGGAAGAAGCAAAGAGCTAGAGAGGTCCCCAGAAATCCCAGCACTTGGGAGGCAGAGGCAGGCGGATCTCTGTGAGTTTGAGGCCAGCCTGGACTACCAAGTGAGTTCCAGGAAAGGCACAAAGCTACACATAGAAACCCTGTCTCAAAAAAACAAAAAAAAAAAAGTAATCCACAAAGATACCTCCACTATAGACTACTGGCAATGGTCGAAAGAAAGCCCGAACTGACCTACTCTGGTGATTGGATGGCCAAACACCCTAACTGTCATGATAGAACTCTCATCCAATGACAGATGGAAGTGGATGTAGAGATCCATGGCCAGGCCCCAGATGGAACTCTGGGAGTCCAATTGGCAAGAAAGAGGAAGGATTGTATGAGTGAGAATTGTTGAGACCAAGGTTGGATAAAGCACAGGGACAAATAGCCAAACTAGTGGAAACACATGAACTATGAACCAATAGCTGAGGAGCCCCCAACTGGAAAAGGGCCCTCTGGATAAGTAAGACAGTCGATTAGCTTGAACTGTTTGGGAGGACCCCAGGCAGTGGGACTGGGACCTGTCCTTAGTGCATGAGCTGGCTGTTTGGAACCTAGGGCCTATGCAGGGACACTTTGCTCAGCCTGGGTGAAGGGAGGAGGGGACTGGACCTGCCTCAACTGAATCTACCAGGCTGAGCTGAATCCCCAGGGGAGTCCTTGCCCTGGAGGAGATGGGAATGGAGGGTGGGCTGGGAGGAGGGGGGGGGGCCCACGGGCAGGAGGAGGGAGGATAGGGGAATCCGTGGTTGATATGTAAAATTAAATTAATTTATAATTTTTTTTTAAAAAAAAAATGGTGGTTTCAGCAGGCAGTGGTGGCACACGCCTTTAATCCCAGCGCTCAGGAGACAGAGGTAGGTGGATATCTGTGAGTTCGAGGTCAGCCTGGTCTACAGAGTGAGTTCCAGGACAGCTAGGGCTACACAGAGAAACCCTGTCTCAAACAAACCAGCAAGGTGGTTTCCAGGGCCTGAAGGCAGGAGGGGATGGAGAGACAGCATTTAATAGGTACAGAGATTGATGTGGGGAAAGTGACAGAGTTCTGGAAATGGACAGAGCTGATGGTTTTATGACAGTGTGAATGCTATGGAATGCAATAGCATGGAATTTAACAATGTAGAACTACGTATTGTAAAACAGTTAGGAGAGGGCAGTGAAGAAGGAGACGGTGATGATGATGATGATGATGATGATGATGATGATGAAATTTCTTTCTTTTTAAAAAAATTAGCTTCACAGCTTTTAAAGAAGATGTTTTTCCTGTATGTGTGTCCCTGGTGCCCGAGGAAATCAGAAGAGGGCATTGGGTAACCTGGGCTAGGAGTGTTTTAGATAGTTGTGAGCCACCATACTGGTGCTGGGGATTCACCCTGGGCTCTCTGCAAGTGCTCATAACCATTTGAACCATCTCTCCAGCCCCGAGGCTTTCTTTTGATGACATAAAAACCACAACTGTCATGCCAGGCGGTGGTGGCGCACGCCTTTAATCCCAGCACTCGGGAGGCAGAGGCAGGTGGATCTCATTGAAATTCGAGGCCAGCCTGGTCTACAGAGTGAGTTCCAGGAAAGGCGCAAAGCTACACAGAGAAACCCTGTCTCGAAAAAACCAAAAAAAAAAAAAAAAAAAAAAAAAAAAAAAAAAAAAAAAACCACAGCTGTCACCTCAAAGAGGATATGAAGTAGTTTATTTTAAAGGCAAATATCAGTGAATATGTCTTGAAAACACAGATTTAAGTCACCCAAAATCTGTATTCCAATGTGGTACCAGTTTCATGAAAGTTTCTTTTTCAATAATAGAACAAAGAACATAACAAATGGAGTCTGTTTTAGAATACCAAGTAGGCAGATTCTAGCAAAGCTGGAGAACAGCTACCATAGTCCTCAGATGCTGAGATCTCTCCTGCAGGCCTCAGATGGTATCTGCTAACATTTCTAGCTTTTGAGTTGGTAGAAGCCAGGGGTCTTCACAAACATTCTAAAAGAACTTACCTAATAATCCCAAGGATGCTAGATCATACACAGAGGTGGGCATTAATAGCTATTAAAAGAGTACCAAGATAGCTCAAGATAAATTGTAGTTAGGCTCTGTATCTACAGTCATTGATGCTCCAATTAACTGACCAGCCTTTGCAAAATGTTCAATATAGGTATGGCTTATTTTCAGGAACTTCATATTTCACTACATCTATCTGTCTATCTATCTATCTATCTATCTATCTATCTATCTATCTATCTATCTATCTATCTATCTATCTATAGATATATCTATTTATTTGGGAGTAATTTTCAGAGGCTGATTATCTTCCATCATGCTGGTCCTGGGGGTGGTCTGTGACAGGTGCCTTTACTCATTAAGCTCTCTTGCCAGCCCTGGGAACTTGCATTCATGTTTAATTTTGAGATGGGGTCTCATGTAGCACTGGCTGGCCTCAAGCTCACTATGTTGGCCAGGCTCTTCTTGAATTTCTGCTCCCCCCGCCTTCATCTCTGAAATGCTGGGGTTATAGATATGCACCAGCACACCTAATTTATGTTCTACTGGGAATCTAAGTTACAGCTTTGTGCTTGTTAGGCAAGCAGAGCTACACGCCCAGTCCTCCTCTCAATGCTTTGAGTTATAATTCATATTTCTCACAATTCACCTGTATAAGTATTCTTGGTCTGTTCACAGAAGTGAGCAATTGTCAGGACAATCAATTTTAGAACATTTTAATCATCTCAGTTTGGAACTTCATGCTCATTGGCAATGACTCCGTGTTTCCTCCCAACTGACCTAGCCCCTGGCAGCTACTAATCTACTCTGTTTCTCTGTATCTATCGTGGATGTTTTGTATAATATGGTCTCTTTGTGATTGCTCCTCTCACTTAGCATACAGCTTTTAAGGTTCACCGAATTCATTCATTTGGAGAGGTATTATTATTTAGTTATTTTTGAGCAGTGTCTTCATGTGTAGGCCAGGCTGGCTTTGAACTTGACATCCTTCTGTCCCAGAATCCGGAGTGCTGGAACTACAGGCATGTACCTCTTCTCCTAGTGCCCAGCATTTTATTCAATCAGTAGGTGCTTAAGGTTGTTCATTTTTAGCTATTATGTGGCTAGAAATTCTGGGCATATACTTTTGTGTGTATGTATTTTCATTTTTCTCGAGTATATACTTCAGAGAAGAGCTGAAGTAGACTGTTTAGCCTTTTGAAGACTCTCCAAACTTTTTCACAAAGGCTGTGCTATCTCACATACCCATGAGGTCATTCCACGTCTTCTCCAGTCCTTGGTATGTCTGGACCTTTGGAACACAGCCAACCTATTGGGTATGGTTTTAAGTTTTAGCTTTCTGGTAGCTGCTGGTATTGAACACTCTTTCCTGCTCTGTTTGGCTTTGTACATATATTTTCAGAGGAATATCTCCTTAGATGCTTTGCCAATTTTTAAAGTAGGTTAGTAGGAAAGAACGAGATCTTTCACAACACTAAGGAAGAAATAGACGGCCATCTTATTATCATGGTAAAACACGTATAATACACAACTTATTATTTTTTTCACTATTTTTTTTATTATTATTACATATACAGTGTTCTGCCTGCATGTATGCCTGCAGGCCAGAAGAGGGCACCAGATCTCATTATAGATGGCTGTGAGCCACCATGTGGTTGCCAGGAATTGAATTCAGGACCTTTGGAAGAGCAGCCAGTGCTCTTAACCGCTGAGCCATCTCTCCAGCCCTCACTATGTTTTTAATGGAGGATGTATGAGGCACAGCATGTGTGTGGAGGTCAGAGGAGAATTTTTAGAAGTCAGCTCTTGCCTTCCACCTGCCTAGGCAGGGGCTCCTTCCTGGTTTTGCTCCTGTGCAGCAATGTACTCTGGGCTAGCCTGGCCTGTGAGTTTCTGGCCAATTTGCCTGTCTCTACCTCCGTCTCCAGGTAGGAATGCTGGGAATACAGATGCACACCACCACATCTGGCTTTTTATATAGGTTCAGGAGATCAAACTTGAGTCTTCAGGCTTGTAGAGCTAGTGCCAATCCATCTCCCAGGCCCCTTGCGCATGATTTGAAAATTAATTTATAATGGATTTTATTTAGTGCAGCCACACACACGTGCAATAGTACACACGTGAAGGTCAGGGGACAACTTACAGAAGTTCATTCTCTCTTTCCATAATGTGGATCCTTGGGGATCGAACTCAGTTCTCAGGCTTGACAGCAAGCACCTTTACCTGCTGAGCCATCTCTCTGCCCTCTCCTAACTGTCTTACAATACGTAGTTCTACATTGTTAAATTCCATGCTATTACATTTCACAGCATTCACACTATCATGACAGCATCAGCACTGTCCATTTCCAGAACTCTGTCTTTTTCTCCAGATCAACCTCTGTACCTATTAAATGCTGTCTCTCCATCCCCTCCCGCCTTCAGGCCCTGGAAACTACCTTGTTGGTTTGTTTGTTTGAGACAGGGTTTCTTTGTGTAATAGCCCTAACTGTCCTGGAACTCAATTTGTAGACCAGGCTGACCTTGAACTCACAGAGATCCTCCTGTCTCTGCCTCCCAGTGCTAGGAATAAAGGTGTGTACCATCATGCCCAACAAGAATCTTTTTCTTTAAAAGAGAGCAGGATGAAGAGACTGCCTAGCTCTAAGATGCCGTGACTCCTCTTCCCAATGGATGACACAGATTTACTGGTTGTTAAATAGCTGTGAATAAGGACTGAGAACAGACTGCCGTTGGAATGGTGGGGATCAGAATGTATTCAACAAGGAGAAACTAGAGAGGAAGGGACAGTAAAGACAGCCCTGTCTTCTGAGATTGTGGGTTACCAAGGAAAAGAGAGAATTAAATTTAGCTGAAAAGAATTAAATTAATTCAGGAAAAGGAAAATGATAGTAATTATGTATTTAGTGGATTCTACAATACACATTTCTCTTTCTTCTTAAATGATTTATTTTTAGTGTGTGTGTGAGTGTGTGTGTGTGTGTGTGTGTGTGTGTGTGTGTGTGTGTGTGTGTGTGTGTGTACCTGAGGGCAGGTGTCCACAGAAGCCAGAGACATTGGCACCCCTGGAACTGGAGTAACAGATGGTTGTGAACCAGCTAACATGAGTGTTGGGAACCGAACTCAGGTCCTCTGGAAGAGAAGCACATACTCTTAACTGCTGAACCATCTCTCCAGCCTCTCACCCATTTCCCTCTACCCCCGATTTTTTTTTTTTTTTGAGACAGGATCTTATGTACCTCAGATTGGCCTCAATCTCACAATGTACCTTGAATTTCTGATCTTCCTGCCTCCTCATTCCACGTGCTGGAACTACAGGCATGTTCCACCACATCTGGTTTATGAGGTGTCCAAGGTTTTGTGTATGTTAAACCAGCGCTCTACGAACTGAATTCCATCCAAAGATACACATTTGTTCATGTTTTTTCAATTTTCGGAAGCTCAAAGCCATCTGACAGTTCCTGGAATCTTAGAGTTTCTGCTGGCCAGGCAGCAGCTGTCATTGCCTGACACCTTCTGGTAAGATAAAGAAAATGAATATGAGGATACGAAAGAAAACAATGGGACACTTGTTCCTGTAGAAATCATCCATGATCTTAATGGCAACAAGTGTTATGCAGAAACAGCAAATGACAGGGTCCAGTAGTACCAAGTATCAGATTTCAAGTAGAAAATGTCTAACCCCTTAGCCATTTTTATTTCATTTTGGTGTTTTCTGTAACCCACATGAGAATGGCCTGCCTTAAAAGTCCACTTTCAAGATAAGCATGGCGATGGCACTCCCATCAGCACTCAAGAGGCATGGGCAAGAGGATCCCATGTAGTCCAAAGCCTTCCTGGACTACATGAGATCCTGTCTCAAACAACAAAACCATCAACAATACAACATATTGTATACATATAACAATATATGTGTGTGCATATATACACACAGACATACATATTCCTTTCTAAGTGAGTCTTAAGAAACTCTGGAGAGATGGCTCAGTGGTTAAGAGCACTAGCTGCTCTTCCAGAGGACCTAAGTTTGATTCCCAGCCCCGACATGGCAGCACACAGACACCTGTAACTCTGGTCCCAAGGGTAGGCCCCCTTCCTTCCTCCTTGGGTACTAGGCATGCATTGGATGCATAGATACACACGAAGGCAAAGCACCCATACACATAAAATAAATATATTTTTAAAAAGAAAAAATCTTTAGGCCATCAAGGGAGCTCATGGCACTTGCCATGCCAGTCTTGTGAGGTGAGTCTATCCCTAGAACCCACATGATAGGAGAGAACCAACTCCCATAAGCTGGCTTCCATGTGCATGCTGTGGTACCCACCCACACATGCACATCACATCACATACAGTAATAATAATAGTTTTAACTAAGAAAATATGGGGGTTGGGGATTTAGCTCAGTGGTAGAGCGCTTGCCTAGCAAGCTCAAGGCCCTGGGTTCAGTCCTCAGGTCTGAAAAAAAAAAGAAGAAAATATAACCTTCAACACTTATAAAGTATAAATTCTAAATGATAAAATTGTCTACTGTGATCATTTGATTGGCAGTAACTTGTTCTTCTGTAGTGGTACATAAAATGAGGGTGAACTTTCTACTCGTTTCAAATTAGATGAAATACTGTAAGGCCACATGGTGTTTTACCTCATTAAAAAATTCTGTGCTGCCAGGTGGTGGTGGCACACACCTTTAATCCCAGAACTTGGGAGGCAGGGGCAGGCAGATCTCTGTGAGTTTGAGACCAGCCTTGTCTTCAAAGTAAGTTCTAGGACAGCCAAGGATACACAGAGAAACCCTGTCTCGAAAAAAAGAAAAGTATATAGGTGTTTTGCCTGTCTGTCTTTGCACCATGTGCATGCAGTGCCTAAGGGGTCCAGAAGAAGGCACTGGATGCCCCTGGGACTGGAGTTACAAATGATTGGGAGTCACCACGTGGTACTAGGAATCTAACCCAGGTCCTCTGCAAGAGCAGCCAGTGCTCCCAACTACTGAATCATCTCTCCAGTCCCAAGACTACACCTTATACCATGTCTAACAGAGTACCACACTAAGAAAAATGCTAATTCATTAGTTATTAACACATCATGCAACAAATATTTGCTGAGTGTTTACTATATGGAAGGTATCGGATACTGGGTACATAATGGTGAATGAGACAGACACAGGCCCAGCCTCAGTGAGTTTATTATTAGATAGAACTGGGTAGACCAGTAGAAATGTCCCTCAGCATTAGTTCCTCAAGATAATCCAAGAGCAATTATTTCACGATCAGACTAATTTGAGAAATGTTGTATGCTAAATTCACTTGTTCATAATATGCATTGTTACATTAAAGACTAAAGTCATATAGTAAAGAAGATCTCTTAGAAGCCAGGATTGGCTGGGCAGTGGTGGCGCTCGCCTTTAATCCCTGGACTTGGGAGACAGAGGCAGGTGGATCTCTGTGAGTTCAAGGCCAGCCTGGTCTACAGAGCGAGTTCCAGGACAGCCAGAGTTGTTACACAGAGAAACCTTGTCTCAAAAAACCAACCAAACAACCAAACAAAGAAGCCAGGATGGTGGCACATGCCACTAATCCCAGCCTTCGAGAGGCTGGAGCAGGAGTACAGCCAGTTCCAGGTAAGCCTAGGCCATTAGAGAGCAAGATCCTGCCTCTAGATGCTGGAGGAAGAGACAGCAATGTTCTTAGTTTTATTTCACACTATATATTCTACACACACTTATTTCTTCATCATTTTGAGACAAGATATTGCTACACTACCCAGACCAACCTTGGACCCCAGGGGGCCTCCCTAAAATCCCTGGGATTACAGGCATGCTCTACCATATCTGGCTTCAAAGGTTATTAGTGAAATAAATCCAGTCAGAATTGGGATAAGTAATGTAAAAAGAGCTCCTATTAGTTTTCACAATTATTTTTATTTATTTGTACGTGTCTGTATGTATGTGTGCATGTCTGTGCAGGTGTCGGAGGAGGCCAGAAGAAGGTGTTAGATCCCCTGGAGATGGGGTTACAGGCGATTGTGAGCCACCTGATGTGGGAGCTGAGAATTGAACTCAGATCCTCAATGAGAGCAGCAAGTACTCTTAACCTCTGAGCCATTGCTCTAGCCCTAAGAGCGCTTACTAGAAAAAGATGAATGTCAATTCACAGAAGAAAATGGTTAATGGAAAAATTTTCAACCTCTATTGTACTTGAGAAACACAAACTAAAACAATGAAAAAGCAGATCTTTTGGCAATTTGTTGGCAAAGATATAGCAAGATTACTTTTTTTTTTCACAGTGTTGGGAAGATGTAAAGAAGGAGATAGCCCCATTCATTGCTGGTTGAAGTAAAAAAAAATGGATTAATGCTTTAAGAATGTGATTTGGTGAGATCTACCAGTTTTATTTCTATGTACTTATCCTACAAAAATATTTGCTCAAGTGTCCAAAGATTTATCTACAAGAGGTCCACTGCATTATTCCTTGAAGAGTGAAAAGCTGAAAGTAACCCAAATGTCCATTACTTTGACATTTGATGAACTGTATTACACCCATGCAGAAGTCTCCCATTCTGCTTTTATAAAGATACAAGAGTTCTAATTGAAGATGCCTGACTGAAGGTATGTGCTTATCTATGTCTCCTCCGGCATCCCATTAAAATGCTAATAAAGGAATAAGCCCTTAAGAAGAAAATGGACTTAAACTTTGGGGAAGATTGGAAATACATCAGCTGATGAAACAGAATGGATGGGTCAGTATGTCTGGAAAAATCCCAGAGAGGCTGCCACTTCAGAGCTGGCAAGTACTCAAGGTCAAATAAAGGAGTCTGGAAAGCAGGAAGTGAAATCCTGCCCATGAAACAAATGCTATTGGCCCCCGTGAGGCTCGGCACTATCCACATACTTGCCATAGTGAACCGTTAATACTGCCTAGCTTTAAAAAAAGAATAAACTGGGCATGGCAGCACACACTTGGGAGGCAAAGGCAGATGGCCCCAAGTTGTGACCTGCCTGGGCTACATAACAAGACCACATTAAAAAGTAAAAAGCAGGGCAGTAGTAGCGCACGCCTTTAATCTCAGCACTAGGGAGGAAGAGGCAGGCGGATCTCTGTGAGTTCGAGGCCAGCCTGGTCTACAGAGCGAGATCCAGGACAGGCTCCAAAGCTACACAGAGAAACCCTGTCTCAAAAAAACCAAAAAAAAAAAAAAAAAGTAAAAGTCACCTGGAGGTCCTAGGAAAAGCTAAGGCAGCACAGGTGTTAATGTCCCACAGCTAATGTGACATTTGGGGGTATTGTACAGGACTATCCTGCTGTGGAATAATCCTCTTGTACACTGTAAAGATTTGTCACCTGAAGTGGTTTAAGAAAACGCTGATTGGTAGCCAGGCAGGAATTCTAGGCGGGACAACCGAATCAGGAGAATGATGGAAAGAAGAAGGGCAGAGTCAGAGGAGATGCCAGCCAGCCGCCGAGGAAGCAAGACTGTACAAAATGAGGTAACCAGCCATGAGCCACATGGCAAAACATAGATAAGAAATATGGGGGCTGGAGAGATGGCTCAGTGGTTAAGAGCACTGACTCTTCTTCCAGATGTCCTGAGTCCAATTCCCAGCAACCACATGGTAGCTCAAAACCTCCTGTAATGAGATCTGGTGCTCTCTTCTGACCTCCAGGGACACATGCAGGTAGAACACTGTATACATAATAATTAAATATTAAAAAAAGAAATATGGGTTAATTTATATATAAGAGTTAGGTAGTAATAAACCTAAGCTATCAGTTGAGCATTTATAATTAATATCAAGTCTCCAAGTCAGTTATTTGAGAACAGGTAGTCAGGACAGGAAACTTCTGCCTATACTATCCAAATTGCCATCATCTTCAGGAGTTCTGCTGGGCCTGCTCTCAAAAGATCACAGCTGGTCCAGTTAGGGTGGGTCATGGGACCCTCACCTGAATATCCTCCCAACCAGCCCTATGCAGTTCTGCCCTTATTGCACGTAGTCTCTAGGTCTTGGGGGATGGGCTGGAGGAAGTAGGTGGAGTAGAACTAGGGGAGGGGCCTAGGTGGCTATGGGAAAGCCATCATCCCTGATAAGTAGACTTCCCAGTGCAGCTTGTTCGGGGCAATGGGGCTCCACCCTCCCCTAAGTAATCTCTTGCCTATGGAAGAAAGCCCCACTAGACACATTGGTTCCCCCGAGTGAACTCTGGTAGAATCATACCTGTTTGCTGTTGGGACCAGAAGAGGAAGGGTAGGGAAGGAATTTTAGGAACAGGGGAGCTCCTGCCCAAACGCAGCTCCGTAAACTAAGTCAAAGGAGAAGTTCCTTGGCACAAGCCCTGCCCTGTATGCAGCCATCTTCATTAGACTTCCTATCGGGGAGAGACCCAGCAAACAAATAGATCTCCAGGCATAAAATGATGAGACTTCTTCCCTCCCTCCCTCTCTTTCTTTCTTTAGATAGGGTCTTACTCAGTAGTCCGGGCTGGTTTTGAACTCGGAATGTTCCTTCTTCAGCATTCTGAGTGCTTGGATCACAAGCCTGTGTCACAAAGCCCAGTTCTTTCATTTTTAAATATAAAGTAACAGACCACCAGATATATAGTGGTAAACAGCGTCATGGAAAGGACAGAGTGAGGAGAATTAACCACAGAGAGACTAGAGACTTTAGAAAGGGGACTAGTATTAGGGCCTACTAAGCTAACAGGGAGAGAAATGACCCATATGCAGATATTACATTACTACCAGTTAGTGACACTGTTCGTGATAGCCAGGAAATGGAAGTAGCTTCAATGCTTATCCATAGATGAATGGATAAAGAAAATATAGTACATATTCACAATGGAGTTTTACTTAGCTATAGAGAAAAAAGAAATCATGATATTTGCAGG
This sequence comes from Peromyscus maniculatus bairdii, assembly GCF_049852395.1. NCBI lineage: Eukaryota > Metazoa > Chordata > Mammalia > Rodentia > Cricetidae > Peromyscus > Peromyscus maniculatus. The sequence goes on along the minus strand of NC_134875.1, from coordinate 84,666,914 downwards.
TAAACAATGGAACTCAGAAAGATAAACATATCTGTTCTTTCACATGCAGAACTTGGATTGGTCTGTGTGTGTGTGTGTGTGTGTGTGTGTGTGTGTGTGTGTGTGTGTGTGTGTCCTGAAATTAGAAATCATGGGAGGGGAAGAAGCTGTCTTAAGGGACAGATGAGGCAGAGGGCAAGGTAAGCCGGGGGACAGGGAAGATGGGGACCAGCGCTGGGAAGGGGACAAATCAGAACAAAGGATAATTGCAAACTTCCGCGTATGGAGATGCACTGTTGAAACCCGTCATGTTATATACTAACTTAAAAGTCGATTTTAAAATAGCTTTAAGGGCTGGAGAGATGCCTTAGAGTTCAGAGTGTTTGCTGCTCAAGCCCTGCACCTCTCCTGGGCAAAACAGTAGAGCAGGCCCTGGTGGTGTGGGTGAGGGTGACCTGGCCCTGAAGGGCATGAGAACAGGAGAGCTGGCCCTGTTCCTTGCTTTGGACTGCATTGGGTGAACCAGCCAGGTAGTGATGATGAGGGAGAGCTGGTGGGCTGACCAATCCAGCTACCACCCAAGCCCAGAACCAGGGCTACAAGGTAGCCCACCCCAACATCCAGCGAATATGAACTGCTGGAGCATGTGAAGGGGCCGGATCTGCAGATCCAAAGTTACAGGATCCCCATGACACAGGATAATAACAGGATATCCAAGAGGAGCCCCAGGGAGAGCCTATTATCAATAGTGTAGCAGAAGCCAGAGGCTTCGAGCCAGACCAATGACTCATAGCAATGAACACTTGCAAGATGTATGGACTAAAGGGTAAACTGTGTGACTCACTGGGCCACACTACAGCTTCCATGCTGAGATATTTTCCTTTTGTTTCATTTTTGTTTGGTTGTTTTTGTTTTCTTTTTAAATTTTATTTTTCGGGGGAGGTTGCAAGGGCAGAGGGCAGATATGAAGGGATGGGGAGATGAATGGCATCAGGATCCATGATGTGAAATCCACACATACACACAAAATCAACAAAAAGTTAAAAAAAAAAAAGCTTACTACTAATTTGTAAGAGTTTAGATCCCAGTACCCTTCAGGCAGCTCACAAATGCCTATAACTCCAGACACCCATACAACAGACACCCATACAAACAGGTGTACAGACATACATACATACATACATACATACATACATACATACATACATAAAAAATAAATGAGTGAGTGAGTGAGTGAATGAATGAGTGAATGAATGAAAGAAGGAAAACAAAAATGTTTTTTATGGTCTGGAGAAATGGCTTCCAGAAGTCCTGAGTTCATTTCCCAGCGACCACATGGTGGCTCACAGCCATCTGCAGTGAGATCTGGTGCCCTCTTCTGGTGCGCAGGTATACATGCAGGCAGAACACTGTATACATAATAAATAAATCTTTTAAAAATGTTTTTTAAATCAGGAAGAGGAAAGTGTAACTACAATTAAAAAGTTGATTACCCCTAAATAAACAAAAATTAAGGGCCGGGTACATATGGCTCAGTAGTAGAGTTCCTGCCTGGTGTATGCCCAAGGCCCTGGGTTCAACGCTCAGCACAACAAAAAGAAGAAACAAAATCAGAATTCTCACTAGCAAAATTGGATGTTCGAGTATTTTAAAGCAGTGAGGAAAATCATTCTGAGCAGCTGCAATAGTTTTCCTAGGGAGACATGAGCAGATGTCTGTTCCCCTCCTACAGGGCACCAATGACAGACCAGAGTAACAGTTTCACAGAAGTCCAACTTGGTGAACCAGTGAGTTAGTTCATTGGGGCCACTTAAAGGAGAGTGGCTGGTGGGTTACTCACCGGGGCGTAGGTGACTCAAAAACAGCTACCTCACTGAAAAGTCTCCCCTCATCACGAGTGATGACATCAAGAAAGTGACGTCATGGCCCCCTGCCTTTAATCTTCTCCTGTGTACTCTAGCACTCCCTTCTCCGGCTCGCATGCAGCTAGGAGGCAGGATCGGAGGGTTAAAAGGCCAGTACCTTTACCACAGACCTCGCAATCACAGTATTTGCTCTGTTTATGTCAGCCATGACTGTGGGTCCCAGGTTACCTCTGCTCCATGGTAGTAATAGGATGGTCATGCGTGCCCAGAGTAAAAAGCTATGCTTGTGGAAACAGGCAGTTTTACAGCAGAGACCTCAGAAACAAGCAGTACCATTCTTATCCTTGGCCAGAAGCCCAAAATATCTTTGTTCTGTTCTGGCCACGGGCCTGAAATGCCAGAAGTGTTGGCGGTGTCTAGTTTGTGGTCTGGCCACTTGTTATCTTTCTTCTCCTTTTATATAGTTGCCCAGAAGCCGTGTGAGTGTGACCAAAACTCCAGTGTAGACATTCATCCCCTTGAAGAACTTCAGAACTGGCTATCTGGATCTTCATGGAGGAAATGGGCTATATCCATTATAATCTTAGTAGTTATGCTACTGATCTTTGAACCTTGCTGTCTTAGTTAGGGTTTCTATTGCTGTGAAGAGACATCATGACCATGGCAGCTCTTATAAAGGAAAATATCAAATTGGGGTGGCTCTCTTACAGTTCAGAGTTGTAGTCCATTATCGTAATGGTGGGAAGCAAGGCAGCTTACAGGCAGAGATGGTGCTGGAGCTGAGAATCCTTACATCTTGATTCAAAGGCAACAGGAAGTGAACTGAGACACAGTGTGGTTTGGGCATATATGAGACCTCAAAGCCTGCCTCCACCCACAGTGACACACTTCTTCCAACAAGGCCATACTTACTCTAATAAAGTCACACCTCCTAATAGTGCCACTCCCTTTGGGCCATTTTCTTTCAAACCACCACACTTGTGTACTCAACAGCTGTCTTAATTTTATGTCTTTTAATCTGGTGGTCCTGCTGCAATGTAACTCCTTGATCACCGTCCAAGGCATAAAAGTCAGCCAGAGTAGAGACCCTAAGTCAGTGGCTCTCAACCTGTGGGTCGAGACTCTTTTGGGAGTTGAATGACCCTTTCACTGGGGTCACCTAAGACCATAAAAAACACAGCTATTTACACTACAATTCATAACAGTATCGAGATTACAGTTATGAAGTAGCAACAAAAATAGTTTTGTGACTGTGGGTCACCCCAACATGAGGAACTGTATTAAAGGGTCACAGCATCAGGAAGGCTGAGAACCACTGCTCCTAAGCCCTCTGTGTCCCAATTTCAGCCCATCCCTTAAATGATTTTGGGTCTTGACTCTTGGTGGAGAAGAATGTTACCGGGATTAGGAGATTAGCAGATTTAGAAGCCATTAAAGTGAAGATGGATCACTCTTCCATGATCTGCTTTAGACCCCACCTCCCGTTTCCCTGGTAACAACAGAAGGGGAAGAGTCACAATTGTCCCTTCTTAGGATTTAAAATACCATACAATGAACATAGTTGAGCAAGTGTGTGGTGGTATTGTGTTCCCAAAATATTGTATACCCTAATAAAAACTGGGGTCAGAGAACAGAAAAGCCACTAAATACTTAGGATAGGCAGTGGTAGCACACGCCTTTAATCCTAGCATTCCAGAGGCAGAAATTCATCTGTTCAAGGATACAGCCAAGCATGGTGACTCATGCCTTTAATCCCAAGAAGCGAGCCTTTAATCCCAGGGAGTGATGGCGGATAGCAGAAAGGTATATAAGGCCTGAAGACCAGGAACTAGAAGCATTTGGCTGGTTAAGCATTTGGCTGGTTAAGCTTTTAGGTTTTGAGCAGCACAGTTCAGCTGAGAGCCATTCGGATATGAGGACACAGAGGCTTCCAGTCTGAGGAAACAAGATCAGCAGAGAAGTTGGCCAGGTGAGGTCAGCTGTGGCTTGTTCTGTTTCTCTGATCTTCCAGTATTCACCCCAATAACTGGCCTCAGGTTTGTTTTTATTAATAAGACCTTTTAAGATTCATGCTACACAAGTGTCCTTGTGGTATGCTCATCCTTTGGGTATATGCCCAAGAGCGGTATCATTGAGTCTTGAGGTAGATCTTGTGGGAACTCATGAACTCTAGACCAACAGCTGTGGAGCCAGCATGGGACCAAACTAGGTCCTCTGCATGTGGGAGACAGTTGTGTAGCTGGGTCTGTTTGAGGGGCCCCTGGCAGTGGGATCAGGATCTATCCCTGGTGTATGCGCTGGCTTTCTGGAGCCCATTACCTATGGTCGAACACCTTGCTCACCATTGATGCGAGGTGGGGGGGGGGGGGCCTGGTCCTGCCCCAACTTGGTATGCCAGCCTATGTTGACTCTCCAAGGGAGGCCTTACTCTTTTGGAGGAGTGGATGGGGGGTAGAGGGGGGGAGGAGGAGCAAGAGGAGGGATGGGAGGGGTAACTGTGGTTGGAATGTAAAATGAAAAAAAAATTTAATAAAATAAAAAATAAAGTAAAATACCATACAAAGAGATGAAGGTATTGGAGCTTTGTTGAGGCCCATTAAGGGAAAGTGACTTCCTCCTGTTTAAAAACAATGGAATCTGAGTTCTGTCTCTGCTCCAAAGATGAGAACATCCGCCCTTAAGCGTTAATCTAGCGGGGCCTGTCAATCAACTGGCCAAGAGACTGCCCCACCCGAAGACAAGTTAGGAGATGGGAAGACAAATCACCTTCCTTAATGACATGTCCCAGAAGCCACTCTCTTGATACAGTTGCTTACAGGGCTTCTTGTCACATGGCACTGCTAAGCCCGTCTGCCTTTCTGAGTTCGAACTAAAAAGAAGCACAGTTTTCCTTTCTTTCTTTTCTTTTAGGATTTATGTCTTTATTTTATGTATATGAGCGCTCTATTGACTTTTTGCCAGAAGAGGGCATAGATTCCACTATAGGTGGTTGTGAGCTGCCATGTGGGTGCTGGGAATTGAACTCAGGACCTCTGGAAGAGCAGCCAGTGCTCTTAACTGCTGAGCTGTCTTTCCAGCCTGTTTTCCTTCTTTCTATCTCTTATGGATACCAGCCAAAAGCCTAAGTATGCTCTAACGTGCTGGCTTTCCTGGACCCTAACTCAAAATATGTTAAGCCTCTCCTTTCTGAAACTCCCCCCACCCCACCCCCGGAAGCTGCCAAGATTTATAGCTTGCTTCATCTGTTGTTTTGCTTTCAAACTCTAGTAAAACCGTCCTCGAGCTTCCTTCTGAGTCCATTTAAAATGATTTTAACAAGATGAAGAACTCACAAAAGGAAACCATAGGACCAGCAAGATGGCTCAGTGGGCAGGGGACCTTGTCCTGTAAGCCTGGCAACCTGAGTTTGATCCTCAGAAGTCATATAAAGGTGAAAGGAGAAAAGCAGCCCCACAAAGTTGTTCTCGCTGCCATGCATGTGATGGAGCATGCAGGCAAATACATGCCTCAAGCGCGCACGCGCACACACACACACACACACACACACACACACACACACACACACAGTGACGATGACGATAAAAAGGAAACCCCAGAAGACAGGGAGAAGGGCTAAGAAATGTCTCCTCCTCCTCCTCCTCCTCCTCCTCCTCCTCCTCCTCCTCCTCCTCCTCCCCTCCTCCTCCTCCTCCTCCTCCTCCTCCTCCTTCTCCTCCTCTTCCTCCTTCTCCTCCTCTTTCTGGTTTTCTGAGACAGGGTTTCTCTGTGTAGCTTTGGTGCCTGTCCTGTCCCGGCCACAGCAATCATGAATTCACACCAGGTATGCCTCCTGGCTCTGGGCCCACACAAGCAGAGCCTTCCTAACAATCAGCTACAGAAGGGGAGGTGACACATAGGTCCCTGCCACCTAGAGCTGATCTTTTGGCAACTAACAGATTCTGGGAAGGGGTGAGGCACAGAATCCAGTTGTATACACAGTGGTGAACCCACCATGTTCTGATGGTTAGTTCCAAAGCCTGGGTCATTTCAACTTTGTGGAATACAAAATAAAGCAAAAACTAGTAAATATGGGAAAGAGATTTGTAAGGAAGAGTGGAGAGATGGCAGAGGCGGGAAGGGTATAAGAGGCTGGGGAGAGAAAGCAGAGTGCATTATACACACCTGTGAAATTACTAAAGAACAAAACTTATTAATAAAAACCTATTTAAGCTGGGTGGCAGTGGTGCACGCCTTTAATCCCAGCACTCTGGAGGCAGAAGCAGGCAGATCTCTGTGAGTTCGAGGCTAGCCTGGTCTACAGAGCGAGATCCAGGACAGTCAGGACTGTTACACAGAGAAACCCAGTCTTGAAAAAAAAAATCATCCAACCAAACAAAAAAAAACTAATTTAAAAGAGGGACCACAAATTTCTTGGTGACAGTACTACAGCTTGAACTTAGAATTTAAAATTCAACCACATTATTAATCAAGTTGAGTACAAAAGATTATTTTCTAAAATATAAAGACACAGCTGGGTGGTGGTGGCCCACGCCTTTAATCCCAGCACTCCGGAGGCAGAGGCAGGCAGATCTCTGTGAGTTTGAGGACAGCCTGGTCTACAAAGTTAGTTCTAAGACAGTCAGAGCTGTTATATAGAGAAAACTTGTCTGGAAAAAAAGTAAAGACACAAAGAGCATTTATTCTTTCTGAGTATGTTATTAAAGATGCACTATTTTGTTTGGTTTGGTTTTTCGAGACATGGTCTCCCTGTATAACATTCCTGGCTGTCCTGGAACTCACTCTGTAGACCAGGCTGGCCTCGAACTCACAGAGATCCACCTGATCCTGTCTCCTGAGTGCTGGGATTAAAGGTGTGTGCCACTACGCCTGGTTTAAAGATGTACTCTTACAAAACCAGGGTATAACAGAAACCAGTAAAATAACAAAAAGAAAAAATATAGGGAATAAGAAAATGCAGCCTGAACTCAAATCCAGTGAGAAAAACAAAATTTCAGGGCAACAGCTGTGAAGCAGGCTTGGAACGCAAGCAGAAAGACTGTATCCTAAGAATGAGACAGATTGGAGGCAGAAATGATGGTTCAGTCCAAAAGTCCAGTACTCAGCGTGCTGAGGAAGGAGGACTGCCTTGGCTATAGTGAGTTCCAGGCCAGCTAGAGTCCAGTGAAACCCCATCTCAAAAACAGATGAGCAAGAAGAAATGAAGTAGATTTCAACCACCGGATACACTGAGTAGAAAATTAGAAGCATGTACAAGGCTTGAGACTGAATGCTAGAGCTGCAAAAGGGAACTGAATACATATCCAGAAAACACTGACAATTCACCTTTTTCTCAAAAAGAAAATACAAAAGGCAACCAAAAGCTTCAGTTAAAAAGAAGCAAACAAGCAGGCATGGTGGTGCACTCCTTTAATCCCGACACTCGGGAGACAGAGACAAGCAGATCTGTGAGTTAGAGGCCAGCCAGGTCTACAGAGTAAGTTCTAGGACAGTCAGGGACACAGAGAAACCCTGTCTCAAAAAGAGAAGCAAACTACCGGGTCTCTCCCTTTTCTGTGCTCCAGATTAGTGGAGCTCTCAAGCCTCATCAGAGAAGCCCGTTTTTACAGTAGAGCATGCTTAATACAGAGATCCACAGTGGGTCAAATACAGAGAATAAGAGGCTGCGAAGTGCTCAGCCCTAATGAGACCTGGACAGCAGCACCACCACCATCACCACCACCACCACCACCACCACCACCACCACCATCACCACCTATCACCACCACCACCACCACCACCACCACCACCACCACCACCATCACCACCACTGCCATCACCGCCATCACCACCACCACCAACCACCACCACCACCAACAACAACAACAACAACACCATCACCACCTATCACCACCACCACCACCAACAACAACAACCACCACCACCACCACCATCACCACCACCACCAACCAACAACAACAACAACAACAACAACAACAACAACACTACCACCACCACCAAGGTTCAGGGATCAAAGCAGAGCTGAGGCAGAAAGACTGTGAGAGTCAGAGGACAGCTATGAAATAGTGTTTTCGGAACGCAAGAGGCCTGTTGCACACATGCACTCACAGTGGCTGTGACAGCATGCGCAAGATTATGCCCATCAAAATTCCAGCATGGATGCGGAGGGTTTATAAAGCTCCACCCCTAGCCGAGGAGCTATTGCAACGGATGCTGGGGGAGGAAGCGTCAGTTTTCTTCAGGGATATGGCTTAAGGGTAGATGATCAGTACAGGGAGCTGGGAGGACTGGAGGATGGACTTGATCAGAGCAGAATGAATTTCACATGTATGAAATTCTCAAATTAAAAAAACAAAGATGGGATGATTAATCCCTAAAACATTAAAAAGTAAAAACAATATAAAAATGTCCAAAATATAAAGTGAAATTTCTTTTTGAAATTGACTTATTTTTATTTTATGTGCATTGGTGTTTTGCCTGCATCTATGTCCGTGTGAGGGTGTCGGGTCCCCTGGAACTGGAGCCACAGAGAGTTGTGAGCTGCCACGTGGTTGCTAAGAATGGAACCCGGATCCTTGGAAGAACAGCCAATGCTCTTAACCACGGAGCCATCTCTCCAGTGTTTTTTGTTTGTTTGTTTGTTTCATTTTTGGTTTGGTTTGGTTTTTTGCCTGCATGTGTGGGATGGTACTACATACAAGCAGTACCGAAAATGGCCACAAGAGGGCGTCAGATTTCCTTGAATTGAGTTCCGCAGAAACTAGAGTTACACAGTCCTCTCTCCAGAGATGAGCCATCTTTCCAGCTCCTACTTTCTCCAGGGGGAGAAGAGAGGCTGGAACTTGCTACTAGATCAGGCTAGCTTTGAACTCACAAAGATCCATCGGCCTTTGCTTCCTAAGTACTGGAGTTAAAGGCATGGACCACCAAAGGCATGGACCACCAAGGCTATACCTTTTTTTTTTTTTAAGAGAAGTTCTTGCTATGTAACCCAGGCTAGCCTCAAATTCCTGACGCTTCTGCCTCTGTTTCCCAGGTGCTGTGGCTACATTGTGCCTAACTTGCTTTCTGTTTTTATTAAGCTATTGAGGAGTGAGGATATTTTAAAAACTATAACACCTCCACAAACCTGCCAGGAACCTTCCTAATGATTAATTTTAATTGAAATATTATACTTTTTAAACATTTTAAAAACAAACTTTTAAAGTCAGGTGTAGTAGCTCATTTTTATAATCCCGGCAATTGTGAGGCAGAGGCAGGAAGATCAGGAGTTTAAAGCTATCCTCAGCTACACAGTAAGTTTAAGGCTAGCTTAGGCTACATGATGCCCTATCTCAAAAAATTTTTAAAAAAATACTAATAATAAAGAAAAAATAAAGAGGCCCTGCCTGAAACATGCAACAACCAAAACAGAATATCTGCTATAAAAAAACCCCAAAACCCATGGACCATAACTGTCACAAAGCTAGGTAACAAGAGCATTTAGCCTAAATATGTGGAAGGGTACAAGGCGGCACCAATAGCTGTAAAACAGATGTGATATTAGCCGTGTGTGAAAGGAAACACGAGGAAGCAAAGAACATGCCACAAATCCCAGGGGCTGAATTGAGGGGAATTTTGCATATTCCAGTAGCAAGTGTGACCTAAAGAGTTTAAAAAAAAAAAAAAAAAAAAAAAACCACCCATGTCTGCAGCAGTGTGGGCCCCATGAACTCTCCGCACTAACCAGCCAGGAGCAGAGGACACTGCTGGAAGCAGAGTCCAGATTCCGCAGTAGAGGGAGCGGACCAAATGCCCAAATGCCGGGAGAGGAGCCCAAATGCCCAAATGCCCGGGAGAGGCGAGTTCCCAGGTCTCGGAGAAAGGAAGTCACAGTTTTGAGAACTACACAAGAGCAACAGAAGAGGGCGCAAGAAACCACGAAAAGGGAAAAGCTGTTGTCGCCCTAGCCTCCATCCTTCTAAACATTTCCAAAAAGATGTAGTGGCACCGGCCTCTAAGTCTGGCACCCAGGAGGCAGAAACAGGAGAACTGCAAGATCAAGGCAAGCCTGGACTTCATAAGCAGACCTTGTCTCAAAAGGTCAAAATAAATAAACACATAAATCTGTAAACTCGTGTGAAAACGAGCAACAGTATTTATTAGAAGAGAAAAGATAATGAGGACGATTCCCTTTGACAATCAACATGATTATGAGACATGAAAACTAGAGCCCGCCGTCTCAAACGAGTCCAAAATAGACAAAGGAAAGGATAGAAGATGTGAAAGAAGTCAGGACCCGAAAAACTAAAGCACGAGGTAATTTAGAGGGTTAAGGAAAGACTTGGAAAGAAGGGGAAATAGAAATGAATTCTGAGCCAGAAAGAGCCAATGAACCCCCGATGTACACAGAAGCTAAGAAGACGGAACTGCATAAATGCAGAAGGAAGCAACTGAAGTGATGGAAAGGACTTGGGAATCAAAGAGCATCTTAGCACTTAGTCCCAAACCCTACTGCCCCCTACAAAATGAAGAGGAAAGAGAAAACCAAATGTAGAGAGAAGAAAGAAAAGCAGGAGAATGGGACAAAGGAAGTAATGTACGGAAGGACAAATACTGTGTTTTGTTTGTGGATCCTAGAGCCCTTTATAGAGAATATGTGTGTGTGTTTCTATTCTCTCTCTCTCTCTCTCTCTCTCTCTCTCTCTCTCTCTCTCTCTCTCTCTCTCTCTCTCTCTCTGTGTGTGTGTGTGTGTGTGTGTGTGTGTGTGTGTGTGTGTGTGCGCGTGCGCGCAGTTCTTGCTATGGGTTTTTAGGGAAAGTATTTTTATATGTGGCACAAAAGCAGGATGGAGAGGAGAAGGGAGAAAATTAATGCGAGGGGTAGAGAAGGGAGTTTAAAGGGACGGAAAGGGAGGGCTGAATATGATCAATGCACATGGTATAGTTGAAGAAATAGTTTGTATAAAACCCAATATTATGCACAATAAATGCACACCCATAAAAAATGAAAACAGAGCTGGTGTGGTAGCCCGTGGTTGTAATTCCAGCACTTGGGAGGCTAAGGCAGGAGAATCAACACAGGTTTGAGGCCAGCCTGGGATATATGGGGAGTTCCAGGACAGCCTAGACAACAGAGTAATCCTGTCTCAACAAATAAAATTAAAAGTTTAAAAAGGCAGAAGAGTAGAGGCTACAAGAAAGCTTTCCTGAAATAACTTGGAACAAAGACTTGAAACAACAAATTTAAAAAGCAAGTATTTAATTTTTAGGAGGAGATTTTCTATCTAGGTGAGGAGAACAAAGAAAACCAGCCAGCTATCAGATATATTGACAATGATGCTTAACACTGGAAGAAACAGAAAACAAGAGATTCATGATGTACAGGAGAAAGAATGTAAGGCAAGCAGTCGGAATTCCGTCTTGGATAGGGAAGGGAGTCGAGAGCCCTCCCAGCGGCGGCAACCACTGGTAAGTTGTGTGATCTAGTAAACAGCCCATCCATGCTCCTGTGAGCAGCCCCGATTAACCTCAGTGGGTCACACACACTAAATAAAACACAGCAAAACAAAGAACATGGAAGGAAGTAGGAGAGAACTTGTTGGGTAAAAGGAAGGGGATGAGAGGGATCATGCGGTGTGAAACTGACCAAAATACATTACATACATGCTTAACACTGCCAAAGTGTAAAAAAGAAAGAAATTATTGACCCGGAAGTTAAAAAAGTAACAATTTTCATTTGTAGCCAAACTGTTATGAGCTGAATTGCATCCTCTCACTGAACCAAAAAAGTTCACATGTTGAAAGCCGTAACCCCGGCATCTCAGAAGGAGCAAATATCTGAAGACAAGGCCTTTAAAGGCAGTGATTAGGTTTGAATGAGAGTCTTCCTTCTGACCGCAGTCCCTAAGAGCAGGAGGGCTGGGGGTGGGGCTCAGTCGCGCAGCACTGGCCTAGCATTCCAGAGGCTTTAGGTTACATCCCCATATGGTCAAAACAATTTTTAAAGGATGGGATTCGTACACATAAAGACACCAAAAGCCTGCCAGGGCGACATCTAGTTGAAATTCTGAGGCTAGCCTGGGCTACCCAGCAATGTCCAGTCTGAAATAATAAATAGACAAAAGGTATCTATCAGGGGGAAAGGCTGTGTGGCACAGCAAGAAGGCAGCCATCTGCCAACCAAGGCTAGATGCCTCAGAGAAATCAAATCTGCCAACACCCGCCCTTGGGCTTCCAGCCTCCAGCCCTGAGAAACACATTCTGCTGTTTACGTCACCCAGTCTCTGTTTTTTTTTTTTTTATGACATCCCCAGCTAAATAATATTCAAGGATAGAGTCTACAAGCTTGTCAACATGCACTCACTCAGGAAGTACTGCTCCTGTGACCCCTTCCTAAGCAATCTGCTACAGAACCAATTCTAGAAAGAAAGAAAGAAAGAAAGAAGGAAGGAAGGAAGGAAGGAAGGAAGGAAGGAAGGAAGGAAGGAAGGAAGGAAAGAAAGAAAGAAAGAAAGAAAGAAAGAAAGAAAGAAAGAAAGAAAGAAAGAAAGAAAGAAAGAAAGAAAGAAAGAAAGAAAAAACCACTGAGAAAAACGTAGACAAAAGGATTGTTTGTGACCATTAGATAAACTAAAACTAAGCGCGCACACAGATCCACGTCGGACTGAGATTCCGTGGTGGCTGCCGGTGTGAAAGTGCAGTTTGTAACAACTGCATATGGAGTAGAGGCGCGGAGAGGGTGCAAACAGGTTCTGTGGTTTTGCTGTCCTGTTAGTGGTGGCAGCGTGAATATTCTGCTCTGAGACAGTTGTGTATGGCATGGCATATGCACGCGCATAACAATATGATCATTTAAGCCTATTATCTCCTATATTTGTGGATTCTCAGTAGGAAAGAAAGGAGACTGAGAGGTGAGACAGCTCAGAAAACCCCCAAGATCTGACTTTGGAAAAAACAACTCCTCAATATCTCCTGCACTATTTTTCCTGAAAGGGTTTGAAACACTGATCAACTCGGTACCTGTGTGTATTGCTGCTAGCATCCAGACACACAGTGGCCTTGAGATGCCATTTCCCACAAAACAGAAACCAGGCCTTTTTAGAGAAGTGATTTCAGGTCTATGCCAGGAAATGTATAAAATGAGCCTGAAGCATCAATTTTGTTCCATTTCTGAGTTCATTGTGACTGCTTTTTATATTACTGACATTTTTAGAATAGAAAAAAACAAGTAACTATTTTGAAAAAAATTGAAGAGAAAAGGCAAACATTTACATTGCTTTCCCTTAATAAACTATACCCTTAGCCAACCAAATAATAGATGTTTTTCTTTTTCCTAGAAAATAAATGATGAGTAATAGAATTCGAATGTCACCATGCTACAACCCTTAATGAATAAATGGACTTAGGCTTTAAGCGGCAAATGGCTACTAATAGCCCAGAGAGAAGAGTAAACATTGTGTGCCTTCTGCTAAGAGAATACAAAGACCATCTGTGCACTAGTCTTCCAAAAGCCTCCTACCTGAACCCGATGAAATCAACTACAAATACAAAGACAAAATTACAAGTCAGCCATGACGGCGAGGGCCTGGAATCCTAGCACTGGGAACATGGAAGCGGGAGGATCCGTTCAAGGTTCTCCTCGGCTGCATGAGACCCTGTCTTAAAACAATAACAAAAAAAGGAAAGACAGTAGAGGAGCTGGCACACTCGCTCAGCGGTAAAGGCACCTACCGTGTGAGCCTGCTCACCTGAGTCTGAGTCCCCAGAACATGTCAGGGTAGGAGAAGAGATCTGATTCCACAAAGCTGTCCTCTGACCTCCACAAGTGCCATGTGGCATGTATGTATGCATCATGCATACACACCATAATAATAAACGTTTAAAAAATATTTAAAGAAAATACAGTATGGAGAAAATAGGGCAATCTAGATCATGAGGAGACAGTCAACAAAATCCAGACTTGGAGAAGGCTCTAGAGGTCAAGTTTCTTCAGTAAACAAGTTGCCGGAGAGAACAGCTGGAAAGAGAGAGGTATTGGGAGTGTGGCTCAGGGCTCTCTACAGAGCTCACCCAAGCACACGGGAGACACCATGTCTTCCATCCTCAGCACTGTGATTAAAGAAAAGGAAAGGCCAGCGTGGTGGCGCACACCTTTGATCCCAGCACTCAAGAGGCAGAGACAGTGAATCTCTGTGAGTTCAAGGCCAGCCAGGTCTACAGGGTGTGTTCCAGAACAGCCAAGGCCACACAGTGAGACTATCTCAAAAATAGAGTCGGGGCTTAGGGGAAGAAAGACGAAAATATATTAGCCAGTTGGGTAAGTGTACGGGCAATCAGAGGGCTAGGGCAAGGGACACTGCCCTGATTTGTTTAATATTTTAATTTAAAAATTAGATCTAGGCTGGAGACATGACTCAGCAGAGGACCAAAGTTTGGTTCCCAGTACCCATGTGGCAGTTTACAACTGCCTGTAATTCTGTACTGTTAACCTCTCCTGTCTCCACAGGCACCAGACACTCACATGGTGCACAGACATACATTCAGGCACTCACCTAGACACATAAAAATTTAAAAAAATCAGTCTTTTAAAAATTAGATCCATATGCACTGGTATTGGAAGATATCCAAATTCTATAGTAATTTTTTTAAAAAAAAGTCAGAACAGTATGTTCAGTATGCTCAAATTCTCATTTAATAAAATAAATAAAACTCTGCATATTGGGATTATGCAAAGAGACTGCATATACATATGCAGCAGTCAACAGAGGAGTCCTCTTTCAAAGTGTGACTTCCTATAACGCCTATTTGAGAGCTAATGCGCACGTTTACTTTTGTAATTAGCAAAAAAGCTGAAGGAAGGACAGACAAGGAAGATGAGAGAGGAAGGGAGTGGAAGAAGGAAAAAGAAAGGTTCTTAGTTCTTAAAAACCTTCCAGATTAATAGTCCGGTGTGGGGGCGCACGCCTTTAATTCCAGCACTCGGGAGGCAGAGGCAGGTGGATCTCTGTGAGTTTGAGGCCAGCCTGGTCTACAGAGCGAGTTCCAGGACAGGCAGTGCTGTTACACTGAGAAATTCTATTACAAAAAACAAAACAAAGAAAGAAAAAAAGAAGCGTTCAGATTATAAACCGAGGCATTCCCCTGACTTGAGCACACTACGCAATGAATAAACAGTGAGAAGCGTGTCCTAAAGCAATCCTCAGTGCTTTGCATCTATGTTTAAAATCCGTCCTTTTGATTAGCTAGCTCACTGCTGTCACCCCGTAAAATTTACAGCCTGACCTGGGGACTGCTGTCCTGGGAGAGGCGCTTGTCTAGCATGTGCATGGCCTGGCACTACAAAAACTCTAAAACCACTACAATTCAACCCCCCCTTTTCACACATGGATTCCTGATTAGGGGTGTGTGTGTGAGAAATCAGGACTCAAAAACAAGCCACTGGTTCAAGTTTCAGCAACTCTTTTCTCCACCTTTGATGCTCTGAGGGAGACAACACCCTTATCTTTCTCTGTTTATCTTATATGCCAGGGGCTCTCAAGAGTGCCGTCCCCAAACCCGCATAAACAAACTCTTAGGCCCCATCCAGATCCACCAAGTAGGAATTTCTCTTCTGATAAGCTCTCTAGCAGGATTGCCAGATAAAATACAGGACAGTGAAGTTTGAAATTCAAGTTTGTGATGAATTTCTACCAAAAATATCTGTAGCGATTGGTACACACTTATATTCAAATTTCATGGAACATCCTGGGTTGTTTTTTCTTTTTGGTTAGTTGTTTTTCTCAATCTGGCAACTTGCCTTCCAGGGTACTGTAACCATGTCTGAGGGCGAGATGCCTGGGTTCACACCGGCCCGATGACGACGACATTTCCTTTGTTAAAGGAGAATGGAATTCCACAAATATGACTGTCATCTCCTTAAGACAGAAGACCTATGACAAGGAAGCAGAGATATGGGGACAGAGCCAGTCAGACTCAGGGCCTAGGGTAAAGTTTAGTAGCAGAAGGGACCTGGATTTTACCAGAAAATGAAAGCATACTGAGTGACTTCAGCTCCAGACCTCATAAAGTGCTGTCTCCACACAGGACAACTGAGGAGGAGCTAGGGGAGACAAAGGGTTAGGGGCACCAGAGAAAGGGCAAAATATACTTTAAAGTTTATTCATTTGTTTCAGGAAGGGTCTTGATATGAACCCAAACTGGCTTCGAAGTCATTGTGTAGTGCAGGCTAGCCTTAAACTGGAGAGCCTCCTGTTTCTACCTCTCAAGTGCTGGCAGTACAAGTGTCCATGACCACACCTGATTGGAAAACAGAACTTTTTTTAAAACATTTTATTTTATGTGCACTGATGTTTTGCCATGGGTGTCAGGTCCCCTGGAACTGGAATTACAGACAGTTGTGAGCTGCCATGTGGTTGCTGGGAATTGAACCCAGGTCCTCTGGAACAGCAATCAGAGCTCGGAGCCATCTCTGCAGCCCCTGGAAAACAGAACTTTTTAATAGAGTAAGAAGACTATACAGGACACAGGAAAAAAGCTGACTTAAAATTGGCCAAGGTCAATTGGAGCTCACATCCGGCTGACCATCACTGACTCTGGGTGAAAACTAGAGAAGAGACACTCCCTTCGAGGGCAGAGAGGCTCCTGGGCAGTCCTATTAGTGTCTAAGGCGGTAGTTCCCAATCAGGGGAGATTTTAACCCCTGGCAATGTCTGGAGACATTTTGGGTTGTCAAAGCGTGGAGTGGGCATCTTAGAGACATCCTGAGATACTGTTCAACATCACCCCACAGCCCCCAGATGGCCCCTCTACAGAGAATTATCCAGTTGCAAATGCCAAGTTCCAACTACTCAAAGCACGTTAACACAGACAAAGAGCCGCCCGCCGCCGCCGCCGCCGCCGCCGCTTCCGCCGCCGCAGCCGCCTTCACACTGCCTGCCTCATCTCCCTCATCTCCCAGCCCAAGACCAGGCTGTCCTCTCCCGTGAGAATCATCTATGTATGCACATTCCTGTAAATCAGAAGGCTGATAACGAGCTCTCTCTGTCTCAGGGTTCTAATCTACAAAATGTGGGTAAAAATACTTAACCCATAGGGTTGTTGCACAGATTAAATGAGTAATTTAACAGTTGAAATCCCGACATCTATTGAGCACCTACACTGTGTGCCAGGTACTCAGAGCCCACACATAGTCTTCGCTAGCGCGGACTTTGGCGAGTTTTATAGCACACAGCAGATTTTCAAACAGAAGCTAATCTCGTCACCCATACTCTTCCTCTCCCTTGTTAGACAGAGACCTAATCCTCTTGTTTCCTTCCCAGAGAGTAGACGGAACAGTAGAATTATACCTTATTTAGAAGAGCTACCTGAATCTGTGCTGTTTGTTAAGGTCTCTCATTATTAGTTCCACACACAGCACCAAACTACCACGCCATATGGATTTACTCCACTTGACAGTTTCATATATATATATCTATATCGAGTGGTCATTACACACACGTCATTTTCACTCTCAGGACTCTCACTCTCCTCCCTCCCAGGCTGAACCCCTTCTTCTTCCCAACAAGTCTCCCAGACATTGCTCTGATTTAAAAAAAAAAAAAAATTAATTTAAAAATTAGGTCTAGGCCAGAGAGCTGGCTCAGCAGTCAAGGGCACTGGCTGCTCTTGCAGAGGCCCAGAGTGTGGTTCCCCCTCCTCCTCTCGTGCCTGGTGGGGGAGGGGACTCAGTCACCAACACATTGTTCTTAATCATCAAAAGAAGCTGGGGTCTGGGAGGGCGGCTCAGTGACAGAGAGCCTGGCTCCGGCTTGTTTTATTTCGTTGGTGTAAACAGTGTACCCTCCAGAGCTCTCTTATCGAAGCACACGCTCCCTCTTTCTCCTTTCTTTCTTTTTTAACAAGCCCTGGGAAGTTTTATCAAAGGCAAATTAACATTTTTGCATGGTTTACCTTTTAGCAATCTGTTCTGTCATGCTTCTAATATCACAATCACCTAGAAAAAGAAAAACAGTCATTTTACAATTCACTCACCTGCAACTGGCATTCAAATTTCCTACAGTGGCTACACATTCTTTACTCAAGACAACTGATTCTATGCAAATCATTGCAGCAGCTGCATTGCCAATAGCTTAGAATGTTAGCCATCATATGATCGCAGGGGAGATGATCAGACAATCAATCAGACCTGGTTTATCACCCGAATTTATAATACCACACCTAGGGAAACAACTAGGTCTGGGGATTCACCCATGACCTTAGCACAGTCAGTGTTCAGCCTGTCCTGATTTCCAGCAGATCAGAAGAGCGAGGATGTTTGCAGTCAGTATTTCAGATGAGTTCAAACCTTTCCACCCTTGACGATTCTGCTCACTGTGACTGTGTGCAGTGTCTGCCTCCTCTTTAACGGCCCTCACCGCTTCAGCAGCCATGATTGCCTTCTTTTCTGGGCAAGCCAGGTTTGCCATGCCGATCATTTTCATTCACAGTCCTTACCATAAACTCAGTATGTTCGTAACTCAATTCCAAACAAGGTCATTTACAGAACAAGAAAGTCAAGCTGCCAAAAGTGAGGAAATCTGTTCTACTAAAGAAATGCAAATAAAACAATAATGTGGTGTTTCTCATAAACTTAATGAAAATGATAATATCCAGTATTGGTGAAAATTCGTGGAGACAGGCACTTTTACACTGTTGATAGAAATATGAGCCTCTGTAACCTTTTAGAAAAATAATCTGGTAATGCCCATTAAAGTTTAAAATGCATACATATATGCCTTACATACTTGCACATACTTACAATATACTTGGACCTTAAGCACACATGTACAAATATGTCTGTGGTAACAGGAAACTGAAGGTAAATAATACTATGCTATGAATTGAGAGATGTGATTGGCTCAGCCTGCGTCACTGAGGAAATGCCCAAATTAATAACACATTATCCTTGACCCTACAGTTTGTTTCAAGTTTTGCCAGTAGTGATACTGCTGCAACCAATATCCCTCCTCTTGGCGATTTTCTTTCTATAGCATGTTTGTTAAATGCTATCTTCACCTATAAGGCAGTACACAATTATGAGAAAGCCAGCTGTGAGACTGCAGATGTGGCTCAGCTGACAGAGTGCTTGTCTAGCTTACAGGAAGCCCCAGAGTTGATCTCTAGCATTGTATAAACTGGTGATGGTGGTGCATAGCCCAACACTCAGGAGGTAAAAGCAGTAGGATCAGGAGTTCAAAGCCATCACTGACTTCAGAGTGAGTTTGAGGCCAGCCTGGCTTACACAAGACCTTGTCTCCAAAACAGAAACAAGAAAGAGAGGTTGGAGACATGGGTCAGTTGCTAAGAGTGCTTGCTACACAGTGGTGAGGACTGGTATTTGGATACCAGCACCCATTTAACAAGGCAGGCATTAGGTGCATGCTTGTAATCCCCACTCTGAGGCAGCCAGAGACAGGAACACCACTGGGGCTTGCTGGATTCCAGCCCTAGGACAAAATGTGAGCCTTAGGTTCAAGGAGAGACCCCACCTCAAAGAAATATGCAGAGTGACAAAACAGAGCATCAGTGTCCTCTTCTGGCCTCCATGGGCATACATTGGCTGAATGTCTGCAGACAAACACATATATACACTCACATAGACACATTTACATAGACATAAAATAAGTGAGTGAAAGACTCTTTTTAAAGTCAATATCAGGGGCTGCAGGCAGGTATCTGTGAGTTTCAGGCTAGCTAGGGCTACATAGGGATACTCTATCTCTGAATAATAAATAAATATATAAATAAATATCTTCTTAAATTAAGGTTTTATTACAGAGAAGCACATGTCAAGCCACATCACAATGAATCTTCATGAAACAAAACAAAGACAAAGTCTTGAAGTGACTCAGAGAGAAATACTGCATCACTTACAGAGCTCCCCAGTCTGAATGAGAGGACATCTCTCATCTGAAGCTGTGTAGGACAGAATGAAGTGGAACATTTTTCAAGTGCAGGAGCAAACGAACTGTCAGAAAACAGCAGAATACACGATGAACTTAGAACCGTGCCCAAATGTAGGAAAATGTACCCTCAAAAAAAAATGATAAGGGTAGGTGAAAAGGGTTAAGAGCAGGCTAAAAGGGCTCCCATGGCCAAACGGGAACAATGGGTGCTAAATTATAACCCAAAGTATAAAAACATACCCATGAGTCCATGCTGATATAAATCAATCACTGTTGTACTGAACGGACAAAAGGACAGACAGACCGATACATTCATACACACATGCATGCATGGGGGGAAAGAAGAGAGCAATATTCCATTCTAATAGTATCTATAGACAATCAAGTCTGACAAAACTCCCTGGGCCGGCTTAGAAAGCTCAACACTGACAGTAGTAGGGCGTTTCGAAAGTAGGTATCCTTGACACGACATGGCGAAAATTTGTCTACCTCCGTAGTCTTCCCCAAGTCCATAACTCAGTCTAATGGTGACAAATGCATCAGACAAATTCCATTATTTTACAAAACAACTGACAAGTAGTCACTGAAAACATCAAGGTTTGAAAAATAAATGTGTGCGAAACCGTCACAATCCAGAGGCGCCAAGGAAACACGGTGACTAAATGTCGTGCATTGTTCTGGATAGTATGTCAGAACAGATAAAAAAGAACAGATAAAAACTAAGGGACCCTAAGGGCTACGGAGATGACTCTATGGAGAGAAGCACTCGTAAGACACGTATGAGGACAGGAGTTCAAGTCCCCTCTGTAAAAGGCCAGTCTGTACATGCCTGTAACCCCAGTGCTGTACGTGCTGAAAACAGGCCTGCTAGGGCTGGGTGGCCTCCGGCCTAGCTCTAAGTTCTGGGAGAGACCCTGTCTAAGGGGACAACGTGGAGAATGAACATGACATCGGACAACCACTTCTAGTCTATGGAGAAAGTTGTCCTCTGGCCTCGACTTCTGTCCTGTGGCTTGCATGCACCCTCAGACCACCACACTGCCCCCCTATAACACAATAATTCATTTTAAATTAAAATTTAAAAAACACCATAAATAGGTTAGATGTAGTGATGCAAGCCTAGAATCCAGCACTTGGGAGGCAGATGCAGAAAGATCTCAAGTTTGACGCCAGCATGGGTTACGTAGTAAGACCCTGTATCCAAAAAAAAAAATCCTAAAAATCCACAGGAAAATAAGGAAATAGAAAGAGAGAAACAGAAGAAACGGAAACAGGAAATGAATACTAAAATGCCAGACTCTAGGCCTAACACACTGACAATTACCATTGTGAGTTTGTGTTCTCCCAAAATGGATGCTGAAGTCTTAACCTCAGAACCTTTCAAAGGGACCCCTTCTGGAAATAGCGTCTCTGCAGATGTAGTCAAGTTACAGTGAGGCCATTACGGGGCTGGAGAAATGGCTCTACGATTAAGGGCACTTGCTGCTTTTGTAGAGGACACGGGTTCAGTTCCCAGCACTCACATGGTGGTTCACAACCATCTCTAACTCCAGAAAAGGGATCCTATGCCCTCTTCTGATCTCCACTGACACCAGATCCACTTGAGGTGTACACACACACACATGCAGGCAAAACACACACACACACACACACACACACACACACTTAGAAACTAAAATAAATGTTTAATGGAGCCGTTAGGGTGAGTCCTAATCTAACAAAGCTGATTTCTTCACAGGAAGGTGGAAGTCTGAAGAAGCCGTAGAGACAGGCGAGTGCCATGTGAAGGCAGATGCAGAGGAGAGATGGTTCTGTGGGGACAGGACAGAGGCTGCAATTCAGCTGCTGTAGGTCGGGGAACACCTGGGGCTAATCCACCAGAAGTGAGACCATGCAAAGAAAGGTCCTGCTCCGGAGGCTCTGGGCCCAGCCCGGCCGAGCCCACAGCTCAGGCTCCAGAACTGTGACAGGATAAATAACACTTTATGGCTCTTGTCACAGCAACCTTAGGGCACTGCGGTTACCTAAAATGCAAATGGCCTGATTAAAATACAGATATCGATAGGCTAAATTAAAAAAAATCACAAGCCAAATATGCCACTTGCTGGAAAGTCACTTTAAATGTAGTAGAGCCAGTTTGAAGAAAGAGAGGCAAAAGGCTGTCTCCTACAGAAAAGTGAGTCAACTTGGTATGGAATGACCTAGAGAATATCCACTGCAAATGATCAGCTGGGGATTTTACACGTCTGTATAAAAGAAATAACCTCATTTTTATATGAAAATAGCCATTATTGGGTCTGGAGGGATGGCTCAGCAATTAAGAGCACTTGGCTGCTCTTGCGTTCAGTTCTCAGCACCCAGGCAGCTGACCACTAATTGTTTATACCTCCAGCAGGGGAATCCTGCCTCAGGCCTCCGTGGCCACCTACACGTACGTGCACATACCCACATACAGGCACACACAAGCACATAACTAAAAATAAAGTAAATCTTGAGAGAGAGAGAGAGAGAGAGAGAATACCTATTATCAAAATCACCTATTTTTTTTTCCCGAGACAGGGTTTCTCTGTGTAGTTTTGGTGCCTTTCCTGGAACTCGCTCTGTAGACCAGGCTGGCCTCAAACTCACAGAGATCCGCCTGCCTCTGCCTCCTGAGTGCTGGGATTAAAGGTGTGCGCCACCACTGCCTGGCTTTTCAAAATCACATGCTTTTTACATATGCATATACACACTCATAAAGACTATGTCAAAGGCCATATCTATTGGTTCCCTCAATGTTACAAGTGGACGGTAGAAGGATGCAAAAGGGGACACATCATGACGAAGGTGTCAATTACGATTATTATTACTTTGTAACCAGGAGCACACTAGCCATTTGTTTTTTTGAGACAAGAACTTATGTAAATTGGGCTGCCTGGAGCTTGCATCAATCCTCTTCCCCCTGCCTCCTGAGTGCTGTACTGCACGCATGTGCCACCATGATGGGCAGATTTGAATACTGTTACGGTTTCCAGTGGCTTGTATCAGGACAAATAAGCATAATATAAGGCCAAGGAGAAACACAGAAGTAGAGAATGTGTTTCTCAAGCTGCTGCTTTGCTGAACTTTCTGTTTGGTTGTTTGGCTGGTTCATTGGTTGTTGTTCTTTGGGTTGAGACAGGGTTTCTCTGTGTAGCCCTGGCTGTCCTGGAACTCACTCTGTAGACCAGGCTGGCCTCGAACTCACAGAGATCCGCCTGCCTCTGCCTCCCGAGTGCTGGGATTAAAGGCGTACGCCACCACACCAGTCTGCTTTGCTGAACTTTTGATAAAATTCTTTCTGTCCTTATAAAGACATTTTAAATTGTTAGTGAGGAGTTCAAAGTCACTGGGACTGTAGGACTCCTTGTTGGAGCCGCTTAAGGAAGTCTAATCCAGCTGTGTTAGGCACCTGGTTATTTGCATATTTTCCCAGTTCCTGTCTCTTTTTTATATTGTAAAGATAACTGTGAGAGATCTTTTACACACAATCTGTCTTTTACATGTCTCACTCTATATATACAAGGAAGGGAAGAGACATTAACTTGGTCATCTTGTATCTTTGGATTGTTTTAATTGTTACAGTGAGAATATCCTGGGTTTTTTAATCAGAAATAAAATTGAAATTAACAAAAGCAAACGAACAGAAAAGCCTGCCTTTCCTCCCGCACGTACTTTTGCTCTTTCCCCTGTGTTAGTAATAGTGTCGTCATTAGTGTCAAGAGAGACTGTGACTCCAGGTCACTCCTGTGATCTTCCACCCTTCCTTATTAGTCACCAAATCCAGATTCTAGTTATAAATATCCCTACTTCCTCTAATTAACCGTAAGTCCTAGACTAAATCTCTTTTAAAATCCCTTCCCTTCTTCACCGCCCTTGCCAATAAGGCTTTTTTCGTTTAGAAGTTTGTCATCTCTGGGTATTTCAATAGCCTTTGATGTAATCTCCTCCGTTACTCCTCTGCCTAATCTCTTTCAATAATGCACTCAGCAATGGCTTTCTAAAAACATGTCCGTGTATACAAAGTATAGCAATACATATACTATTATTATTTTATTTGAATAGTTTCTCTTTAATGTTATAAATAAAACATATCACAAGTTCATGACTCCAAAGATAAGACATGAAGGCAAAATACAGTAAGTGAAGTTTGGAAAGCATTGCTTTACAGTGTAGGATAAGAACTGGTAGTCCCAGCCTACCTTCTCACTGCCACCTTCAGGAACATTCCTGAACATTGTCTTTAGTTAGAGAAGGCTTTTAGACTGCTCCCACATCCCATATTCCTTCTTCCTTCTCTTATGTTTGTCCTCATGTTCTTCACTCCAATTCCTGCCTACTAAACATCTCCTTATGCTTTACTGTTCAGCTCAAAACCGAGCCTGATGACACAGACCTGTAATCCTAGTTACCCAGGAAGCAGAGGCAGGAGGATCACAAGTTCAAGACCTACCTGGGGAACTTAATGACATTTGTCTTAATTTTTTTTTTCTTTTTTGGTTTTTCGAGACAAAGTTTTTCTGTGTAGTTTTGGAGCCTGTTCTGGAACTCACTCGGTAGACCAGGCTGGCCTCGAACTCACAGAGATCCACTTGGTTCTGCTTCCTGAGTGCTGGGATTGAAGACGTGCGCCACCACCGCCCGGCAAAACTCTTTTTATTTTTTTTTTAACTTTTTTTTTAAAGGCTAAGGATATAGTTTGGTGGTAGGGCGCTTACCGAGTATGCATGAGACCCCAGGTTCTCTTCCCAGTACTGACTGCCCTCTCCTACCAAAACCTTTAGCCCATGTATTTTTCCCTGAGGGTTTTTCTTCAGACACTCTCCCGCTCACACACTGTTTCCCCATAGCACTTCTGTTCTAAGACTTACGCTTCATAACATGGTCATCGTTTGTTTACATGTGTCCCCGCCCCACAAAATTATAAATTCTTCCTGGACAAGGGTTGTATCTTACTCAACATTTATCCTGAAGTTCTGCAGCATACCTGGGATAAATTATTACCACCATGCAGGGTAAAATGACATTTCAGTCAATGACAGCTGCAGGCATGATGGCTATGCTGTACATCCCACCTACGTAGTAGGCCCTGTGATGCATGTTTGTGGAAATATACAATGTTGACGCAGTGACGAAGCACCTCATGAAGTGTTTCTCAGACTGCACTCCTATTCACTGTCACATGAGTATACTCTCAACTTTTTTTTTTTCGAGACAGTTTCTCTGTGTAGCTTTGGAGCCTTTCCTGGATCTTGCTCTGTAGACCAGGCTGGCCTCAAACTCACAGAGATCTGCCTGCCTCTGCCTCCCAAGTGCTGGGATTAAAAGTGTGCACCACCACCGCCCAGCAGAAAATTTTAAGTTGAATGAAAAGATCAAAGTCTGGAATCTAGAGCCAAAGATAGGTCATTCCCCAAAGGCAACCTGTGTTGCATGTTATTACATGTTCCCTTCTTGTAGGTGTTACCCTTGCTCACCTGGAAAAGAGTATAACACCCTGCATGAAGGTTTCAAGTAAAGAAACAGCAGACTGCAAAGGTCTGGTTTATCTCCTTTAGCACAATGTCTCTTTTTTTATTCTGTTTTGAGACAGGGTCTCGTGTAGCCTACGCTGGTCTTGAACTCAGGGCTGAGGGTAGCCCTGAACACCTGATGCTAGGAAGTAGACAGCTTTACCATAACTGCAGAGCTCCGCTGTTCTAAAGGTCAATCACAAGTGGGTCAAACAAAATCTACCTTACAGCTCAGGGGCCAGCGAGATGGTTCCATGAACAAAGGGTAATGCGATAAATCCATGGGAGTCTGAAACTCTTCACTACAAAAGGGGATTGATTGCTGTACAAGCCTGGCAGCCTCAGCTTCACCCCCAGAACCCACATAAAACGGGATGGTGAAAAACAACTGCACACGGTTGGCCTCTGACCTCCACAAGTGCACTTGGCCTGTGTACTCCCCACAACAACAACAATAATAAATAAAAACTGTGTGAAGTTCAGTGTCTAAGCGTGTAGCTCAGTTGGCAGAGTACTTGCCTGACCTGCACAAAGCCCTGAGTTCGGTCACCAGATCCACATAAAGTGGATGCCGTGGTACAACACCTGTATGCCCAGCTACTGGAGATAGAGACAGGAAAGTCAGAAATTCAAGGTCATCTTTGGCCACACAGGGAGCTACATGGGACCCTGTCTCAAAAAAGGCAAAGTTCAGTAGGGATTAACTGCAGGTCAGTATGAAGTTTCTTTTAGGGATTATGAAAATTTTGGAAAGTGATGATACCTATGCATATACTAAAATACATTAAATTACATATGTGAAGTATATGAACTATATGGTATACAGATTGTATCTCAACAAGGCAGTTATTTAAAAAAAAATGGGGGGGAGGGAATCAAGCTGGGCAGTGAGATAGGAGGATCTCTGTGAATTCGAGGCCAGCCTGGTCTACAGTGTGAGCTCCAGGACAGTCAGGGCTACACAGAGAAACCCTGTCTCAAAAAAACCCTACAAATCACTTTAAAATGTTTAATTATGTATGTGAGTAAATACGTGCACCTGAGTGCCAGTGCCTGAGTGAGGCAACAGATCCACTAGAACTGGAGTTACCGGCTGTTAGTTATAGGATGCTTAATGTGAGTGCTGGGAGCCAAACTCAGGTCCTCTGCAAGAGCTCTTAATCCATGAGCCATCCCTCCAGCTTCATAAAAAGATTTTTTTTAAAGCAATGTAGCCCCAGTGAGATGGCTCAGCAGATAAAGGTACTTGCCACCAACCTGATGGCCTAAATTCTGTCCCTGGAACTCACATGGTGGAAATATAGAACCAACTCCTGCAAATTGTCTCCTGACCTCTACACATGTGTGCCCCCCAAAATAAATAAGTGAAATTTTTAATTAAAAAAATAAAATAAAGATGAATTACATAATAACAAAGAGGGGGTAAGTAATTTTAAAAGTAGAGCCTGTCCTGCTTGCTCAAGCCTGGAATCCTAGCTACTCAGGAGACTGAGGCTGGAGGACCACAAGTTCAAGGCTTGCCTGCCTGGATTACCTGAGTAAATTTAAGACCAGGCTGAGTAATGGAAAAGGACCCCGTCTTAAAGTCAACACTAAACTATTTGAGGATATAGGTCAGTGCTAGAATACTTGCTTAGCATGCACAAGACCCTAGATCCAATGCCCAGTAACACACAAAACATTAGCATATAGGACTTGAGGGATGGCTTGACGACTAAATGCTCTTGCCATCAAGGCTGAAGAGCAGAATTTGGTCCCTGGAACCAACATGGTACAAGGAGAGAAGTGACTCCCATAAGTTGTGGGACAAATTGTCCTCTGACCTCCACATGCATGCTCTTGCACACACACATACACACACACACACACACACACACAATAGATAAATAAATGTAACAAACATCTTATAATATTAGCATATAATTATTATATAAAATAATGAACCTCATTATTACATTATCATATATGCATATAATGCAATTTGATCATATTCACTCTGAGGACAACTCAAGACTCACATGTGAGAGAAAGCATGTGGTATTTGTTTTTCTGAATTTGGCTTATTTTATTTAACATGATGATCCACCCAATTTCCTAAAAGTAACAACTTTTTTCTTTGTAAAAAATGATAATAATAATTATTTGGAGAGATGACCAAGAGCATTCGCTACTCTTGCAGGTTCCCAACACCCACTTGGCTACTCTGTAACTATCTGTACTCCAGTTCCAGAACACCCAATGCCCTCTTCTGGACTATGTGGTTCACAGACATACCTACAGGCAACACAATCACACACATAAAATAAAAAGTACAACTACTGTAAAGGGTTTATTTTATGTATGTAGGTACTTTGCCTGCATGTATGTCTGTGTACCATGTAACACAGTCCCCACAGAGATCAGAAGAAAGTGTTGGAGTTATAGATGGTTGTGAGCTACCATGTTGGTGCCAGGAATCAAACTCATGGCCTCTGCAAGAGCAGCCAGTGTTCTTAATCACTGAGCCATTTCTCTAGCTCCATTAAAAACATGTTTAAATTAATTTAGTGTGTGTGTGTGTGTGCGTGTGAGTGTATGTGCCCGTGTTCACAAGTGTACATATGTGTGCATATGCATGTAGAAACCAAAGGTCATCTTCAGCTATCATTCCTCAGGAGCTAGTCACCGTATTTTCTGAGACAGGGCCTCTCACTGGAACCCGAGGCTTGCTGATTAGGTTAGGCTGGCTGGCCAGTGAGCCTCAAGCACCCCCTGTCTCTTCCTTTCCAGCATGGAGATTACAAGCCTGAGCTACCATGCCCAACTTTTTTTTACATGGGTGCTGTGGATGGAACTTGGGGTCTCATGTTTGTGTGGCAAGCACCTTACCAACTAGGCGATCTTCCCAGCCCCCTGTTCTTCTTCATAGCTGAATAAATTAAAACTCCATTGTGTATGGGTACCACATTTTTATCCATTCATTTGTTAATGTGTACCAAGGCTGATTTCATATATTGATTACTGTGAATAAGGCTACAATAAGCACAAGTGTGAAAATAATTCTCTTGTGCATTGACCTGGATTCCTTTTGGGTGTATTCTCAGTGATGGTGGACAGTGAGTGGGCGATGCGGCAGGTAGTCCTTTCTGGAAGCTTGTGAAGAACCTCCATTTTCCTTTTCATGGAGCCATGTTAGACTAATTAGTAGTCCTATCCACCGTGTATATAGTCCACTTTCTCTGCATCCTCCTCAGCACTTGTTTCTTGTTTTCTTGATGATAGCCAGTCTCACTGGGGTGACATAAAATCTCAATGAAGTTCTGTTGTACATTTCTCTGATAGCTAAATATGCTAAACACTTTCCCCTGCGGTTTCTGGCTGGCTTTACTTTTTCATTTGTTGATGGGACAGCTTGGTTGGATTTTGAGTGTTTACATTTTTAGAGTTCATCACAGACTGGAGATTTTTACTCTGTCAGATGTGTAGCTAGCACAGATCTCCTCCTATTCTGCTGCCTGTCTTTTCACCGCTAACTGTTTCCTTTGTTGTACAGAAGCCTTCGAATTTCATGCAATCTCACTTCAGCAGTTCTTGCTAATATTTCCTGAGCTATCAGACTCCTGTTCAGAAAGTCATTGTCTATGCCTATCTCTTCAGAGTTTCCCATATGTTTTCTTCCAGAAGTTTCAAATCCTTAGATATAGTTAGGAATGTCAATTTTGAGTTATTATTGTATGTGTGGTTTGCTTGCATGCATGTCTTTGCACTATGTGCATGCTTGGTGCTCATGGAAGCCAGAAGGCATGAGATCCCCTACTTGGAGTTACAGATGGTGGTGCTGAGACTTGAACTCAGGTCCTGTGAAAGAGCGGCTAATGCTCTTAACCACTGAACCATCTCTCCAGACTCAGAAATTTCCATTTTAAAAGTATCATTTGGGAAAAAAATCAACTGGAAAATGTGATGATGTGTTATACATACTGTTTATATTTAACTCCATTTGCTATCCCTAAACTGGTATGAATATTGGAAGTAGGGATAAACATCAATCTTTCTGTTGTTTTCAGTGGTGTGCCCCTTATGAGTATAGATTGATATGTCCTAAAATAAGAACTTAATAAAGAAAGGAAATCCCTTTTGTCTATGCATACAAATTTTCAAGCCGCACATTAAAGTATTCAATTTACTTTGAATTGAGTTTTGTACAGGTTGAAAAATGGGGATCCGGCTTCAATTTTCTATATCAAGTCAATTTTTACAGGCAGTATTTTTTCTCCAGAGAAGATATAAAAACATTCAAGAAATGCATGAAAAGATACTTAACACACCTAGCCATTAAGAAAATGCAAATTCGAGGCACAATTACAGACTTCTCATGTCGATCGATTAGGGTTTCTATGACCAGACACATGCTAAGTGAAAATGCAGAGAAATGGGACTCTAGAAGTTGTTGGTGGGGTATAATAAAGTGGTACAACTGCCTGGGGGAAAGACTTTGGCAGTTCCTCAACAAGTTACACCAAGAATTACCACTAAGACCTGGCAATTCCCTGGGCAGTGGTGGTGCATGTTTTTAATCCCAGCACCCGGGAGGCAGAGGCAGGCGGATCTCTGTGAGTGCAAGGCCAGCCTGGTTCACAAAGGGAGTTCCAGGAAAGGCACAAAGCTACACAGAGAAACCCTGTCTCAAAAAACAAAACAAACAAACAAAAAAGACCTGGCAATTCCATTTTATGTGTATACACAAAAGACTTAAAAGCAGGTATTCAAATAAAACTTTAAGCAAATATGCTCAGAAACAATATTCACAATAGCTAAAAGGTGGAGACAACTCAAATGCTGATCAGTGGATAAATGGCATGTTATTCAAAATGGGCTGATTGATAGACACTATAACACAGATGAACTTTGAAAGCACCATGTTGACAGAAAGAAGCAAAACAAAAGACCACATACTGCATGATTCTATTTATACGAAATATCCAGAATAGGTAAATCCACAGAAACAGAAAACAGATTAGTGGTTGCTAAGGTCCAAGGGCAGGGTGAAATGAGGAATGATACAAAGTTTCCATTTGGAATGATAAAAAATGTTCCAGAACTAAACAGAGATAATGGTTCTACAGCACTGAATATATTTTTATGCTACTGGATTTTACCCTTAAATCAGTTAAAATGGTAAATTTTATACTATGTTTATTTTATCACAATAAAAAAGAAAATTCTGACCTGCAAAAACATTATAATAAAGCATTAGAAATAATCAAATGTAAATGAAATTTCGGCTTAATTATGGCACAGTGTGGAAAATAACTCCATGTAGGATCTAATTAGTTAGACATGGTAATACATTCAGAATCACTGTAAGGGGTGGGGTAGTGACAGGGGTGGGAAGGAGAGAAGAATGCATTATGTACATGGATGAAATTGTCAGAGAAGAACATGAGTCAAATATAAACTGTAAAAATCACTTCTACAGAGCTGGGCAGTGGTGGCACACGCCTTTCGTCCTAGCACTAGGAAGGCAGAGGCACAGAGGCAAGCAGATCTCTAAATTCGAGGCCAGCCTGGTCTACAGAGTGAGTTCCAGGATTGCCAGGGCTATGCACAGAAAACCTGTCTCAAAACAAAACAAAACAAAACAAAAACCAAACAAACAATAAAATCACTTCTACAGATAGTTAATTTCAGCTCTTAGTCAACAGTTGTTATTAAAATGTCAGTAAGCAATTCTTTTTCCAAGTTCTTAGCTTCCTGCCATACTCATTAGGACACCACGCA
This sequence comes from Peromyscus maniculatus bairdii, assembly GCF_049852395.1. Classification (NCBI taxonomy): domain Eukaryota; kingdom Metazoa; phylum Chordata; class Mammalia; order Rodentia; family Cricetidae; genus Peromyscus; species Peromyscus maniculatus. The sequence goes on along the minus strand of NC_134875.1, from coordinate 84,635,858 downwards.
AAGCTCCATGCTGTTCATTAATCAGTTCCCAGCAAAAAGTATTAGACATTCATATCGAGTAGCAAGAAGAAAAAAGTGAAATCCTTGAAACAGATAGCTATGGCTATGCTTTCAACCCTAGATGGACGGACAATAAAAGTGTGAGACTTCTTGATGATTCCCATGGTAAATGATATTAGTAGTGAGAAATGTACTGTTAGGATCACCAAACAAATGCTGTAAATGTTTGAGTTGGGAAACAGATATCAGCCTTTCTTTCTCCCCCTCCCCCTCCCTCCTCCCCACATCCCTCCCTCTCTTCCTTCCTTCCTTTTTTTTCCTTTTCTTTTGTGCCAGGGTCATCTGAAGCCCAACCCACCCGTCTTTGCCTCCCAATTGCTGGGATTACAGGCATGCCCACTAAACCTGGATTCTTTTCTGTTATGTTCCTTAAAATTTGTATAATAAATGTGATAACTATTACAACAGGACAAATCTAAACAGTCAAAGTTATCAAAAATGGTTGTTTTTAATAGTACATAGCATAGCTGCATTTTCCACTAGTCATGGAAGTCAACATCTTTTAGGATGCAAGGAAAGACTTCGTAGTGCACCAGAAGTATTCTCTATTCGTTTGTATCTCCTTTCCTTTTGCCTGCTTCCTGGTTCCATTCCACTCTGGACAATCTAAGCCAATTTACTCACAGTGATCCCTGGAAGAATCTATCAGGAATAGTCTTCCTGAAGTTTGATTCCATCCATCATCCTCTTTCTCTGTGATCCTCCACACCTTTCCCCTACTACAGACATACTTAACCTCTTCCCATTTAAAACTTAAAGTGTGAATTCCACACTATTTCACTTCAAATACTCCTCTTTTCCATCCTTTTCTTCATAGTCAGATCTCTGGAGGGACTGTCAGTATTCACTACCCTTTCCCTAATTTGTCCTTTTCCCTTTTCCAGTGAGTCACTGCACTGCATGCACTGCAGTCTGGCTCCTGCTGTAACATTATCAAACTAAAACATAAGCCAGAAGTGGTGGCACACACACACACACACACACACACACACACACACACACACCTGTAAGCTTAGCACTTGGTAGGCTGGGGCTGGAGGATCATTTTAAGTTCTAGGTCAAGCTGGGCTATAATAGTGAGTTCTAGTCTGGCCTGGACTACATTGTGAGACCCTGTCTAAAAATTCAAAGAGAGAAAGAGACAGAGACACAGAAGAAAAGAGAGAAAGAAGGAAGGAAGGAGGGAGGGAGGGAGGGAGGGAGGGAGGGAGGGAGGGAGGGAGGGAGGGAGGGAGGGAAGGAAGGAAGGAAGGAAGGAAGGAAGGAAGGAAGGAAGGAAGGAAGGAAGGAAGGAAGGAAGGAAGGAAGGAAGGAAGGAAGGAAGGAAGGGAAGGCAGACAGACGAAGACTTCCTAGGGCTGAATTCACTGGCCCACACCTATAGAGTCTAGGGCAGCGGGTTGATCTTGTTTCCCAAAAGTTCTTACTGTCTCCTCATTCTCCTCTTTTCTCTCCCAGTCAGAATGTCTTTGCTCGACTCTTATTCATTGGGATTCACCAGGATTATGCCCTAGTCTCTCTTATCTTCTCCAACCAAGTTCAACTGTCATCTAACAGTGATGGATTGCAAACTGTTTAATAACAGCCCCAAACTCTTGCTTCACTTCCAGACATTTCCAAATAACTGTTAAGCATCTTGACGTACAGGCTACAAAGGTAGATTAAGCTCCACCATTTCCAAAATCAGCTTCATCTTCTCTCTCCACAAACCATCAGATTCTTAATTACATTCTTTTTTTCAAGCTAGGTTTTGGTTTTGCTCAACTACCCTGTCTTCAGAACCCTGCACATGCAACAAGTCAGCATATCGTCCTAATTCTTGTAACCCATGTCATCCCATCAAGCCTGCCCTTCCCCCTGGTTGAAGCTCTTTGCTTGGACAACACCTGCTCTCTAGCAGTCCCACCGATCTTTTCCCATTCAACTTCCACAACTCTTTTCAAAATCATCTTTGATTTACTTACTACAAAAGCAAATCCACCCTTTTGAATCTTTGGTGCCCACCAGAAAACAGATGCCTTGGGTTAGCATATTGGGATTCAGCCATGTCTGTGAGCTTCAATCATCATGACTATCAGTCCCTGAATACCGACTTTCTCACAGGTCCACAAACACACCACACTCTCTCCCATATGCCTCCCTCCCTGTCTTCACATACTGCATTCCCTCCTCCTTATTTTTCACTCATCCTTTAATATGTGCCTTCTTGACAAACAACCTAGCTATCATCAAGCACTTTTTCTAAGCAAGCTGTCCTCATTAACTTCTTTAATCTTCAACCAATACTGTGAGGTGACTACCGTCATGGTGGCCATTTTACAAATGGAACCAGATAGTTAGGGGGTTAAAAGGTTCCAACTAGTAAGTGGAAGGATTTTGGAATACGTCTTGAAAACTTGAACCTTTAACCAGGGTGCTGCAAGCACAGTGCACTATCTCCAGTTGACTGCTATTTTCTACACTCCCATAGACTCTGTTCACTTTCCTGTAATGAGTTACCACACTGGGATATACTATTTCCCTCCACACTTTTTTTTTTATGCTAGGGATCAAAATCAAGGCCTTGTATGCGCTAAGCAAATACTCTGCCACTGAGTTCCATTTGCAGCTGAGAATGTACTGTTTCTGCTCGTATGATATCAGCCCCCACTATACTGTAAGTAAGACATGGTCATACAAACAAAGTCTTTTAATGTTTGTATCCTAATGCTTTTACTACATTATAGTACATACAGTACATTCAATAAATGTTCGTCGTATAAATGAATTCTAAAACATTTCTCTGCCAGTATGTTTGCTTTCTGCCTTGCTTTTTCCTCTGCTAGCTGTTATCCTTTCAATATTCATTCAACTATAAGCACTGAGTGCTAACAAACTGAATTCCTATGAAGGGATCATCAGAAGAATGGATCAGGGTCTTTCTTTTAGAACCTTGCTTCTTGGATTAACCTTCAGCAACCTATCTCACTGACATCTCTTCTTCAACCCATTTATGTTCACAAGCCTTTGCCCATCTTTCAAAAAATAGTGTTCTTTCAATCATGCCCTTTTTTCTAGGTAGTGCCTGCTTTTTCTACTGACCTTTCCTTTTGCCAAACTTCTTCAAAGGTTAATCTGTATTTCCATACCTCCCGGTCGCTTTAAAAATTGGAAATAGCTTATGAACAAAAAGGATAGCAAAGAATATAATAAAAATCGTGTGTATACAGCTCAGTTGGCCAATACTATCAGTTTACCAAATTTCATTCCTGTGTTTTAAAGATTTATTCTTATTTCATGTATATGGGTACTTTGCCTGGACTATATATGGTGTGTCTGTGCACCGTGTGTGCATGATGCCCACCCAAAGGGGCCAGAAGAGGCCTCCAAATCCCATGCAGCTGAAGTTACCAACAGTTGTGAGCTGCCTTGTGGGTGCTGGGAATTGAACCTGGGTCCTCTGGAAGAGCAGCCAGTGCTCTTAACCACTGAGCTCTTTCTTCAGCCCCTTGCTCCTATTTTTATTTAAATTAAAACACAATTGAGGCTGCAGATATACTTCACTGGTAAAGTGCTTGCCTAGCATGTGCAAGGCTCTAGGTTCAATTCCCAGCACCACAAAACCACAACTGCCTTGTGTGTACATATCCTTTCTGGTCTCCTCCCTCCCTCCCCAGAGATTGCCACTCTCGGGCTTTGCTATTTTTTATTTAAGTGCATGTTCTGTATTTATACTTCACCTGTAGTACATATGTCTAAAACAATACATAGTTATGGAAGATGTGGAAGGTCCCAATGAATTACGAGTCTTTGAATCCACACTTTTCGGTAGTCTAGTTCCTTGACAGCTCTGGAGTTGGTCATGTGATTTGCTCTGGAGTTGGTCATGTGATTTGCTTTGGCCAATGAGATGTCTGCAAATGTGATGCACACTTAGGCTTGGAAAGCACTTGTGCATTCGGGCTTGCCCTTTTAAAACATTGCCATCATGTGAACAGGTTCAAACTTTCTGGAGAGGCACCATGGCTGACAGCCTGTCAACTGCCGGATGTACAAATGAGATTATATTAAATCATTCAGCCTCCATCAAGCCTCCATCAGACTGAAATGGCATGAAGAAGCCTAGGCAAGACAGAAATGCCCAAATGGGTCTATTTAAATTATCTGCAGAATTTTGAGCAAACAAATGTTTTATGCGGCTAAATCTGGAGGTGGTTCAGCTTTATCCTGTAGAATCGTATTAAATATATCATGTTATGATTTATTTGTTGGGTTTTTTTTTGAGACAAGGTCTTACTGTATAGCCTCAGCTAGCCTGGAGCTCCCTATGTAGACCAAGCTGATATCAAACAGAGATCAGCCTGCTGGGTTTAAAGGAAGGTGTGTGACCAAACATTTCATGATTATATATACAACTATAGTTCACTTGAAACTAACTTCCTCCATTTGGACACATCACAATTTGTCCACCTTCTAATGTACATTAGTGCTTCTAGTTTCTTCCTGGTGTATAGCAGGAATCTTAAAAGGTCTTATTAATAAAAACAAACCTGGAGCCAGGTATTGGGGTGAACACTGAAAGATCAGAGAAGCAGAACAAGCCACAGCCACCTCACCTCGCCAATTCCTGAGCTGATCCTGTTTCCTCAGACTGGAAGCCTCTGAGTCCTCATCCAAATGGATCTCAGCTTAACTTCTGCTAAAAGCCTAAAAGCTTAACCAGATCCAAATGGATCTCAGTTTAACTTAACCAGGCTCTAGTTCCTGGTCCTCACACCTTAAATACCTTTCTGCTTTCTGCTATCACTTCCTGGGATTAAAGGCTCACATCCTGGGATTAAAGGCGTGAGTCACCATGTCTGGCTGTTTCCAGTGTGGCTTTGAACTCACAGAGATCCAGATGGATCTCTGCCTCTGGAATGCTAGGATTAAAGGCGTGTGCGCCACCATTTTCTGGCCTCTATATCTAGTGGCTGTTCTGTTCTCTGACCCCAAATAAGTTTATTGGGTGCACAATATTTTGGGGAACACAGTATCACCACACTGGTGCAAGCAGTATTGTCATGGATACTTTTCTGTGGATTCTTTGGCACTAGGAATGGACTAGTTGGTTGAGAGGTGAAGACAGAGTCAACTTCTTCTCCGAGTAGGTGTCAAATTGCTTTCCTAATTAGTTGTGCAGGTCCCCCAAAGTCCTTATCAGTAATTTTGAAAACCAAAACTTTTCTGAAAAATCTAAACTATTTTTCATAAGTTTGACCTTTTTACTTTGTTTATAATGTTGAACATAGTCCAGGGCTAGAGATGCAGGTAAGTGATAGAGCAGGCAGAAGGTCTTGAGCATGCGCCATCACAGGAAAAACCCTTGCCACAGTCAAAGCTATCAGTCACTTTTCCTGGCTGATTTTCATCTTCCTCTCCAACCCACTAAAAGTGGGCTCTAAGTCACACCATTCTAATAAAACTTCTCCATAAAGTCCACAACTTCTTATTGTTCATTTTTCTTATGATTTTTACCAATAACTATTGAAAAGCCAAGTCTCTTGGGCATTTCCCAGCACAGCAGACTGACTGGCTGGCCTCTATGGCAGCCATCCTATTCACTCTACCTATCTGAGGCCTCCGGTCTCCCTTAGTTTCTTGTCTTTTCAGTGTATGCATTGGGTATGGTGTGGGGAAGAGAAGGCATGTGCCTTGGCAACACAAGTGGAGCTTAGAGAACGACTTTGTGGAGTTTCTCTTTCCACATATACATGGGTTCTCAGAATCAACCTCAGCTCACCAAGCTTCAAGACCAAGTGCCTTTATCTGAGGGGCTATCCCCTGACCCTATGGTTTTCTATTCCTCGCCTTCAAGTTGGTCATCTTTAGTTCAGTAGTATCTAATCTGCTAATCCCACCAAGTATATCACTTTCCTCAGGCATGGTATTCACTATCTCTAGAAGTTGGCTTTTGATTGATTGGTGGGTTTTGATATTTTGAGACAGAGTTTCTTATAGCCCACAGTGGCCTTGAACTCATTTATGTAGCCAAGGCTAGCCCTGAACTACTCATCTTTCTGCTTCTAGAGGTGTGTACCATCATGCCCTTTTTAGAAGTTTGATTTATATTTTATAGCCTCCATGTCTCTCCTCCATATGATCTCATGATCACGTCTCCCTGTACTTTATTAACATATGGAGCACACTCATAATTAGTTCAATGTTATGGTCAGCTGATTCCATCATGAATTTTCTTCCTGGGTAATTTATTAATTCACTTTGCTTATAATTATGGAAAACATTCCCTTGCTTTGCATACCTAATAATTTGTTCCTGGATGTCAAACAGTGAATTTTATGGCTTTGGGAGCTGATTTTTCCTCACTATTCCTTTAAATATATTTGAGGTTGGTTCTGAGATGCAGTTAGGTTCCTTAGAAACAGTTTCTTTTGAGACTTGTTTTTAAGTTTTGTTAAGCAAGCCCAGAACAACCTTTGGCCTAGAGCGAACGTGTCCCTACTCTTGAGACGACACCCTTCTAAGTACTGAAACTAATGCCCTGCGCATTGCACTCTTGGATCTGCTCTGTTCTGGTTCATTCCCTGCCCTCAGGTCATTACTTCATGTGTTGAGGCACTCCCTGCTGAATACTGCAGCTCTCAGGAAGGCATATTTGATTTCCCTCCTTTATTTTATGCCCTTTGAATTCTAGCCATCAAACTTACCTGAATGAATTCTGAAATCTGTCTCCCAAATCACGAATGGTAGGTGTTAGCCAGGCTCCCCTTTCCTGAATTATGGTTTCATGTATTTTGTCCAGGTTTAGAGTTAAAGTCAAAGAGTAGTTCAGTCCTTCTTATTCCATCCTAGCTACAAGCATCAGTTCTTACCCTTCTGAAAAGATGATTATATTGACTGTGGAAAAACAAAGAATTGGAGAGGCAAAGGCAGAACCAGGAAGGGTAAGCTACAGTAATCATCCAGGGAAGAAAGGATTAGCTTGAACTAGAGTGGTGACAGTGGAGATGGAAAGAAATGGATTTTAGATACATTTTGTGTGCATCTTGAGAGTACCAACTGTGCCCATTATTTACCACATAATATATGGCCTCTGTCCATAAGGAATTGGCAATTTAGTCAATTGTAACTAAGATCTGATTGTGTTACCCTCAAGTCTTTTTTCAGCTTTTCATTGCTTAAAAAATAAAGTTAAGCCACATTAATATATCATTCAAGATTCTCCATGTACTTTAAAAATATTTTATGTTGTGTTTTTCTTTAGGTATGTATATATGCATGTGTTTGTGTGTGCACATATATGTGAGATGCATGTGTGTATGTGTATGTGCATGTACACATACATGTGAAAGCCAGAGGTTAACACTGGGTATCTTCCTCACCTGTTCTTCACCTTCAATTTGTACTTTAAAAAAATGTTTAAACTTTTTTCAGAATTTTAAATTTATTTTTGATAAGGGACATGTGGTAGTGCATATCTTTAATCCCAACACTCAGAGTGGTCCCTGCCCTTGAGAGCAGCATATTTATCATATACAGTTGAACAGGGAAGCAAGGTTACTGCATACAGCTGAACAAGGAGGCATGTTTAGTTAATGGCGGTATGAGCAGTCTAGAACATGAGGCCATAAGCACGGGCAGGGGGGGCCTATACTGGACATTTTCTATACATACTATCAACATTTGTGCTCAGACCAGGATGTCCATTTCCCTGAGCCTACCGCAGGAAAGATTTTGCCATTCCTATGGGTTGAAAGCATTGGGATCTTTGACATGGCCAAGCCCATGTCAACACACATTCACTCAGGACTTTTCTCACTCAGAGCTTCATCTGTTCCCCATATCTGTGTTAATTTGGTGGTCTCTGGGGCCTATCTGATGAATAACTCATACAAAGGTAATCCCACACTGGCACTGAAAATTTCATTTAATAACCCATGTCTTCTGGGGGAAGCATTGCCCATGCATGCAGGGTACCTCCATCCAAACTCCATTTAAATATACTTTTAAAGCATTTGTTATTTGTTATTTTATGTGCATGAGTGTTTTGCCTGCATGTATGTTTTTACACTGTGTGTATGGCACCCACAGAAGCTGGAAGAGGGTGACAGTTCCCCTAGAACTGGAGTTACAAATGTTTGTGAACCACCATGTGGGTACTGGGAAGAGATCCTGGGTCCTCTGAAAGGGCAGCCCATGCTCTTAACTGCTGAGCCATCTCTCCAGCCCCCAAACTCTCCTTCTAATTCATATTTTTAGAGATTTACTTTTCATTATGTGTAGGTGCTGTGTGTGTGCGTACGTGTAGGTGACCATGTAGGCCAGAGGCACTGCATTTCTTGGAGCTGAAGTCACAGTTATGAGCTACCTGACGTGGCTGCTGGATTCCAGAGTTCTCTGGAAAAGCAGCAAGTCCTTTTAACCACTGAAGCATCTCTCTAGCCCCTTAAGTTATATTTTTTAAATTAGCTTTTAAAACATTGAGTTCCTTTCTTTTTTCTTCTCTTTCTTTTTTTTTGTTTTGTTTTGTTTTGTTTTGTTTTTTTCGAGACATGGTTTCTCTTGAACTACCTCTATAGACCAGGCTGGCCTCAAACTCAGATATTCACCTGTCTCTGCTCCTCTGAGTGCTGAGATTAAAGGAGTGTGCCACCACCGCCTAGCTTCTATTTTTCTTTTTCTTTTTCTTTTTTGATAATAAAATCACCTTATTCTAATTAGCTCACAAATGAAAACATCACACAGCTAGTTTAGTGAACCCACTCAAACACTTGCCCGCTCCCAAATCCCACAGATCTCAGTGAACTTCCACACAGTTAGAACGGCCACTCGAAAGCAATGGAGCTTCGCTTAGAGTTTTACACATTCATTATTAATTTTTATTCACTTATCCACCATAATAAAAGAAAAATACAATGGAGTTGAAACTAGAAAAAGAAGTTTCTCTAAGGCTTTTTCATATATATCTAGCTTGAGTTAGTCACTCCTCTACTTCCCCCTCCCCCCACCTCATCCTTCATCCCCATCCCCCACCTCATCCCTATCTAAACCTTGAGCCCCCAGTAGTCTCCCCTTTAATACCATGTGTTCTACTATCCTGTCTCCCAATTAATGCCTCTTCCCATCATTTTCTAGTTTCCTGACCTCTACAGACACTCCAAATTAAACACATAAATATAAAAATTTGAAGCTAGGACCCACATATGAGAAAGAACATGTAGCATTTGTATTGCTAAGCCTGGGTTACCCCACTTATGGTGACTTTAGTAGTTCCATCCATTTTCCTGCCTATTTCATTTTTCTTTATAGCTAAAGAAATTTCTGTTGTGTATATGTATGATATTTTCCTTATACATTCATCAGTTGACAGGCATCTAGGCTGACTCCATTTCCTTCCTATTGTGAGTAGATAGAGCAGCAATGAATATGGATGTACAACTATCCCTGTTGTAAGACACACAGTCCTTTGGGCATATGCCCAAGTATATATCTGAGTCATATGGCAGTTCTATTTGTAGCTTTTTGAGAAAGCGCTATGCTGAGTTCCATAACGGCTACACTAGTTTACACTGTCAACAAGAGTGCATAAGGGTTCCCCTTTCCCTGACCCCGTGTCAGCATCTGGTGTCATCTGGTTTTGTTTTGTTGTTGTTTTGTCTGATGATAGTCATTCTGACTGAGGTGACATGGAAACTCAAATTACATTTCCCTGGTGACTAATGATGCTAAGCACTTTTTTCTTTTTTTTTTTTTCCCCCGAGACAGGGTTTCTCTGTGTAGCTTTGCGCCTTTCCTGGATCTCGCTCTGTAGATCAGGCTGTCCTTGAACTCACAAAGATCTGCCTGGCTCTACCCCCTGAGTGCTGGGATTAAAGGCATGCACCACCACTGCCCAGAGACACTTTTTAAAATGTTTACTGTCAACTTGCATTTCTTCTTTCCAGAACTCTCTTTCATTTCCATTTTTTGAATAGGTTGTTTTCTTTCTTTCTTTTTTTTTTTTTTTTTTTTGAGACAAGATCTCCCTGTGTAGCCCTGGCTGTCCTGGAACTCACTCTCTAGACCAGGGTGACCTCAAACTCATAGAGATCCCTCCCTCCCGAGTGCTGAGATTAAAGAAATGAGCCACCATATCAGGCTTATTTGTTTTCTTGATGGTTAATTTCTTGAGTTCTTTCTTTATTCCAGATACTAATCCTCCTGTGGATATACAGCTAGAAAAGATTTTCTTCCATTCTGTAGGCTGTTTCTTTATTGACATTTTCCTTTGGTGTTTAAAGCTTTTTTTTTGGGGGGGGGGCTAGAGAGATGGCTCAGCAGTTAAAGAGCACTGACTGTTCTTCCAAAGGACCTGGGTTCAATTCCCAGCACCCACATGACAGCTGACAACTGTCTGGAACTCTAAGATCTGACACCCTCACACAGACATACATGCAGGCGTAACACTAATGCACATAAAATAATAATAATAAATTAAAAATAAATAAAGCTTTTGTTTGTTTATTTTCAAGACAGGGTTTCTCTGTGTAGCCCTGGCTGGAACTTGCTTTGTAGACCAGGCTGGCCTAGAACTTACAAAGATCCAATTGCCTCTGCTCCCAAGTGCTAGGACTAAAGGCATGCACCACCATGACCAGCTAAAAGCTTTTTTTTTTTAAGAAAAAGATTTATTTTTATTATTTTAAAGTATGTGTGTACACCTATGACTATGCATGGGTGTGTGCATGTTGAGTGCAGGGACCCTTGGAGTCCTGAAGAGGGTGTCAGATCTGGAGTTGGAGTTACAAGCTATTGTGAGTCACCTGACAGGGTGCTAAGAATTGAACTTGGGTCCTCTGTAAAGGCAGTATATGCCCTTAACCACCAAGCCATCTCTCCAGTCCCTGTTGAAAAGCTTTTTAATTTCATGAGTTCACATTTGTTGATTGTTAGCCTTATTTCCTGAGTGACTGGAATCATATCCAGAAAGTCCTTACCTATGCCTGTATCTTGACACATACTCCCTAGTTTTTCTTCTAGCAATTTCAGGGGTTCAGGCCCTTTGTTGAGACCTTTGATCCTTTTGAAGTTGAATTTCATGTATGGTGAAAGATAAAGGACCTAGTTCCTTGCTTCTACTATGAAGGGATGTTAGATGATGTCAAAAAGCCTTTTCTTGAACTATCAAAATGACCATATGATTTCTGTCCTTGAGTTCATTTATGAAATTTATAACATTTATTAATTTACATAGGTTGAACCATACCTACATCTCTGAAATAAAGCAAACATGATTGTGGTGAATGCTCTTGGGAGTGTCTGTTGTTTGAAACAGGGTCTCACTATGTTGCTGTTCTGGAACTTGTCCTGTAGACCAGGCTGGCCTTGAACTCACAGAGATTCCCCTGGCTCTGCCTCCCGGGTGCTGGAATTAAAGATATGCGCCACCATGCCCAGCCCATGAATAATCTTTTTTAAATGTGTTCTTGAACTTTGTTTGCTCAGGGTGTCTCACTGAACCTAGAACTCACTAATTCAGCTCTATTGGCTAGTCAACAAGCTTCAGATCCATCCGTTTCTACCTCTCCAGCGCTGGGGTTTCAAGCCTGGATTTTGACATAGGTGCTGGAGATCCAAACTCGGGGCCTCATGTTTGCACTTTACCCACTGAGCCATATTCCCAGACACTAGAATATTTTAATAACATATTTTATTTAATATAAAATGCCCCCAAGTACTGTAATTTTAACATGGAAGCAATATAAATAGTTACTTTCACATTTTAAAAGGTCTTTGAAATGCTCTGCATTATAATTTTAAAATACAAGCAATGTGAAAAATAAGAATAAATTACTAATCTTGCATTCCCTTTTCTAAGTCATTGAAATGTTATATGTTATCAAGGAAACGCTGCATGTAAATTATATAGTAATTATTCTAATGTTTTTCCTTCTAAATTGAAATACAGCTTGTTATCACTAAAAATAGAAATAATAAAATTATTTTATTAATTTTTGATTCTTTTCTCTAAGTATCTAAAGTATTGTTTTTCATTTCAATGAGTAAGCAATAGGAACAAAATTAAGTTAAATTACTCTAAGTCATCCTGAATAGTCATATTTTACCATTTCAATCTGGAAAATTATAAATATATTATTAATTACCTTTACATTTTTCTTTCTTACTGTCTTCAAAATACAACCTTCACTTTAACAAGAGAAGACTATATACAAATTACCACTTGTTTTCAATTATTTTTTTGCCACTAAGTCATGGAAATACAGTATTGACAGCATTTAACATATAAGTGATAGTAACAATTTGCATTCTTTTACATTGTTTTTAAATGCATCATAATTCAATGCATAAATAGTATGTCAGTTAACTAGAGATTCTATAGCCTTTGTTTCTTACTAATCTTTGCATATAGAATGTATCTCTATGCATTTGGGAGTGGCCAGATTCTAGGGCTCCATGGTAAACAGGACAACAATCTAATGGAAAAGCAAGTACACATGAAATGACTCATGCCATGAAGAAAATCCACAGGATGCACTAAAAGGGAGCAGATACAAGAAAAGAAAGAGCCGGGTGGTGGTTGGTGCATGCCTTTAGTCCCAGCATTCAGGAGGCAGAGGCCAGCCTGGTCTACAGAGTGCGTTCCAAGACAGCTAGGGCAGTTATACAGAAAAACCAAAACCAACATTAAAAAAAGAAAAAAACAAGAACTGGGAGAGATAAAGGAAGTGTTAGGGTTGGACCATGATGCACTACTACTGTTTCCTCTTAACCCATCTGGTACCCTTACTCTCTTGCTCAAGGAACCACAACAGCTTTTTAGCTTCATTGAGTCAAAAATCCTTAGCTTGGCTTTTAAAGGCTCCCATTATTTTGCTCTACTATCATTCTCCCCTTATTTCCTGTTCTTCTCATGTCATTACACTTAAACCAATTCCTCATTCTTCCTGGATCACACCAGACACATCACTTCCCAACTCCAAGCCTTTCTGCTGTGGGATGTTCTGTATGTTAAATGTGTTGCTCTGATTGGTTAATAAATAAAACATGGATTGGCCAGTAGCCAGGAAGGAAGTATAGGCAGGACAAGGAGAGAGGAGAATTCTGGGAAGTGGAAGGCTGAGGCAGAGAGACCTGCCAGCCGCTGCCATGAAAAGCGAAATGTAAGGTACTGGTAAGCCACAAGCCACATGGCAACTTGCAGACTAATAGATGTGGGTTAATTTAAGATATAAGAACTGGATAAGAAGCCTGCCACGGCCATACAGTTTGTAAGCCATATAAGTCTCTGTGTGTTTACTCAGTTGGATCTAAGCAGCTGCGGGACTGGTGGGTGAGAGAGATTTGTCCTGACCGTGGGCCAGGCAGGACTGGAGAAAACTCTAGCTACACCTTTCTCCATACTATTTCTACTTCTGAGAATGTCTTCCTATGATGGTCCTCTGGGTCTTAATCAAGTTCTAGCTATTTACTGTTGTTCTTCTTCTAATTACTATAACCTTGAGAACAGAATATATCTCAAATTATAGAAGGCCCCAAATTACCTTGCTGAGCAATGTGCATAAAGAACCCAAATAAGTATTTTCCAAAATTGATGAGTATATAAATTCATATTATTTAATGAACATGATAACAATTTTCCTTTACTAGCTCCTTGTTCTGTGCCCATTTCTTCAGTTCTATTATAAAAATGGTGACCATTTACCTATGTCACTTAAAGTTGTTGTGAAAATAAGGTTCTCAGTATTAGCACTGTCACCACTGTCCAAATTTGTTTTACTGCTGGTAATCTCATTATTAGTTAATAGTATCCTCACTGACCTATGCTCCTAACTAGAGCCCTTTAAGGTTTTAAGCATTTCAATGCCATCTAGTAGCTGTACGCTATTATTAACTCCCATTTACTCTCTCCATGCTCACTTAGCAAACACCTAGAGATTGTTCCTAAGAACTACCTCTCCAAGCTGGGCAGTGGTGGTGCACGCCTTTAATCCCAGCACTCGGGAGGCAGAGCCAGGAAGATCTCTGTGAGTTCGAGGCCAGCCTGGTCTACAGAGCGAGTTCCAGGACAGGCTCCAAAGCTACACAAAGAAACCCTGTTTCAAAAAACCAAAAACAAAAAGAACTACCTCTCTAGATTGATCACCTGCTTTTTGTTGTTGTTCAAGCCCACCATTCTTCCTTGAGAAGCCAACTGTCTAAAATCTCTCCACCTCTGATATTTCTATTCCCATTCTTTCTTCACACTATACCCAAACATTTAAATGCACTTCATTTTTCCCTTTACAACACCTCTATGGCCGGAGCTGAAGATGTGGCTTAGCAGTTAATAGTACTTGCTGCTCTTCCAAAGGACACAAGTTCCTAGCACCCATGGGACTGCTCACAATTGCCTGTAGCTCCAGCTCCAGGGGATCTGACATCTTCTTGTGGCCCCCACAGTCATACACACACTCCTCAACAGCTACCAATTATACAGCACAGTACAGCATGTGAGGCTCTTTTGTGCTCTGACCTTTGGCTATCCAATTTTATCATCTATTAATTTCTTATTCTAGTCCTGTAGTGAGTTACAGCACTGTAATTTCAGTTACAAGGCTGGAGGTAGAGCATACTGATAGAATATTTGCCTAGCATGTACAAAGCCTTGGGTTCCATCCCAATCATGGCAAAAAATTATAGCCAGGTACTGATGGTTCATGCCTTTAAGCACAGCAGAGGCAAAGGTAGAAATATCTCTATGAGTTTGAGGCCAGCTTGGTCTACATAGAGAGTTCCAGGCCAGCCTAGACTACATAGTGAAACCTTGTCTAAATAAAGTAAAATAAATAACATATTCATGTACATACATAATTTTTCCACAGGCACCAGGCATGCACATGGTGTATAGATGTGTATGCAAGCAAATCTCTCATCCACATAAAATAAATCTGTTTTAAAAAAATTAAGGCCGGGCATGGTGGGACATACCTTTAATCCTAGCACTCAGGAGGCAGATGTGCTCGGATCTCTGTGAGTTCGAGAACAGCCAGGTCTACAGAGCAAATTCCAGGACAGCCAGGGCTACAGAGCAAATTCCAGGACAGCCAGGGCTGGTACACAAAGAAACCCTGTCTCAAAAAACAAAACAAAACAAAAAAACTAAAGAAAACCAAGATAAGCCAAACATGACACTGAACTTCCTAGTTTAGAAAATGAGAGAGGGCTACTTAGACGGCTCATCGGTTAAGGACATTTGTTGTTCTTGCAGAGAACCTGGGTTTGATTCCCAGAATCCACATGGTGGTTCACGACCATTCATAACTCCAGTTCCAGGGGATCCCATACCATCTTCTAATCTCCACAGGCACCAAGTACATGCACATGGTGCACATACATTTGTTTGGGCAAAACACAAATAAAATAAAATGAATAAATCTTTTAAAAGGAAAACTAAAACCAAAGAGAGGATTAAAACAATAATTACAAGTGAGAACTCGGGATGGTACAGAAGTTAAAGGTGGCAGATCAACCAGTTCTTATCTATAATCCTAGCTCTTGGAAGGTGGAGACAAGAAAATCTGGAGGTAAAGATCATCCTTATCTATACACCAAATTCAAGGCCAGCCTGTCTTAAAAAAATAAAGGTAACAGAGAATAAAGAAATTCAAAAGGAAAGGAAAGGAGGGGAGAGAGGGATGGATGGCAAGGATGGATGGCAAGGGAGAGAGGGATGGATGGTTAAGATTCTTGCCTGGCCAGGTGGTGGTGGCGCATGCCTTTAATCCCAGCACTTAGGAGGCAGAGGCAGGAGAATCTCTATGAGTTCGAGAAAAGGCTCCAAAGCTACACAGAGAAACCGTGTCTCAAAAAAAAAAAAAAAAGATTCTTGCCTAATAAGCACTGGGGCTGAAATCTGGGCATAGTCACTTCATAGCTGTGTGGTTTCAGGCAAATTATTTACCTTTCTATGTGCCAATTTCCTCATCCGTAAAATGGAGCTAACTATAGTAACACTTCATGAAAATAAATCAAAACATGTAAGCACTGAGAATAACGGCAAGCATATAACAGATGCTCAACAAATGGCATTTGCTGTATCTTCTCTTGATGATGATGATATTTGAGTGTAGTGGCACACACCTTTAATTCCCCAGCATGGGTGGGGGTAGAGATTTCTGAGTTTGAAGACAGTCTGATCTATAGATCTAGTTCTAGAACAGCCAGAGCTACACAGAGAAACCCTGTCTCAAAACAAAACAAAAAAAGAAAAGAAAAGAAACTTAGTGTGAATATTTAGGAAGCAAAACAGTCCAGTTGATCCTTAGAAATACTACCCCGAGACTCCTTTCTGATACTGAAGCTGAACCCAGAGCCTTGCTCAGGCAAAGCAGGTACTCTACCACTAATTAACACCATGTGCCCCTAAATTGAATCTTAAAAGAAAATACTCACCATGTGTTGGTGGCACACGCCTTTAATCCCAGCACTCAGGAGGCAGAGGCAGGCGGATCTCTGTGAGTTTGAGGCCAGCCTGGGCTACAGAGTGAGTTCCAGGACAGGTTCCAAAGAAGCTACAGAGAAACAGTGTCTCAAAAAAAAGTAACAAAAACAAACAACAACAACAAAAAAAAAACTCAAAGCCATGAGTACAGAAAATCCTTCCTATAGAGAATACATAAATGAGACAAAGTCTCCTTTAAATATTAACCTGGGATTCCAACCTTTGCCATTTCTTTCAGGTAATCCTTAATCTCCCTAAGCAATCTCATATAGTCCCATCTTTTAAACCATCACCTAAATCCTGACCAGTATTATATTTCTGCTTTCTGCTTTCATCTCTCTCCTGAGTTTCAGATTCTTATATCCATTGTCTGATTCATATTTCTTCTGGGATATCTCTAAATATGTCTTAAATTGAAATTATTATCACCATGATCACAAATCTATTCTCTGGTATTCCTTACTTCAGCTGGTGGCACCATTTTCCCCCTAAGTCAAGCCAGAAACCTAGAAGCCATCTTCTAGCAAATCACTGGCAAGGATGTGGGGGAGAGGCAATGCTTAAATACTGTTAGTGAGAATACAATCTTGTATGGCCAGTGTGGAAAACAGTATGTATGTTCCTCCAAATATTAAAAAATAGAACTCTTGTATGATCCACTACTGGGTACAGATCAAAAAGAACTGAAATCAGTATGCTGAAGAGATCATTCCTGTGTTCACTGTAGCATTCTTCCCTGTGCCCAAGATGGGGAAATCACTGGAGTGTCCATCAGCGCATAAAAGGAAGATATGCTGTTTGCATATGCAATGGAATACTATTTAGCTTTATAAAGAACAAAATCCTGTCATTTGCAACAACACAGATGAACCTAAAGGGTATGACGTGACCTGAAATAAGCCAGGCATAGAAAGACAAATATAAGACAACTATTGCACGATCCCAATTAAATGTAGAATCTAAATATGTTGAATCAAAGAAATAGAGTAAAATACATAAGCTGGGGGTAGGTACACTGAGGAAGAGTTGGTCAAAGGACAAATAGGAATATGTTCAAGAGATCTATTGCATATCATGGTGGCTACTGTTAATAGCTCTTTATTGTATAATTGAGAATTTCTATAAGCAGACTTGGAGATAAATATGTGAGGTAATACCCACGTTAAATGGCCTGATTTAGCTATTCACAATGTATACATACACTGAAAAATTATGTGGCACACCATAAATACACACAATCTTTACTTGCCAAGTCAAAAATAACAAGCAGCTCAACAGGCAAGGGTGCCTGTGCTATACCCAATGACCTGAGTTCCATCTCCAGGACCCACACGGTAAAAGAAGAGAACTACCTCACGCCAGCTACCCTGACTGCCACACATGTATACACACACTCTAAATGTAAAATTAGTTAAAGATAGAATAAAAAACAAAAGATAGCTACATTTTGTTAAAACAAAATATACTTGAAGGCCTACATCTGTAGCTGGAGTTTTCCTGGTCCTGCTTGGCCCACAGTCAGGACAAATCTCTCTCACCCACCAGTCCCACAGCCGCTCAGACCCAACTGAGTAAACACACAGAGACATATTGTTTACAAACTGTATGGCCGCAGCAGGCTTCTTGTTATCTAGTTCTTAGATCTCAAATTAACTCATTTCTATTAGTCTATAAGTTGCCACGTGGTTCATGGCTTACCAGTACCTTACATCTCGCTTGTCATGGTGGCAGCTGGCAGTGTCTCTCCCCCCCTAGCCTTCCACTTCCCAGAATTCTCTTCTCTGCTAGTCCCACCTATACTTCCTGCCTGGCTACTGGCAAATCAGTGTTTTATTTATCATGGACATTGGGCACATACATGGTACATAGACATATAGGCAGGCAAAACATACAAACACATGAAATAGAATTGAAATAAATTTTTAAAAAGAAAAGGCAGGATATCTGCTTCTGCATTGAGGGCTTGAGTATATCTGTGATATGGGGAAAGTAGCAATGAAGAGGAAGGAAATGAAGAGAGAAGGGGCTGGGAGATCCCCGGAGCTTGTGTAGTGCTAAACATGGTACCACATCTGTATAATCCCAGAGCACCTACAGTGATAGGAGAGGTGGAGATGAGAGAATTCCTCGAAGCTCATGGGCCAGCTAGCCTGTGGTACATACAGAGTGGTGAAAACCAAGAAACTATGCCTCAAACAAGGTGGAAAGTGACAAGCAACACCCAAGTTTGTCCTCTGGCCTCCATATCTATCTGTGGCACATGTGCTCACACTCACACACAGGAGCATGCACACATATGCACTATGCAGACACACACGCACACATGCACGCACGCATGCACGCGCGCGCGCGCGCACACACACACATACACACCAAATGATACAAGTCAAAAAGGAATAGCTGGTGGAGAAAGATCATAAAGGAAAGAGAAAAATGACCATCAAGAGCAAAGACAGAAAGTGCTTTTCTCCCCAGACAGCGGTGGCGCACGCCTTTAATCCCAGCACTCCGGAGGCAGAGGCAGGCGGATCTTTGTGAGTTCGAGGCCAGCCTGGTCTACAGAGCGAGATCCAGGACAGCCAGGTCTACACAGAGAAACCCTGTCTCAAAAAAAAAAAAAAACAGTTTTAAAACAATCAGATTCTTTAAAACGAATGTAAAATAACAACAAAAATCCTTGTAGGATTTTTCTTTCATTTTTATTACGTTTATTTATTTATCTCTTTGTGTGTATATGTGTTTTTAGATATGTGTGAGCAGGTATACCATTGACCACATATGAAAGTCAGAGGACAAGCGTGGAAGTCAGTTCTGTCCTTCTACCATGTGGACCCTGGGGATCAAACTCAGGTCATCAGGCACCTTTATGCACTATATATATTATATGCACTATATATATTATAATAATTATTATATATATAATTTTACAAAAATGCATTTCAGCCAGGTGTGGTAGTTCATACCTGTAATCCCAGCACTTACTAGGCACAAGCAGCGTTACAGCAAATTCAAGGCCACTGGTATACATAGCAAGACTCTACCTCAAAACTAACAAGAAGAAGCCACAGTTCACCTCCTCCTTTGCTATCTAGCTAGTAGAGTCTAGCTTTCCCTCCCTAAGTTCAATAAGCTGCCCAGGGAGCTTCTTAAGGATTTAATTATTTAGGTTCCCTATGATGATTTAAACACCTCTGTTCAGATGTGTGGCCTAATGAATTCTAGCCAAAGAGTGATCTGCACTGACTATTGAGAAAACTTCCCTTTTATACTCTAATAATCATCTGTTTTCAACCAGTATCATCTGTCTACTTAACCACTTTGTCATTTTCTCAAAAATTCAAGCTTTGAGAAAAACAAAATCATCAAAAATACTCAAAGTAAATGCTAACTAAAAATGTAAATGTTCACAATATGATTCTGGCCAGGCATGGTGGCACATGTTTTAATCCTATCATTCAGGACATAGAAGCAGAAGGTTTAAGAGTTTATGCTAGCCTCACATACACAATGTGTTTAAGGCCAGTCTCTGTTATATGAGGCCCTACCTAAAACAAAAAAAAACAAAACAAAACAAAATACCATTTTGGGACCGGGAATGTAGCTCAGTAGTAGAGACTGTGCTTAATATACAAGAGACCCTGAGTTCAAGCCACAGCATAAAAGAATATTACCATATAAAGGATCTGATTTCTTTTTCGTTTGATTTTTCAAGACAGGGTTTCTCTGTGTAGCCCCGGATGTCCTGAAACTCACTTGGCAGACCAGGCTGACCTTGAACTCACAGAGATCTGTCTGACTGTATCCTGCTGGGATTAAAGGTGTGGACTATGCCTTTAATCTAATTTCTCACAAACTCAGGAAACAAATCTGATTGCCTTCCTTCAAATGAGCCAAATTCGCACTAACTGTAGACTGGTCTGCAAGAGGTTCTCACCCGGAGAGCTCTCCAAGCTGCTCCAAGAAGAAACAGCTCACTGCATATCTACCCAACAGGACCCCCATGTTCCCTCTTCTTTCCACTGCCTGATGACAGTGGCAATGTGTTGAGCTGTGAGTGTGTGGCAGGCACCATGCTAAGTGATTTACATGCTTTTTGATTTAATTATTACTACAACCATCTAAGCATTATTAATGTATTTAGCTGACAAAGAAACTGAGGGAATTTTTTTAAATCTTAAAGATATAATTATCATCTCTAGCTAGCATTTCATGAGAGAGCCTTCATTACACTTATCAAGCTCTGCCCATTTTAACTTCAAAGCATATTTCCTTTCTATTTAACCTTGCCTTCACAGATATTTTTATTACTGTTCAACCTAGTTTTCTTCATTCTTGAAGTCCAGCCAGACTTCAAAACAGATTCAGTTCTCCCAGTTCTCTCAATGCTTATATTGCATGAATACCACTCTCCTGGATTCCAGCACAAGCCTCAGGGCTCTCTCCATCTGCTGCACTCTGTGTCCCAGGCCTTTACTCCTCCTCTAGGTTCTAAGATTCCTATCTATATTTGTCCATATTTTCCTTCTTTGCTTTTTTCTTTCACATTCTTTTTAGAGAGCCAGGTCCTGTATAACTAGTCCATACAGACTATTCACCTGGCGCCAACAGATCAAAACAGATTGCCTCATGAACTGGAATTCTAACTGCCCAAGAGCTCAGGATCACAGGTCACAAAGAAGAGACAGATGCACAAGCTATGGATTTTTGCTATCTCTTTTTCTGATGACTTCTAAACTAAAGAATGAATATTACATCAACTATTTTAACCATCAAACAACTCCATCTTGTTTCAGAGTAGAATTCAATTTAATAAGTCCCCAACATGTAATAAATAGTTGTTCTGCTGTTGTGAACCAGCATCAAATATACAGTATTAATACAGAAAGTTACAAAGCTCTTTTCCAGAAAATCTACTCCTCTCACGCTCTCTAATGCTAACAGTCATGCACTTCAATATCAAATTATTCCAATGTTCATTCAGCCCATAATCAATGGCAGCATGGAGAAAAAAGTTATCAGATTACCATCATGGCAATTTATCATCTTAAGGTTTTCATAGCTGGAGCTCTACATCAGTCTCATTATTGCTTTACATTTGGTCTTCTTGGCTTCTAGCTATGTACCTTATTTACATATCAATACCATTATAGAAAATATAGTTAGGGAGATTGAGATCCAAACCTAAACACTGCAGCAAATCCTACACAGCCCTCTATATATTGTGAGTTGCAAACAGCCCTGGAAAAGAATAGTAAAAAAGATCCAAAATGTCAATATATTTTAAAAGATCTAGTTTTCCAATTAAAATAGATCAAAATTCATAGGCCTTGAAGACACAATCTAGGAATAACCAATTTTATACTAGACTTACTTAATTCTTTCCAAAATTATATTAATTTTATGTTAGCATTAACAACATCAATTATATACTTTTTCCTACATGTGATGGCACATGCCGATAATCCCAATACTCATGAGGCTGTGGCAAAAAGATCATCCACAAGTTTGAAGCTAGTCTGAGTTATATAGCCTAAGTTTCAGGTCAGCATAAGCTACACAGCAAGACCCTTTCTCAAAAGTCTGTGTGTGTGTGTGTGTGTGTGTGTGTGTGTGTGTGTGTGTGTGTGTGTGTGTGTGTGTTTATGCTGGGAATTGAACTCCAGGTTCCACACATGCTAGTCACATAGTCTAAAGCTAAACTACATCCAATCCATATCTCTCAATTTGACACTTATCATAACCATAATATTCCAAAGTTGTCAAATTACTTTGCAGCCACCAACATCAGTAATTTTCTTGAGCTCTAAACAAAACCATTTTAAAATCTCATCATATCATGTACCTAACAAAGTTTTCGTTTTTTGTTTGTTGGCTTTTTGGGTGGGGGATTGTTGTTTTTGTTTTTTTGTGGGTTTTTTGTTTGGTTGGTTGGTTTTGTTTTTGGTTTTGGTTTTTTTGGTTATTCAAGACAGGGTTTCTCTCTGTGTAACAGCCCTAGCTGTCCTGGAACTTGCTTTGTAGACCAGGCTAGCCTCAAACTCATAGAGATCTGCCTGCCTCTGCCTCTGGAGTGCTGGAATTAAAGGCGTGTGCCACCACCACCCAGCGCCTAAAAATATTTTAACAATAGTTAATTTAGTTATAATCTTAAATTCAAACCAATTACACAGATTTTAGTATTATTTTTTATAATATACCTAACTGTACCCTGTACTTGAGGGGGAAAAAACAAACTATCTGCTATTTCCTGAAGCCGGCTAGCCTTTGATCATCCTCACTTCTTTTGGGGGGGTGTTTTGGGGGTTTTTTGTTTGTTTTTTGAGACAGGTTTTCTCTGGCTGTCCTGGAACTCACTCTGTAGACCAAGCTGGGCTTGAACTCAGAGATCTGTTTGCCTCTGCTCCCGAGTGCTGGACTAAAGGCGTGTGTCACCATGCTCAGCTCCAGCTTCTCTTCTTAACAGAACTGTCATCCCAAAGTATGCTGTTGCTCTTGCAAAGCTTTTAATTTGAGGCTTTTCCCCCCTTTCATTGGCTCACCCTGCCACTTAAGTCAGGATGAGGCTATAGTATTTTTATGCCTTCCTTCACTGAATCCCCAAAGTTACCATCTTAACTCAATAGCCCATTTCTCTGACCTTCATACTACCCAACTTCATCACTCTCTGTGTTCACTGACAATCTCCAAGACTCCCCCCTCTACTCACTGATGACTTTGGGACCAACTGTTTTCCTTTTCTCCTCTAGTCCTGAGAGCTTTCATTACCCCCTTGATGATCTAACTTATAAACCTTACATCTGGACATAGCCATGTCTAATGTATTCATTTTCATTCTATTCTGATTATTGACTTCTGAAGGGACAGCTGGGATGGCTCTACTCTAAAACTGAACTCTGAGTACACTCTCAGAACTTCTTTTCTGAGTGCCTCTTCTATACTTCATACTCCTTAAATTCACCATTTAACTTCCTCAAGGTGCTTAATTCACTAACCCTTTTACCTACTCTTTTCCCCCCTAGGGCTGGGATTACAGGCATGCACCTGGTTTCCCTCTTACCTATTCTCTGTAGCCCAGGCTGACCTTAAACGTGGATCTTCCTGTCTCAGCCTCCCAAATAGTTCCCATTACAGGCCTGCACCATTGGGACCAACGCCCACTAATGTATTCTATAGGTAGGCTTCATTTCTTCTTTTACCTAGGAAAGACTCCATGGGCTGTGGATTTCAGCCTCTTCCCACCATACTATGTCAATCCCCATCCAAAAATCAATCCCTTGTATTATCCATTCCTACAAACTACAATGAACTGCTAAGTGAAATCTTATAATTGTGACTACCAGTTTTCCCTACACACACTCTAGCCTTCACTGCTATCAAAATGTTCTTTTTCCGGGTGCTGATGAGATGCAGCATAAAAGTGTTTACCACAAAACCTGACGGCCCAGGTTTAATCCTTGGGACCCACATGGTAGGAAAAAAATGATTCCTGAAAGTTATCTTCCAACAACCCCACATGGGTCATGGCATGCAAACATGCATGTGTGCACACACACACATAGAAGCACACACACACAATAAATCTACATTTAAAAAGACCTTTTTTAAAAAACTGACTAAATTATATATTTATGGTATACAATATGATGTTTTGAAATATCATGGAATGTAGAATGGTAAAATCAAGCTAATTACCATGGCATTATCTCACATATTTATCATTTTTTAGTAAGAACACTTAAGAACTGCCTTTCAAAACATAGATTAGGCAGGAATTCCGAAACTGAGAAAATCCTGTTTCTGAAAAATGATAAAGCTATACAAATGTGTCAAAAACAATTATTTTAGGACCTAAAAACAGAGTAATATTTAATTAAGAAATGTTTAAGATGACTTGTGTTTTAAAAAGGTGAGACTACTGTGTTTTTATCCTGGAGGCAGCCCCATCTACCTTCATAGGTTCCTAGAGTTAACTGTACAAGAACAAGGCAAGGCATCTCAAAAAACAGCAACTTGGCTGCCGGAGGGGAATTACTTGACCAGGAATGATCACAAAATGTTCCATTCCTAGAGGAATTGAAAAACAGCAAACTTAGTGTGTCCTATAATCAGAACAAGCCAACATCACAGTTACCTGCAGTCACATTACTGGTTAGGATAAGCAACAGAAGAGCATACCTCCCCTAAGTCTGACAGAGGGATCCAGAAAACCAGCCAACTACAGTGGAGCTTGTAAGACTCCTCGAATCACCAGTGATCTGGCAGATCACTGCACTCAAGCTCGGGACACTGGCGGGAGACCTCGTTATCTGCATTTCCCTGACAGCATGGGAGACCTTGCATGGGCACAGAGGAGACATGGGAAGACATAACTAAAGGAGACTTGGAGTATGTTTCTCAACCTACATCCTATCTCATCCAAAAACAGGGGAAGACATCTTGGCCCAAGGTGTTCAAGGACAGTCTTTAACCAATCATTGGCCACCAAACTATCCTGATATACATTCTGCATCTAGGAAACTAGGTTTAGAAGTGAAAATAATCTGGGGGCCGGGGATGTAGCTTAATAGTAGAACAATTAGCATGGACAAGGCCCTAGGTTCAATCACAAGCACGACAAAAGTAAAAATAATTTTTAGACTACTAAATAGAGGGACTATAGGTGTAGCTCAGAGGTAGAATGAATGTTTAGCATATATGTGGCCTTAGGTTCATTCTCAACTCAGACTTAAAGAATACCCAAGCTGGGGTCCGGCAGTGGTGGTGCATGTCTTTAATCTCAGAACTCAGCCGGCAGATCTCTGAGTTTGAGGCCAACCTGGTCTACAGGGCAAGTTCCAGGACAGCCAGGGCTACGCAGAGAAACCTTGTCTCCAAGAAACAAAAAGAATATCCAAGCTGAAACATCACAGTCCACATATTTGAAAGGAGACAACTGTTACAGAATTCAGGCAAACCACTAAACAATTTCTTTTAAGGCACAATTTCAGGGAGTGGGAGTTTCTTTTCTTAAAAGGCATATACCCAATTAGGATGTTTATTATTAAAAAAAATATATATATATATATATAATAAGCAAGTATTGGTCAGGATGTAGAAAACTGATATTCTCATTCCCTGCTAGCAGAAATGTAAAACAATATGATTGCTTTGAAAACAATACTGTAGTTCTTCAAAAGGTGAATCACAGTGGGGCTGGATCTTTCAGAGGACCCAGGTCCAACTCCCAACTGCCTATAACTCATACACACAAAATAAAATAAACTTTGGGGGTGGGGGTTGAGACAGGGTTTCTCTGTATAACAGGCTCTGGTTGTCCAGGCTGGCCTGGAACTCACGGAGATCTGCCTGCCTCTGCCTCCTGAGTGCTGGGATTAAAGGCGTGCACCACCACCACCACCACCACCACCACCACCACCACCACCACCACCACCACCACCACCACCACCACCACCCAGCTAAAATAACACTTTTAATTAAAAAAATTAAAGGTGACCTATAAGGGTCACAATATGGAAGCAAACCACAATGTCCATTAACTGATTAAGAAAATATAGTAGAAATCAGGGCTATTGAGATGGCTTAGTAGGTAAAGTCACTTGCTGTATAAACCTGGCAACTTGCATTGGTCTCCAGAACCTACCTAAACATGGGAGGAGAAAACTGACTTCACAAAGCTGTGCATTGTCCTCTGACTGTCATACATGTACCTTGGCACACACACATCCACACACCTGCACATATACCCAATAATAACAATTTAAATCTATACAGTATATAGAACATTATTCAACCATAAGAAGGAATGATGTACTGATATGTACTATAGGATAGACGAACCTTGAAAACACTACACTACATGAAAGAAACTAGATACAAAAGACCACATAGTACATGATCATAGTTTTTGGGTTTTGTTTGTTTGTTTTGGTTTTTTAAGACAGGGTTTCTCTGTGTAGTCCTGGCTGTCCTGGAACTCACTCTGTAGACCAGACTGGCCTTGAACTCACAGAGATCCACCTGCCTCTGCCTCCTGAGTGCTGGGATTAAATGTGTGCATCACTATCACCACCACCCAAAAAAAAAAAGGTATATACCACCATGCCCAGCCTAAGTATTCTTGACCAAAACAGAAAAAGGAAGCTGAATATCATCAAGCCTCCAAATCTAAGTTCCTCTATAAAAAATATGTGGCATAAAAGAATAACTAAATGACAGCACAAGAATGAAGAATATCTAATCCAAAAGGAGGACAACACTACAGTACATGTGACCCACTGTCTGTAACTACTCAAAGACCTGAAAAGGGAAAAATGAGGCACAGAGCACTCTAGATTAATAGACAATAGTAAATAATATATATGGTTCACATCTTGTTTGGAATGTATAAATAAATCAACTACTAGATAACCTTTTAAGACAAACTAAGAAATTTAATAATAACTTGTATATTAAATGCTATTAAGGAATTATTAAATGTTTGACTATGTGTGTGCTAGTATATTTATATATTCATATGTGTGGTGGCACGTGTGTAAGTGGGCACACATATGTGTGCATGTGAAGGCCTGAGGTCAACCTCGGATGTCCTCCTCAGGCATTCTCCATCTTATTTGCGAGGACAGTCTCCTCACTGGGACTTGGGGCTTACAAGTTCAGCTAAGTCCAGTGAGCCCCAGGAATCCTCCTGTCCCCCCTTCCCCAGCGGTAGGGTTACAGGCACATACGACCACCGTTGGCTCTGGGTGGAAGTGTGCATGTGCGTGCGTGCGTGCGTTGCGCGAAGGATGCATACGGATGGGAGTGCCAGTGGGCAAATGACACGGCACAGCAGTGGAGGTCTGAGTCCACTCTGCGGAGGCAGGTTCTCCCGTGTTTCGGCCACTCCACGTACTCCAGGTTACTTGGCCCATGAGCTTCCAGGCAGTTCACCTGTCTCTGCCTCCCAATTTGTTGTAGGAATGCTCAGATTACAGATAGGTTCCACCACAGCCATTAAAAAAAAAAGCAAAACAAACTGAGTGTTGATGGCGCACGCCTTTAATCCCAGCACTCGGGAGGCAGAGCAGGTGGATCTGTGAGTTTGAGGCCAGCCTGGGCTACAGAGTGAGAT
Source organism: Peromyscus maniculatus bairdii (assembly GCF_049852395.1). NCBI lineage: Eukaryota > Metazoa > Chordata > Mammalia > Rodentia > Cricetidae > Peromyscus > Peromyscus maniculatus. The sequence goes on along the minus strand of NC_134875.1, from coordinate 84,608,229 downwards.
CCAGGACAGCCAGGGCTACACAGAAGAACCCTATCTCAAAAAACTATGATGATAATGATGATGATGATGATGATGATGATAAAGTATTAAAACCCCACAAGTTCCATGGATTTAGCTCAAGTCTTCGGGCTTTTATGGCAAGTGCTCTTGCTCTCTGACCCATCTCATGGGCTTCACCTCCAGCTTTTAATATGGGTGCCAAGAATCAAGTTACCCAGTATCTTAGTTGCTGGTCTCATTTCCATGACCGAATACCTGACAAAATAAACTTGAGGGAGAAAGGGTTTGTTTTGGCTTATAGGTCCAAAATTACAGTAGTCTATCGCTGCAGGGAAAGTACGGTGACAGGAGTGAGGAGGCTGGATCCACTTTATCCACAGCTGGGAATCAGAGAGGCAAACGCTTGTTTTCAGCTCACTTTCTCCTTTTTAGTCAGATGGGCCATCCTACCTCACTAACCTAATCTAGTCAATCTCACAGACACACCCAAATATTGTTTCCATGGTGATTATAAATCTAACCGAGTTGACGATCAAAATTAACCACTACATGTGGCAAGCACATTATGACTGAGATCTCTCTCAGCCCCAGAATTATTAATATTTAAGATAGCAGTGTGAAAGAGTGGTCATATGCAAGAATATCTCTGCACATTTCAGGCATGCTTACTGAGTATTCAGTGGTAAAAACAGCATGATGTCTAGAATTACTTTGAAGACACTTCAACAACCTCGGCTTGATGGCACATACATGTTAATCCTAGCACTAGGAAGGGGGAGACAGGAGAATCAAGAGCTCAAGGTCATCCTTATCTATTTACTGAGTTTAAGGCCAGCCTGGGCATGAGGCCCTTTCTCAAAAAACTATTTGAGCAAATATTTTCTAAAACAAAAGAATGAGCTGGGCATGGTGGTACACAACTATAACCTCAGCATTTGGCAGGCTGAGGCAGGAGGGAAGAATGAGGGGGGATGAAAATGAGGGATACGAGGGGAAGGGGAGGGAAGGGGGTAAAGGGAGTTACAGACTGTGATTAATGAGCAGATAGGGGTTCATTATAAGATTGTCTTTATTTATACAGAGTATTGAGAAATGTTGAAATTGTATTGTACTACTGTAGCTACACAATTCAAGCATAAAGTTCTTCAAATGGTTCCCCAAGATCCATAGAGAAAACTTCCCAATCTCTAACCTGTCCTAAGAATTCTTCCACTCCCTAGATTCTGGCACTAACCTCCTATTTTATACTTACATGCCTCTATACCTGTCTTTGCTACCAAACTTCTTGCCATATGCTTTTGGCCTAGAAATTGTTTTGAGGTTTATCATTCAGACTTCAACATGGTCTCTTTAGTAAGCCTTTCTTGGTCTCCACTACTCACTCTATCCTGATTTTGATTTTGATTTTATAGAGACTCTTGATTCAAATCTATAGCCCCGAAGTCTTTGTAACTCCTGTGCTCGGGGCCTCCATTACATGAACTCCTAGAAACTTAACATCTAGTTTTCCACAACTCTCACTGTCTTGTTTCACACAGACCCCAAGCACTAGTTTATGGCACGAATTTCAAGGGGGCGTTCATCATATGGATCAGTCGAGTACAGGGTTAACCCTTAGGAATGAGGGGGAACATTCTTCTTCCCCTTTCTTCTTGTCTTGCACTACCTTGGGCTCAGCTGATTTCACTCCACTCATCCACATCCACTTCTTTCACTTATAATGGGAAATGTGCCTCTCTCCATTTGTGAGCCAAAGATTATCCTAATCATGGGCCCCAGCTGTTGAATATAAAAAGTGCTGGTAATAGCACATAGCAAAGCACTGAAAATAGCTTAAATTTGTAGGGGAATTAGACATAAGAACAGTGCCGTCAAACCCGGAAAGCCCTTAAAGACACTCAGCAGATCACTTCAAATCACCCTGAGTAGCCATCCACTGCTTTCTCTAATTAAGACTGCTTTTTCTCTCAAGTGATAGCACTCAAGTTGAACTTTAAATCTCAGTCTTCTTCTGTTTAATAACTAATATTACAAAAATAGTTTTGATTTTTATAAGTTATGTGTAATATTTCATTTAACCTGTGGGATTAGGGAGGTTTTTGTCTGCTATTCTGCAAGCACAACCACTACTTACAAGTGGTTTTTCTGACAAATTTGTCCAAAGCTCTGAATTACAAGTTTAAATAAACTTTTAAAGACATAATCACATAAGAATTAAACATTTACCCAGACATTCGTGTACACGCTGTTATTTTAGGCAATCAAATAAGCCGAGCCAGTAACAGAAAACTCTTTACAAACACATTTCAGCTAATAGATGCAGAAGGAGGAGCGGACCTAGAAGGATCACCATTTGGGAGCACCTTATGTAATAAGTGATTCGAGTAACGATGACTAAGGGATGATAAAAACCAGTAGGAGAGACACAGTGAGGGATTTTTTAACGGGAGGATTAAGTTGTCACCAAGCTGTACTCACTGCTAAGTCATAACATCAGTAAAAGTGGAAAAGTCAGACATTGGAAGAGCATGTGTGAAAGTCTGGATTACACAAAAAGAGAGCAAAGCATACTCCAAGAAGGGAAACTGAGGTACATAATTTGACATGGCGAGTGACAGTAAATGACAGTGGTATGAGAGCAAGCTACAGGACCTTGTAAGCCACTAAAGAACTATCTAGAGCCAGGCATGGTGCCTTACACCTGTGATCCCAGTAACATTCAGCTATAGAAAACCAAAGACAGAAGTCAAGGATAGATTTGTGGTACCACAGCAGTTCCGAGTATGATGATCGGTGAGCCGAGTCAGCTAATTCCTAACTGACACATAATTAGCTGAACTAGATGCCAACTAGGACTAGTGCCAGGCCATAGATACATGGTAATCACTTGAGACAAGCAGGCACACTCGGCAGGACAAAGCGCATATTAAAAAGGTAGTTTGTAAACGGATTTTTAAGACAAAGACAGGGCTGGAGAGATGGCTCTATGGTTGCTCTTGTTGAGGACCTGGGTTTTGGTTCCCAGCGCCCACATGGCAACTGTGCTGGGTACTTTTATGTCAACTTGACACAAACTAGAGTCATTTAAAAAGAGGTAGCCACAACTGAGAAATATACCCCACCACCACCAGATTGGCCTGTAGGCAAACCTGTGGGGCGTTTTCTTGATCAGTGATTGATGTGGAAGGGCCCAGCCCATTGTGGGCAGTGCCCCCCACCCCGGGCAGGTGGTCCTGGGTTTTCTAAAAAGCAAGTTAAGCAACACACGAGGAGAAAGACAGCAAGCAGCACTCCTCCATGGCCCCTGCTTTAGTTGTTCCCTCCAGGTTCCTGCCTGGACTTCCTTTTGTGATTAACTATATCTATAATTTGAGCTAAACCCTTTCCACCCAAGTGGCTTTTGGTCATGATGTTTCATCATGGAAATAGAAACCCTAAGATAGAAATCGGTACCAGGTTATGGGGTGTTGCTATGACAGACCTGACCATGTGTTTTGGGTGAGGTTGTGGTGGCACTGAACTCTGGGCTGGCAAAGCCATTATGGGCTCAGAGTTTAATAGACTGTTCTTTGTGAGCTTAGAAGATAAGAATGTTGAGAGAAATGCAAACAGTAGAGGCCTAGCTTGTGAAGTTTCAGAGGGAAATTATTCTATAGGGGCCATTTACGTGATCTTTTGAATTAAGAACCACTAAGTGGGGGCTGGAGAGATGGCTCAGCAGTTAAGAGCACTGACTGTTCTTCCAGAGGTCCTGAGTTCAATTCCCAGCACCCACATGGCAGCTCATAACTGCCTATAACTATGGTTCCAGGGGATCCCACACCTTCATGCAGACATGGATGTGGACAAAACACCAATGCACATAAAATAAAAATAAAGTTTTTAAAAAAAAGAAGCACGAAGTGAAACCTTTGCTTTGCTGGGATGACTGATGGAGGTTAGCTGGAGCTAAGAAGTTAGTGGGGATTAAGAAGAGACCAGCATCATTGAGATGAAATCTTCTGGATCAGGGTCAGCGCACAGTAGCTGTGCTTCAGAGCAGGTGAAAGGTGCACCTCATGCTGGCAGCTGAGCATGGTAATGTGTAAGATTTTCCTAGGCTTTGAAGGCTGGAAGGGGTCAGGGAGAGCAGCTGAGGCTTGGTACTGAGAGGCCAGGAGAGGCCATTAGTGAGGGTGCAGCCTCTTTCCAGTAGAAACCCCAGGACTGAAGGGGTCAGAGAAAGAATTTGAGGCTTGGTGTAGTGTGGGAAGGTCAGAGTTCCTGAAGGGAGTCTAGGAGAGGCTATTTGTACAGGTGCATCCCAATGACATAAGAGACCCCAGCATTTTAAAGATGCCAGTACCATGGGATGACCACCAAAGGCAGAAGCAGGTATGGAGTGGGGCAGGCCGGACCCTAGCAGACAAACTGAGGATCTGGAGAAGTAGCACAGACCCCTTAGAGGAGCCCAGAAGATTGTATGTTAAATTTTGGTTTTGATTTGATTTGATTATAACTATGTCCTGCTTCTTCATTGGAATAAGAAAGTGTGCCACCTCTTTTTTTATTTTATAGGAACCCACATTTAAGAGACTTTGGAATTTTAGAGAGATGTTGGAAAATTTTAGACAGACTCTGAAAGAGACCTTAGATGTTTTAAAGAGACTAAACTTTTAACATGTTTGAATTTTTGAAAACCGTGGGCCATTTAAAAGTTGGAATGTTTCCCTTTTTGATGTTGATACTAATATGAGATCTTGGAGATGAACAAGAAAGGTATGCTTCTAGCTGAACAGTGATGTGTTTGTGTCAGGTTGACAAATGATCAATTGTCCTAGCTAGTTTTATGTCAACTTAACACACGCTAGAGTCCTCTGGGAAGAGGGAACTTCACTTGAGAAAATGCCCTCACCAGACTGGCCTGCAGGTAAGCCTGGAAGGCATTTTTGTTAATGGTTGATGTGAGAGGGCCCAGACCATTGTGGGTGGTGCTACCACTGGGCAGGTGGTCATGGTGTGTATAAAAAAAGCAAGCAAGCTGAGCAGAGGAGTAAGCCACAAGGAGCAATCCAGTGAGCAGCATTCCTCCGTGGTCTCTGCTCCAGCTTCTGCCTCCAGTTTCTGCCTGTCTTCTTACATGATGGACTGTCATGTGGGGAAAGAAAGCCTTTCCTACCCAGGAGCTCTTCAGCAGAAGCCCTAAGACAGCAGCTCACAACCATCTGTAGTTCTGGGGTTTCTGCACAAGCATGATGCACAGATACACATAAAAAAGGGAGGCTAGAGAGATGGCCCAGTGGTAAAGAACACTTGTTTTTTCTGAGGACCATAGTTCCATTCCCAGCACCCACATGGTGGCTTACAACCATCTGTAACTCCACATCCTGAGTTCTAGAGGATTCAACACCTTCTTCTGACTTTCTGGGCACCACATAAACATGATGCAGGCCTATAGAAACATGCAGGCAAAACATTCATGGAGATAAAACATAATAAATAGCACTTTAGAATAAAAAATATTTTAATGAAAAACAAAGGGAATTCATATCCACAAAGGATATGGTAATATCAGATTATGACCCTGGTAAACTCTCTCTACTAAATATATTTCTATTAAAAGCCTACTAGTAGGGCTTGAGGATTTAGCTCAATGGTAAAGTGTTTGTTTAGCAAGCACAAGGCCCTAGGTTCAGTCCTCAGCTCAAAAAAAAAAAAAAAAGCCTACTCGTGTTGGGTTTTATGACATGTATACCTATAATTCCAATACTCAAGAAATTTACACAGGAAGAAGGCTTGTGAGTTCAAAACCAGTTAAATGGTAAGAGAGAATTTACTCTTGGGGTCATGTTTTAACATTTTTATAATATCTATATATATTCAGATACATATTACCTATTAATTAAAAATAAACTATGAAAAACCAGAAAAAGCTAATGAAACAAAATATTCTCGGGCCAGGTGATGGTGGCGCACGCCTTTAATCCCAGCATTCAGGAGGCAGAGCCAGGTGGATCTCTGTGAGTTCGAGGCCAGCCTGGTCTATAGAGCGAGATCCAGGGCAGGGACCAAAATAACAGAGAAAAACCCTGTCTCAAAAAAAATCTTCTTTCCATGCTCCCACCCTTCATCCTTCCTTTTATTAATAGATCACAATTTCAGATGGCCAAATTATAGGACAGCTGAATTAGGATTTTTTTTTATATTTTAACATTTCATTTTCTTTCTTTTCTTTTTCTTTCTTTCTTTCTTTCTTTTTTTTTTTTTTTTTTTTTTTGGAGATCATGCTCAGGGCTTTGATGGAAACTTGAAAAACATACTGGCTCCATTCTAAGACTCCAGCATCTCTTAGGGTGTACTGGATATAGTCTTTCGAATAGCTGCTTTTATGTTATATTTTATTTTACTTCATTTTCAGCAATAGTTTTCCTATCTGCTGTGATTTGGATGTGGCTTGAACATCCCTAAAAGGTTTATGTGTTGGAATGGGAGTGTTGGGAAATGGTGTGGAGCCTTATAAGGCAGGGCCATAAAAGGTGAGAGGTCCTTAGATGATTGGGCTGTGCCTTTGAAGGAATCAGGTGTCTATCACGGATTCTCAAGTTCCTGAAAGAGTTGTTATAGAAGGAACAAGAACGTCTTCTCTTTGCCTTCTGGTTCAAGTTGTGCTTACTGTTGCACATGTTCTGTCATCTACTGTGGGGACCTTGCCAGAGCTTGCACTATGCCACTTGGACTTGAAACCTCCAGAAATGTCACTAAATAAACCTGTCTTTGTATTTTAGACAGGTGCTATGTAGCCCAGGCTGGCCTCAAGCTTGCTATGTAAACTCCCTATCACTTCCGGGGTATTTAGTTAGTTAGTTGACGTTTGGAGGGAGAGAGAGAGAGAGTAGGGCGTACACACCATAGATGTGAAATTCAGAGGACAACTTGTAGAAACGTTTTCTCCTTCCACCATGTGGGTTCTGGGTACCCAACTCAGATCTTCAGGCTTGATGATAGCAAGCCCCTCTATGCACTGAGTCATCTTGCCACCACCTCCCCTCACTTTTATAATAATCTGACCTTCCTATTTATCTTAAAGCACTGACTCCATGAAAAGACTAGAAACTGGCTCAAAGTGTAGTCAACAGCAAAAGAGGGTAGAAGAACAGCAGCCACCCTTATCAGATGGCCCGATTTCAATGGAAGAAAGTTTATAATCAAGCTGGAAAGATTTGAGCTCCACACTGCCCTTTTTAGTATCTTTCCACATCTATCTGTATGAAAACACTGATGGCTGGGTAATCCAGTTTGCAGATAAGCTGGAAAATAAGATAGTACAACTGAGTGATATTGGGATTCAAATACATTTGATAAACAGGAATGATAGATAAATTTAGCAAGATTTAAAAAAAAAAACAGATCAAAGTAAAGACTTGTACAAGATCCTAAGCCACAGATGTTCAAGTACTGAATGTATAAACATAGCAGAGTTAAAGTCTTAAAACTTTAACTAACTATAGCTTTTGATGTGGCACAGAGGGAGGGGCTAATCTTTGTCTGCATGAGCAATAGCAGAGGGTCGAGAACAAAAGCATCAGCCCACTCCTCTCGGCTGATTAGAACAGGTACTTGAATAGTGCATTATGTTCTAGATGGCAATCTTCAAAGTGAGGTATCAATGAACTAAAGGATGAACAGAACAGAATAACCAGAATGATGAGTTTAGTATCGAGAAGAGACGAACAGATAGAGGAAATGAATCAGACAGAAAGGTATGTCAAGACTGCCCAAAATGGAGGAGACTGTCTCCAGGGCAGCTTCCTGAAATAATGAAGTGCTCAAGCACAGGCTGGGGATATAGCCTTGGGTCCTATCCCCAGCACTGCATATACTGGACACTGGTGCACACCATCGACTCAAGACATGGAGGCAGGAGGATCAGAAGCTCAAGGTTATCCTTGGCTGTATAGTGATTCTGAAGCCAGCCCTGGCTACAGATATTGTCTGAAATAAAAGAAAACAGAGCCTGGTGGTGATGGTGGCACACACCTTTAATCCCAGCACTCAGGAAGCAGAGAGAGGCTGTTCTCTGTGAATTCGAGGCCAACCTGGTCTACAGAGAGAGTTCCAGGATAGCCAGGGCTACAGAGAGAAACTATCTCAAAAAAAAAGGAAGAAATGAAGTATCAGTATTATGACAAACAAAAAAGGCTGAGGAAGGCAGCTCAGTGAATAAAGCACTTGCCACACAAGTGTGAAGGGTGGAGTTCAGATCCCTAGGCAAAATGGAAGAAAATGAGGCAGCCACTGCAGCCACCTGTAATCCCAGCAGTTTAGAGGCAGAGACGGGGGATCCCAGAGCAAGCCAGTTAGCTAGACCAACCAGAATTGGTGAGTTCCCAGTTGAGTGAGAGACCGGGCTTCAACATAGAGAAAGTAATCAAGGGAGATGCCCAGTCAGCCTTAGATGTCCACACCTATAGCACGTGCACAAGTGTACGTACACACACACACACACACACACACACACACACACACACATACACGCACGCACGCACGCACGCATGCACGCATGCACGCACGAACTAAAACACGTAGGAAAACATGTATCTTAATACTGCATACCAAAAAAAAAGCTTTTAAAAAGTCTCAGGAGGCCAGGCAATGGTGGTGCACGCCTTTAATCTCAGCACTTGGGAGACAGAGGCAGGTGGATCTCTGTGAGTTTAGGCCAGTCTGGTCTACAGAGAGAGTTCCAGGACAGCTAGGGCTACACTGAAGAAACCTTGTCTCGAAAAACAAGAAAAATAAGAAAGAAAGGCTAGTAAGGCACTAACATAGGCTCTTCTGAGTAACAGAAACAAGATGGTAGCTTGTGTCACCAAGACCAGAATTTCTTTGTCTCAAAAGAGCTTCTTGCTCTTCTTTATTTTTACTTTATGTGTGTGTGTGTATGTATGTTTTAGACAGGGTTTCACATAGCCTAGACTGGCTTCAAACCTCTGTATAGCCAAAGATGAAAGGATGACCTTGAACTCCTCATCCTCTTATCTCTGTCTACCCGGAGATGGGTTTACAAGTATTGCCACTGTCATTTATTTTACATTAAAAATAGTGTGTGTGTGTGTGTGTGTGTGTGTGTGTGTGTGTGTGTGTGTGTGTGTAACCATGGCACTTGTATGGAGGACAAAGGACAATACACAGGGGCACTCATATCAGCACTCAAAAGGCTGAAGCAGGAGAATTACTTGAAGTTCAAAAGCCAGTCTAGCACTGGAGATATGGTTCAGTGGTTGAAACCATTTGTTCTTGCAGATGACCTGGGTTCAATTCCCAGCACCCACATGGGAATTCACAACCATCTGTAACTCCAGTTTCAGAGGATCCTGATTTCCACAAACACCAGGCACACATATGGTGCACACGCATATATGCAGGCAAAACATTCATACACTGAAAATAAATATATATTTTTTGTTCTTCAAGACAGCATTTCTCTGTGTAGCCCTGGCTGTCCTGGAACTCTCTCTGTAGATCAGGCTGGCCTCAAACTCAGAGACACCTGCCTCTGCCTCCCAAGTGCTGAAATTAAAGGCATATGCCTCCATGCACGGCTTTAAAAGAAATCTAAAAACAAAATTAAAGTCAGTCTAGGCTACATAGTGAATTCCAGGCCAAGCCTACACTACATTGGTGAGACTGTGCCTTAAAAAACCAATATATATATGCAAAGGACTAGGCTAGAGAGCTTGCTCGGTGGTTAAGAGTGTTTCCTGCTCTTCCAAAGGACCTGAGTTCAATTCCTGGCACCCATGTCAAACAGCTCACAACTGTCTGTAATTCCAGCTCCAGGGAACCTGATGCTATCCTTTGGCTTCTGTGGGTACCACACACATGGCATACACTTACACAGACACACAGACACATAAATAAAAATAGAGAGGTTGGGGATTTAGCTCAGTGGTAGAGTGCTTGCCTAGCAAGCGCAAGGCCCTGGGTTTGGTCCTCAGCTCTTGGGGGAAAAATATATATATATATATATATATATTATATATAAATATATAATATATAAAAATATATATTTATATATATAAACAAATGGTTTTTAAAGGTGTGAGCCACCAGGCCCTGCTCAACAAATCTTATTTTTAAAAAAAAGAAATGCAAAGGACCCAAGATGTTGAAAACAATCTTGAAAAATGACAGTTGGCAGCGCAAGCCTTTAATCCCAGTACTTGGGAGGCAGAGGCAGGAGAATCTTGGTGAGTTCAAGGCCAGCCTGGTCCACAGAGTGAGATCCAAGACAGCAGGGCTACACAAAGAAACCCTGTCTTGGAACAAAAAAAGAAAGAAAAGAAGAATGACAGCTGGAGGGTCTGGGCCCCTGACACCTGTACTCCTGACCTTAAGACTGTAAACCTATAGAATCTGACAGGCAACGAGATCATCAAAACAGAATGGAGAACTCAGAAATAAATGTATACAGACAGTCATCGGACTTTTAAAAAGCAATATTGGATAGAATAAAGGGAAGCCTTTTAAACAAAGTGCTAGAACTTGATTTTCAAATGGAAAGATACAAGCTTTGATCTATAGTATATGAGAAACTAAATGAAAATGGATTATGAAACTAAACATATAAATGCTAAGCCTACCAATTTCTAGAAGAAAGCCCAAAGGTAATCTTTAAGATTTGAGGACCAAGATGTTTTAAAACATAGAAAACAATAGTCATAAAAATGAGAGCCAGGCATGGTGGCACATGCCTTTAATCCCAGAACCCAGGAGACACAAGTAGGCAGATCTCTGTGAGTTCAAGACCAGCCTGGTCTACAAAGTGAGTTCCAGAGCTTGTTACACAGAGAAACTGTGTCTCGAAAAACAAACAAACAAAAGATAAATTTGAAGTGGCAAGATAAGTGAGCAGGTAAAGGCACTTGCTACCAAGTCTGATGATTTGAGTTCAATCCAAGGGACTAGGAGCCACATGGTGTAAAGGAATGTACAGACCCACACCCACAATAAATAATAACAAAATTAATTTGTTGGGCACATTCCTATAACCTCAGCATTTAGAAGACTATAGCAGGCAGGCTCTGGGCTACATAGCAGATCAGACCTTAAAATACACATACACACACACACACACACACACACACACACACACATTAGACTTTACCAAATTTTTTTTTTTTTCGAGACAGGGTTTCTCTGCGTAGCTTTGCGCCTTTCCTGGAACTCACTTGGCAGCCCAGGCTGGCCTCGAACTCATAGAGATCCACCTGGCTCTGCCCCCCGAGTGCTGGGATTAAAGGCGTGCGCCACCACTGCCCGGCGACTTTACCAAATTTAAAGCCTAGTTCATGTTTAAAAAAAACACCATTAAAAAAAAATGAATAGGGTGCATGTCTTTAATCCCAGCTTGGAAGACAGAGGCAGTCAGATTTTTGAGTGTGAGATCAACCTGGTCTACATAGTGAGTTCCAAGTCTGCCAAGACTATATAATGAAACCTTGTCTCAAAAAAAAAAGAATGAATGAATGGATGGATGGATGAAGTAAGGAAGGCAGGGAGGGAGGGAGGGGGGATGAATAGGCAAGTACAGAGTTGGAGGAAATATCTGCAAAACATAAATCTGACAAAGTACTTAAGCCCAGAAAATATTTTTAAGATTCTTACGAATCATTGAAATATTTTGCAGTGCTAGGTATCAAACCTAGGGCCTCACACGTATGTTTACAGTAAGACTTGTAAGGGTCTGGGAATTTGGCACAGTTAGAGTACTTGCCTGCCACGTACAAGGCCCTGGATTCAGTCTCCAGAACCACATGAACTGGATGGGGCAACACATGCCTATGATCCCAGCAAAAGGAACAGTGAAGGCAGGAGGATAAGAAGCTCAAGATCATCCTGGTGGCCAGGGAGATGGTTCCCTGGTAAAAGCCCTTACTTGTAGCAGAAACCTGAAGACCTGAGTTCCATCCCTGGAACCAACATTAAAAAGCTGGATGCTATGATGTGCATCTGTAATCCCTGCACTCCCTAAGGCAGGGTGGGAGGCAGAGACAGAATCAGACAGAAAATTGTGAGCCAACTAGCCTGGAGTATGCTGGGCAGTGAGAAAAACAATGAGATCCTACTTTAACAATGTGGAACTGACTCCTGAAAAGTTGTCCTCTGACTTTTCTGTATGTACTATGGTGTACATACAAATGCCCGTGACAGGTCTAAGCGCTCTCTCTCTCTCTCTCTCTCTCTCTCTCTCTCTCTCTCTCTCTCTCTCTCTCTCTCTCTCTCTCTCTCTCTCTCACACACACACACACACACACACACACACACACACACACACACACACATTCTCTCTCTTTCCTCTCTCCCTCCCTCTCCCCATCTCCTCTCCCTATGGATTAGGATGTAGCTCTCAGCTACTGCTCCAGCACCTTCCTGCACGCCACCATGATTCCTGCCATGATGATAATGGACTAACTTATGAAACTGTCAGCCCCCAATTAAATGCTTTCTTTCATCAGAGTTGCCTTGGTCATGATGTCTCTTCACAGCAATACAAGAATGACTATTACATACTGAGTTAGAGGCCAGCCCTGACTTCATGAAACCCTGTTTTTTCGTTTGTTTTTGTTTTTAAAAAGAGGGGCTAGGCAGTGGTGGCGCACACCTTTAATCCCAGCACTTGGGAGGCAGAGGCAGACGGATCTCTGTGAGTTCGAGGCTAGCATGGTCTACAGAGAGACTTCCAGGATAGCCAGGGCTATACAGTGAAACCCTGTCCTGAAAAACAAAACATAAAACAAAAAAGCCAGGCAGTGGTGATACATGCCTTTAATTCCAGCACTTGGGAAGTAGAGGCAGGTAGATCTCTAAATCTGAGGCCAGTCTGATCTACAATGAGTTCCAGGACAGTCAGGGCTATACAGAGAAACCCTGTCTCAAAAAAAAAGGGAGGTGGGGAAGGAAGGATGGGAAGGGAGTAGAAGGAAGGAAAAAAGAAAGAGAGGGAGGGAGGAAGGAAACAATGCAAAAGGAGAGATTTACAATCTGAGAGTTGAAAGCAAAAGCAATAAAGAGAAAAACAAAAACAAAAACTTTCCTTGTGAAACAAAACTTATCCAAGTTAATAAAGCTCCAGTACTGGTAAAGTATAAGAAAATGGACACTCATGTATGCTTGATAATAATATACATTAAAACAAACATCTAAGATAAAAATTGACAGCAGGTATCAAATACTTTTATTAATATTGTTCTTTAACAATTTCCATAAATTTATATAATATATCCTAATTATCCTCTCCCCCCACCCTCTTTTATCCCTCTCATCCTTATTTATCAATTTTTAAATGTTCATGCATTAGATCCAGATGTTCAAGTTCTACAAATCTATCCTATAAGCACATTTACATATACAAAAACATACATTTATTTGGATGCTTACTGTGACATTGTTTGTAAACTAAAATGCTGAAGACCACCTAAATGTTTATTAGAAAAGAAGCAAGTTACATCCACTTGTGCCACACACCTGTAGACATGGCTACTTGGAAGACTGAGGCAAGAGGACTGAGCTCACAAGTTTGAGATCAGAGATCAGTTAAGGCAACCTAGTGAGACCCCATATGTGAAAAGTGCCATAACAGTAGGGAGAGTATAACTCTTTGGGAGAAGCCAGGAGTGCTGGTTGGTTTTTATCAACACAAACCTAGAAATTGAGAAAATACCCCGACCAGACTGGCCTGTAAGCAAATCTAAATCTATGGGTCATTTTTTTTTTTTTTTTTTTTTTTTTGGTTTTTCAAGACAGGGTTTTTCTGTGTATCCCTGGTTGTTGTGGAACTTGCTCTGTAGACCAGGCTGGCTTCAAACTCACAGACATCTGCCTGCCTCTGCCTCCCTGAGCCACCACCACATGGGACATTTTCTTAATTAGTTACTGATGGGGGAGGGCCCAGCCCACTGTTGGTGGTGCCAAACCTGGGCAGATGGTTATGAGTTGTATCAGAAAGCAGGCTGAGCAAGCCCTGGGGAGCAAAGCCAGTAAGTAGTGGCTCCTTCATGGTCTCTGTTTCTGCCTCCAGGTTCCTGCCTTGAGTTCCTGCCCTGGCTTCATGACGGACTGATAGCGAAGTATAAGATGAAACAAACCCTTTCCTCCTCAAGTTGCCTTTGTTCATGGTGTTTTATCACAGTGATAGAACCCCTAAGACACCAGGTTTCGGTTAAAGTAAGCAAGTAGAAAGAATTAAGAGGAAATTTAGGATCCAGAAACTTATCTACAAGGAAAAACAATGCAAATACTTGGCAAGGGATGCAACAGTGAATGGATGATTGGCAGTGAGGGAAGACAGGAAAGGTAAGAGAAAGACAGCCAAAGGAATTTAAGAAAGGTAACAAACATTTTAAAAATGGCCCCCAAAGCTTGTAGAATTAATGGCTTTCAGATGGTGGACCAGTCTACCTAAAATGCTTTTTCTGCCCTTCAAAATCTCCTAGTCGCCAAAGAGAGTATCTGTTACTATAAAGCTTTCCATGACAGCCTGTGTTAGAGTATTAAATCTTTCCCTCAAGTTCCACAAAAAAGTATTCAACTGCTATTATACAGCATCTCACTTCAGATTAGGGGCACTCAGACCTGACAGACATCAGGAACAGTGTCTATTTATCCCTTGAAGTATAAAGTATTATTTAAAATTCTGTGTATATTTGTCCATTTTTCTATGGGGGTGAGTACACAGTTTTTAATCAAATTCTGAAACAACTGCTGTAGTGTAAAATGTTCATCGATCATTTACTGAATAACCTATTCTATGCCAGACACTGTAAATACACAAATGAAACAAAAAGATCCAAGAGAGTTTAGATGAGACAGACAGATGAGTAAACATGGTATTACAAAATATAGAAGTCTAAATGAAAGGAGAGACATATCATTACCAAGTCCTGATTAAACTGAGGACTCTACTACAGTCCTGTGGTCAGGCAAACTCTACAATGTAAGGACATCTATTTTCTCAAAATTAAGGTGACAACTCAATATAATCTTTAAAAAGCTGGGCAGTGCTGGTGCACACCTTTGATCCCAGCACTCAGGATACAGAGGCAGGCAGATCTCTGTGAGTTCCACGCCAGCCTGGTCTACAGAGCAAGTTCCAGAATGGTCAGGGCTACACAGAGAAACCTGTCTCAAAAACAAAACAAAACAAACAACAACAAAAAACCAAAAACAGTATGATTTTCTGTGGAATATTTAGCTGTTTCTAAAAATTATTAAAGAAATGTCTGTTGGGCGGTGGTGGCGCATGCACTCGGGAGGCAGAGGCAGGTGGATCTCTGTGAGTTCGAGGCTAGCCTGGTCTCCAAAGCAAGTTCCAGAAAAGGCACAAAGCTACACAGAGAAACCCTGTCTCAAAAAAAAAAGAAAAGAAAAGAAAAGAAAAGAAAAGAAAAGAAAAGAAAAGAAAAGAAAAGAAAAGAAAAGAAAAGAAAAAAGAAATGTCTGAAAAACAAAGGAAGACTTTGCCACATTTCAAATTCATAGCAAGCTGGACATGGTGGTACACACTCCTTTGAACATGGAATTTTGAGAAGACCCTAGTCAGCATACAAAGACTATGGGTCAAAGAAAAAGAAACAAACCTAAAGTAGTCATTTGAAAAGTGTGATGTTGGCAAAACAAAATAAGTGATCCAGAAACAGACTCAGGTATATAATAAGATTCA
This sequence comes from Peromyscus maniculatus bairdii, assembly GCF_049852395.1. NCBI lineage: Eukaryota > Metazoa > Chordata > Mammalia > Rodentia > Cricetidae > Peromyscus > Peromyscus maniculatus. The sequence goes on along the minus strand of NC_134875.1, from coordinate 84,592,529 downwards.
GTGTATGATATAGATGGAATTTCAAATCACTGAGAAAAATGTTGGGACAATTAGTTACCTATTTAGAAAAACATTTCAAGGCACAAATATATCATTTACAAAACCCAATTCTAAAAAGTTTCAAGAACAGGTTAAAACTTAGTGGGAGAGTAAATGTGACTGAACTGTATTATAGACATGTATAAAATCGTCAAAGAATACACTACGTATAAAACTAAAAAAATCACTCAGAACAACCTTGTACTGGATAAATACTTGACCCTCAGAATTACAAGAGTTTTTAAGCTAATTGGATTCAAGGACTGCTCTATGGGAAGGCATTCATGCTTGTACTATAAACTTAGCCAAGAATGAATAGCTGGGGAGGTCATAGGCCCTAGGGGGTAAAGCTACTACTATTATTTTGCCAAATACACATAATATCAAACTGCCTTTTAAATCCTTTATACCCATAGATTACTGCAGCTCTCAGGCCTCATCAAATTTTTCTTTTTGCTGTTGACAGCAAGTTAATACAGACACAACTGATCAAAGTACAGAAAATAAGTGGTTATGGAGAAATCAGCCCCCCACACACACACACATGCACACATGCACGCACGCACGCACGAACACAGGCATACACACATGCACATACACCCCTCAGGGACATGACAGGGCCATTACACACATAAACTCACAGCAGACATAGCTACCTGTAGGACCTGCACATGACCAAGACAGTCAGCATTCCAGCATGAGCAGGGGAAGGGCTGGAGAAGCCCCATCCCTACCTGAGGAGTTAATAGACTTCTGTTAATAGACTTCTGGAGAGAGGAAGGGAGGGACATTTTGGAGATATGGCCCTCAGTAGGTTGCCTATATTCCAGTGGATAGCCCTACATGCACACACATAAGAGCAACATTCATTGCACTCAGTGGGTTATTTAAAAAAAAAAAAAGAATAAGGGCTTAGATGGTGGATATTGGAGGGAGGTTGAAGAGAGGAGAGTGAATGGAGGTTATGACCAAAATACATTGTATACATGTATGAAATTCTCAAAGGATAAATACTTTAAAAAGTTTTTAGTCCTATGTGGTAGCACACGCCTTTAATTCCATCACTAGGGAAGCAGAGGCACACATTTCTGTGAATTCAAGGCCATCCTGGTCTTCATGGTAACAGCCACCAGGGCTACATATTAAGACCCTATCTGAAAATAAGTTTTTAAATGCTTTTCCTTGGGGCTGGGGATATAGTTTGGTTGATAGTATGCTTCTCTAAGCATATAGAGTATGTATGAGGCCAGGTTCAACAGCCAAAACTACATAAATCAGGTATGGTAGCATGTACCTCAATCCTAGCACTTGGTAAGTGACTACAAAGTGAGTTCAAGGTCAGACTGGGCTACATAAGACCCTGTACCAAAAAAAACTATTTTCATCAATTGTTTTATCTATCTCCTTGTAGTTGAGTCATAATGGCCCACAAATGGAAAAAAGTCTGGGAAGCTACTTCTGTCAGTCAAGTATTTACTTGCCTTGCAAGTCTGAGGACCCACCTAAAAAGGCCAGGCATGGTGGTGCACACTTATAATTGCAGGGCTGGGGGTGGGGGGAGACAGGAGGATCCCTTGGACCTGCTGGCCAGTTATTCTACCTTAACTGGTTGAGTTCTAGGCCAAAGCGAGACCATATCTCAAAAGGATCATCAAGGAAACTTCTCTTTGCCAACAGACAGAGGCCACTACAGAAAAACACAACCAATCAAAACCCAGAGTTGTGGAGCCAAGTCCTAATGGATACATCTACAAAACACTCCTGCACTTAAGGCTCAGGGAACACTATGGAAGAATGGGGAGGAAAGACTTTAGGAGCTAGAGAGAGTACCAGGGGTTTTGCCATAAGACTGTGTCTCCTAGTAATGGCAGAAGCTACACCTGTAAAGTCTTACCAACACGGTTGCCTTAACATGAGCTGAACAAGGACAACAACAATAGACATGCCAAAGTGGACTGGGGGGGGTCTGCTCACGAGACCTCAACCCTACACAAAGAACTACAGGCAATTAAGGAATTCTGGGAGGAGAAGAAATAGTCTTCCCCAGGGAAGAGCACACCAATTGGTTATCCGATACCAATGGTCAGCCCTGAAAACATACATACAATACAGACTGAGCAGGTTGTATTTATGTATTTAGGAACATATGTGTGTATGCATACATACATGTATGTAACAACTATTAATGAAAAAAAAGGCCATGCATTTCAAAGAAAGCAAAAAGGGGTGTATGGGAGGAAAGGGAAGGGAGAAATTATGTAATTATAATTTCAAAAATAAAAAAAAATGGGGGAAAAAGAGGGAGGCAGCCTTAAAGTGCAGATTGACTCATGTAGATATTTTGAGAAGAATCCCTTGATAGTTAAGTGTGGAAAACAGGAATAAAACCTGAAGTCTCTGAGAGTTCCATTAACCCATTAACTGCAAAGTGACAAAAAATACCATCACAGCTTTTTCCCCCCTTTGGTTTTTCAAGACAAGGGTTTCTCTGTGTAGTCCTGGCGCTCACTCTGTAGACCAGGCTGGCCTCGAACTCACAGATATCCAACTGCCTGTGCTTCCCAAGGGCTGCCACCACACCCAGCCCTCCATCACAGCTTTTGACAGGGACATAGGAAGCCTGAAAACATAGGTGATTTACGTTAAAAATTGAAGAAAGCTAAGAATCTAACATTTGAATAGAAACTATAAATGTGTGAGAGCAGAAAACTTCAGGCAAATCCTGCATTGAGTGTCTTCTGCAGTACAGGCTGACTATAAGCAGAAGTCTTACCAGGCTTGAGTCTCCAACTGAATGTATTGAAAACACTCTTGATTTGCAGAATAACGGTTAAACGCCTCTGGAGACACATATCTTCATCATCTAACATGTTTCTTTTAAGTTAAAGGGTGATAACTTTGACATGGGGACTAACTTAGAGAAGGTAAGTCCACAGTTCAGTCAAATAGTCATATGTGCTTGGTAAAACAACGGGATACTTTGAGAGCAGCTTGGTTTTTTTTTAAATTATTTTTATGTTCATCATCACTTTTTAAACATAAACATATGTTAGGCAGAGGTCTTAAGGAAATATACTTATTTATCAAGCATTTTTAAAAAGGAGGGGGGCCGGGTGGTGGTGGCACACGCCTTTAATCCCAGCACTTGGGAGGCAGAGGCAGGCAGATCTCTGTGAGTTCGAGGCTAGCCTGGGCTACAGAGCGAGTTCCAGGACAGGCTCCAAAGCTACGCAGAGAAACCCTGCCTCGAAAAACAAAAAACAAACAAAGCAAACCAAAACAAAATCAATAAAGATATTATGGGTTGGGGATTTAGCTCAGTGGTAGAGCACTTGCCTAGCAAGCACAAGGCCCAGGGGTTGATCCTCAGCTCCAAAAAAAAAAAAAAAAAAAAAAAAAAAAGGAGGGGGAAGAGTTCTTAAGGATGACACCTAAAGGTTGTTCTCTGACACCCCCCCATATACATACATATGACACATGCATAAAATTTAAAAAATAGAGGTTGTGAGTCATCTTAGATGGTTAAAGGTGCTTGCTGCCAAGCCTGACAATCTGAGTTCAATCCCCAGGATCCATATACTGGAACCAGGGAACCAACTTCCACAAGTTGTCCTCTGACCTACATACACAACAATCCACAGCATGCACATTCATGTACACACACACCCACAAATAAATACATAAATAGATAGATAGATATAGTTACATTTTTAATTAAAATAAATGGAAACAATTTAAGTGTCCTCAGCATTTGAATTAGCAAAATGGGATGGGGAAATGAATGGAAAATTATCCAGCCTTTAAAAGAAAAGGCATTCTGACATGTGCTGCAACATGGATGATTTTATGCTAAAGTGAAAGAAGCCAATCACAAAAAAGATAAGTAAGGGTGAGTGAGATGGCGCAGCATGTAAAGGCACTTGCCACCAAGCCTGACCACCTGAGTTCAATTCCAAGACCTACATGGTAGAAGGAGAGAACTGACCCTGCAAGCTTCCCTCTGACCCCTACACATGCTACAGCACTCACAAGTGTGCACATACACAAATAAAAATGCAATAACAGAACCTAAGAACTATTCCATTTATGAGATACTTAGGATTGTCAAATTCAAAGAGACAGAAAGGATAGTGTTTGCCAGGGGTAATGGGAAGTTACTGAGTTTAAAGTGGAAAAATGAAAAAAAGTATTGGGATATATGGTGGTAATGGCTGCACAACAATGCAGACATGCTTAATGCCACTTAAAAATGGTTAGGACAGCCAGGCACAGTACACATATCTGTAATTCCAGCACCTGGAAGGCAGAGACAGGAGGACTGCTGTATATTCAAGCCCAGCCTGGTCTACACAGTGAGTTTGAACCACATAGGGTCATATAGTAATATCATGTTTCAAAAAAACACAAAAACAGGCAGGGCGGTGGTGGCGCACGCCTTTAATCCCAGCACTCGGGAGGCAGAGCCAGGCGGATCTCTGTGAGTTCGAGGCCAGCCTGGGCTACCAAGTGAGTTCCAGGAAAGGCGCAAAACTACACAGAGAAACCCTGTCTCAAAAAACCAAAAAAAAAAAAAAAAACACAAAAACAAAACAAACAACAAAAAAAAGTGTAGTGACACATGCCTGTAATCTAAGGACTTGGAAGACTAGACATCAGGATTGCCACGAGTTTGAGGTCAGCCTGGTTTATATAGCAAGTGGCAGGCCAGCCAAGGCTATATAGCATGACCCCATCTCAAAAAAAGTTAAAACAGTGAATATTATTATACATAATATATGTGCATACATATATACATATTTTGCAATATGTGATATATTTCAATGGAAACAATAGAAAAGATTAAAGGCAGAAGCAGATATGAGAACTTAGCTGTCTCTTACTAGGGCAGATATCAATGTAACTTACAAAACAAATGTCAATTTTATTCTTCTAATTCTTGACTTTAGAAAATTTATTTTTCTTTTTTTTTTTAAAGATTTATTTATTTATTATGTATACAGAAGAGGGTGCCAGATCTCATTACAGATGGTTGTGAGCCATCATGTGGGTGCTGGGAATTGAACTCAGGACCTCTTGAAGAGCAGTCGGTGCTCTTAACCTCTGAGCCATCTCTCCAGCCCAGAAAATTTATTTTTCAATGGAGTCCTGCGATCACAGTTTGAGAAGATGAAGAGTTAAATAAAGAATGGCCACACCACTATTGTTTGTAAAAGTAATGATAAAGTTAAAACAATCCAGTAGTCTATCAATAAGAAAATAGTTAAATAACCATTTATAGTTATACTATGGCATATTGTGTATATTGTGTTACATTTAATGAATCTAGTAAATAACATTTCCAAAACACTGAATGAGAACTTAAAGCACGGTAATTTGTGGAAATAAAAACATAACACAATGGATTTTCTATGGTAAACTGATGTGTGTAGAAAGGTGCACAGAGTACAATCAGATGACAGAGGACTGGCTGAAATGGTAGCACAGGAATGGACACTTGCTAGGTCAGACATCTGTTCTTCCAATGGATTTAGTACAAAGATCTTCAGTCTCCAGCTTTTGTGGCCTTTCCTGCTTCCATCGAGAATCCTGTGGTGATGTCGTAGCAAGGAAGGTCAAATATGCCAGCTAATACCCCTTTGCTCAGACCCAGGACCTCAGCAACCAAGTGAAAGGGAGAGCTCCAAGTTGGCCTTGATGTACAGCCAGGCTAGGGACGACTTCATCTACCAGCCATAAAACCTACATAACCTGAGTCAACTGTGTCAAAACAGGGGATAACTCGGAGACACGTGTAAAGTGTGAGACTGTGAAGGGTGTTCAGGCTGTGGGCAGGCCATTACTAATTCAGCCACAGAAGTTAGGCAGGCCTTCACTTCCAAAAGCAGCATCCCAGCATTCCCATTGGCTTCCCATACCAGTGGCTTCCTGTGGTCCTTCCCTCCATTAAGAGACCAATCAGGAGAGGAAATGTGCTTCCACAGCATACAAATAACTACAGGCTTGCTCATTTCTGATTGACATACAGCCAACCAGAAGGGTGGGATCTTGTAATGTGGCCTCCTATTTAAATCAACATTTTGTTCTTGGTCCCTTCCCAGAATTTAAGGTTTGGATCTAGGAAAAATAACAAAAGAAGAGGTCCAAGCTGGATCCAAGAAGCAAAGTATATTTCCATGTGGATCCATGGGAGTTGCTCTGAACTTGTCCTGAGTAGTGCTAATCTAAGACAGAACTGGTCTTAAGAGTACCTCATACAAGATTGCATTGCCAATGGACTAATGAACTTTATTGTCCCCCAAAGGCTAGTGGGAAAAAATAGGACTATTCAGGGCTATTAACTTAAAAGTGATAACTGAATTTGTTAAAGTGGTAAGGATCTTTAACTGACAGAAAGATACTGCTTTTAGAATGATCAAAATGAAATGTGTGGGGAAACCTGTAAACTCCTAACAGTTGGTATCATTACAACTAAACGCATCAGGAAATCCAAATTAGAATTATGGAAACAACATTTTCACTAAATACCTTTGATAATTGTAGATTATTTAAATTTGTACCCTGTTTAGCAGGGAAAATTTTTGTGAGGAAACATGAATTTCCTCATCTGAGGGGAGCAGCAAAAACAGTCATTTGATATTTGTGAAGGGAGTCTAAACTATACTCGAATTTTTTTGTTTTTTCAAGACAGGATTTCTCTGTGTAGTTTTGGTACCTGTCCTGGATCTTACTCTGTAGACCAGGCTGGCCTCAGACTCACAGAGATCTGCCTGGCTCTGCCTCCCAAGTGCTGGGATTTAAGATGTGCGCCACCACTGCCCAGCTAAACTATACTCTTAAAGAAAGTAATTTAGCCCAGCTTGGTGGTGCACACCTTTAAAACCAGCACTTGGAAGGTAGGTAGATCCCTGTGAGTTCCCAGCCAGCCAGGACTTCACAGAGAGAGCGAGCCCTGTCTCAAAAAAGTAATTTAGCTGTAGCTATCAAAGTACAAACTGCACCACTCTTTGACTTAGCAATTCCTTCTCTCAAAATCTATCCTACAGAAATACTTAGATACAGGAGAAAGATTAAATGTAGTATTTATAACAGTGAATGATTGGAGGCAAGTTCCCAATCAATAGGTGAATTGTTAAATTGTAATAAAGCTATACTATTGAATGTTATAGCATTATTTTTCTTTTCATTTTTCTAAATGAAGTGTCCATGTATTAATGCAAGAAATACACAGTATATTCATATTAATTTGCATAGTAGTAAAACAACGTCCTATTTTTAAAAACTATACATATGTGCGGATGTTCCTTTATGTTTATGTATGAGGACAGAGTGGAGAGGGAGAAGGAAAAGGGAGCTTTAGGATACACCAGTTAAAAGACATTTTTAGAGAATGGGAATAGGAAAGAATGTGGAAAAAAATCTTTCACTTTTTACTTTATATGCTTGTTTTGTTTAAATTTTGCCCATTTACATAAACTGCTTTTGAATTTTACAATATACTATTTTAACAAAAGAGGCTCTTTTGTAATCAAATCAAGAGAGTTATAATTTATATAATTTAAATAAGAATAACTCCATAGCTGGGTGTAGTGGCATATGCCTGTAATTACAACCATGGAAAGGAGAATCACTGAAAGTTCAAGGCTATCATGGTCTCCATAGCACGACTCTGTCTCAAAAGACACACAGACACACATGCAACTCCATGTAAGTTACTACTACCAAAATTTTTCATCTAGAAAATTTAAGTTAAAATTAGGGCAACTATAAACTCAGTTAAATATCTATGATCATTCAATCAAATAGCTTCCTTTTATAGTTGAAAACAAAAAGTCTGAAGTCATGAAACAATTCACCTAAGGTCCTCTAGCCAACCACAGCCAGATCCAGAAGTCAGTTTCTATTCCAGCCCTGGTATTCTTTCTACTTCCTTTCAGATTTTCCTGACTCTTCATTCTGATGACATAGTATGAAATATTCTTGTCTCCTAAATATTAGATGTCACTGTATTTAAATGTTAGAACAAAAATACATAGGGAAATGAAAACGTAGCTAGATGTGGTGGTGTACCCCTTTAATCCCAGCACTGGGGAGGCATATCTCTGTGAGTTTGAGGTTAGCTTGGTCTACATAGGGAGTTCCAGACCAGCCAGGGTTACATAGTGCGGTCCTATATAAAAAAAATGTATACCATTACCACAGCCTTGAAAAGCTGACTCTCAGCAAAAAGTTATTGTATTTTAGAATAAAAATATATAACAAACTAAAATGTGTATACTTGTTAGGAAAAATTTTAAGAGCTTACTGCAACTAGACAAAAAAGCATTACTGATATAACATTTTCTTAAAAAGAAACACATGGATAAAATTTCTACCAATTATTTTGTTAACTAGTTTTCTCCTAATTTTTAAAAAAGTATTTATTTATTTATTTAAATTTATTTCTGTGTGCCTTTGTGAGTGTACCACCCCATGTGAAAGCAGTAACAGTGGAAGCCAGAAGAGGATGCGGGATCCCCTGGGACTGGGGTTATAGATGGTTATAGATGGCTGTAAGCTGCCATGTAGGTGCTGGGAATTGAACCAGGGTCCTCTGGAAGAACAGCCAGTGCTCTTACTCACTGAGCCATCTCTCCAACCCAAAGATTTGTTTTCTCTTATGTGAATGTTCTGTCTGCATAAATGTGCACCACAGGCGTGCCTGGTGCCCATGGAGGTCAGAAAAGAGCATCAGGTCCCCTGGAACTGGGGTTACAGATGGTTGCAAGCCATCATATAGGTGCTGGGAACTAAATCAGGGTTCTCTGCAAGAGCAACAAATGCTTTTATCCACTGAGCCATCTCTCCAGCCCTCTTCTCCTAATTTTTAATCTACCTTTAGCTGACAGTTCCTGTTAACCATCTTAACCCTTTATCTTCAGTTTCTCTAGGTAAAGGAATGTATATCTAATACAAACATTTGAAACCACTAGAGAAGAGCCAGACATGCTGGCATACAACAGTAAATGGCAGCACTCAAGAGGCTAAGCCAGAGGATTCTTGAGAGTTCAAGGCCAACCTGGGCTACATAATGAGTTTGAAGCTAGCCAATGTTACAGAGTAAGACAGTCAAAAACAGACAAATAAATAAAGCCACCATAGAAACCACCTATTTAAAGGAGCCCTCAAAGGGTTTAAAGAATCCTTTCATGATATTGATAATTATTCCTACTTTGTATGTTTTATATAAGAATGAGTATCTATTTTTTAAAGCATAGACAGACAATTGTAATTATTCCTAATTTGTATGTTTTATATAAAAATGAGTATCTTTTTTTTAAAAAAAAGTATAGACAGACAGACACACACAGGGGAGTAGGAAAGAAAAATCTAAAAATAAAATTAAGAAGACAATTTGTTGTATAAGCAAGTCAAAAAAAGAAAAGATGAATGATCCTGGTGGGTGGTCAGAAGGGGAGAAGCAAAGAACCACAAACTAAATTATTCATGAAGTTGGGCATGGTGACTTGAGTCCTGCATTCAGAAGGCTGAGGCAGAAGGCTCACCCATGAGTTTGAGCCTAACCTGTAAATAGTGAGTTATAGGTCATCCTGAGGTACAAAGTGAGACTGTCTAAAAAAATAAATTAAAAAAAAAGCCAGGTGTGGTAACACAAGCCTGTAATGGCAGCATTTGAGAATGGAGCTACAGATCAGGAGCTACATAGCAAGTTCAAGGCCAGCTTCAGCTACCTGACCCATCTCAAAAAATAAAAGTTTAATTACTAGTTTAATTATACTATGTATAATCAGAGTAACAACCACCTAACTTTTAGCTATAATTAAAGGAGTACTCAGTTTTAGACTCCCTGCTTAGGCACAAATGAAGACTTTGAAAATTTCAGAATTATAAAGATAAAAAGGTTAAAAAACCGAGTGAAGAAAAATCCGAATGGTTATTGTGCCTAAGAGAATACCAGGAGTGACTCAACAGCCCACAAGGCCACGAAGAAATAGCCATTTCAGTGAGCAGCTGGTCTAAATTAGCACAGCAGGTGATTTTGTTGACATTACTACACCAAGTATTTCAACATAGCCGTGTCTCACCTAGGCTACAGAGCATAGAAAATCCTGTGAAGCCTGTTGGTGTCCACCTCTCCCACCTTCACTAGCTCAACTTCTCATCTCCAATAGGTCAAAGGGCAGGTAAGGCATCTTTGGAATGTTAAGATGTAGGCTTCTTTTAGATCTAGCTATGTGTAAGATTCGTTCTTAGCCTCTCTCTCTCCTAAAAGCCAATATAAAGTTGAATCTTTCTGAGCAATGAAAAAAAGGGATTTATTAGTAGTAAAGACTCATTGGATGGGAAAGAGGACTTGGATTTAAGGTTCTTAGAGGACCTAGTGACTGTGTTTAAAATGGCCAATTTTCCTCCAAAAAGAGAAAATTGAACTTGTTGAAAATTAAAATTAATAATAAAAGGAAATCACCCATACAATGCTATCACCCAGAAGGCAGAGACAGGAGGATCACAAGTTCCAGGCAAGCATGGGCACAAAATGAAACCTGTCTCAGATAAGAGAGTAAGTAGGGAAAGGGGATAATTAATTAGCTATCGTGAACCTCATCTTTCATATTTATCTCAGTTTTGTCTTACATAGAGAGCTCTTGATTTGTGAAGTCTATGAAGAAATAGAATGTACTCACTCATCTTACTTGTATTTTGATTACCCTACCCTTCACCTACCTAGCTGAATACTAGCTATCTAAAACACTGTTAGTTCCTTATTTTATAGCCACCTTTTCTAGTTATTCTCCAGTTCATCCTGTAATACTGCTGCCTATGAAGGCTGTATCTCTTGATCACTCCTTTCCTTTATCTCACAGAAATACCTATTCTTCCTACTCCCTCAGAAATCTTTTATTCATCTCATTCTCTAATGATCAAAAATTACTTAACTTCTTTACTTCAGCTGACTCTTCTATTTAAAACCAAATATCACTCTTATGTCTCTGTAACGTCCTCATCTTTTGAACACATCATTTTCTATACCATTGTTTCGTTTTAAAATAAATGAAAAGTAGGTTTTCTAGGGCGACCAGGTTGGCCTCAAATTCACCACGTAATGAAGGCTGGCCATGAACTCCTGATCCTCCTGCCTCCACCTCTCACATGCTGGGATTACAAGCATGTGCTATCACATCCAGCTCTAAAATTATCTTTAATTTACCAAATGACAAGATTCCTACCTCCCTCATCCCAACCTTCCTGGAACCCATTCTGTACAAGACCATATTAGTTAGATGAAAACACAGACCCATCAGAAGTTCTCAGGATTTCACCCACCTTTCTGTCTGCATCAAATCTGTTTGAGAAACAACACGATGAAGCAACTTCGAATGAGGTAAAAGGACAATGAAAGAAACTGTTGTTGATATGTGGGTGTACCAGAGGATGGGTCTATATGTATGTTTCTGTTATAACACATTACATAAGCATATATAAACACATGTAATGTAAATACATTCAACTCAAATTAGCAAAACTCCACAAACATAAAAATCAAATCAGCTAAATCTGACCTAAATCACAGATATTATATGGCTACTTCCTGGAAGGAGATGCATTATCTATGTGACAAAGTCGGTTAGTTGTAAGTTACAAGAAACTCTAGGTAAACTACTACAAGCAGCCTGGATTCTGCTTTTCTGTAATGTAATATAAGTGCAAAGCTTAGTCATCACCTCAGGACAACGGCCATGTTGCATGACTTCTACACAATACCCAGCATGCGCTCAACACTGGGAAATAGTAAATTTACAACTTAAGGAGGAAAACGGAGGCTTGCTTCACAGTGGTTTAATATGAACAGAGTTGAATATGACATTGTCTGACAGAAGAATGAACAGTTTGCTGAATAAAAGCCCCGAGTCAGGATATATACACAGCAGAAATGGGGCCTCAGAGTCTCAGCACTTGTGCACAATGAAAGAAGAAATATTTTAAAAAAATATCTGTAACAGAGGATACAAATCAAAAGGCAGCAAGGACATGGACACTGGTGAGGTGGGAAAGGGGCTGCTCAGCCCCCAGCATGGGCTCAGCAGCTAGAGAGCTAATCTATCTCAAGGATCTTCAACACTGAGATGGGCTCCAAGACCCAGGTCAAAATCTAATCCTGATCTCTCTGACCAGGATCACACCAGGATCAGCAATCCTCTTCCCCAAGGACCTACATAGAAAACACAATTCCTTCCACGATAGGGAGTCTAAGCCAAGAGTCCCAACTTTTCCCTGGCACCAGAGTTTACTTGCTCTCATCCCATCATTTGGACTGACAGCAGGTCCCAGCAAACAAACCACCACCTTCCAAACAATAGCCTAGGAGAGTTGCCAGCCTCAAGAAGCTGCTTTAGCCTCTAAGATTTGGGAACTCTACATCTAGCTGCTAGCCCTATTTCAGTTTCTGGGAACAACACTGGAGTTCCATGGGAAACAAGTACAGGCAGTTCAATAACCCTGTGTCCAAGCTGGGGAAGGCAGCAGACAACTCTTGCCTCTGAGCCCCATTCAACAGCTCAAAGTGCTTAGGAGCAATCAGAAACTGTGGTGTGTGTGTGTTTCTGCCCTTGGGACAGCACTAAATGAGATGGGAAAAGGAGGAATGGAAGGAGGAAAGTGATGTTGCTCTTCCTTACCATGTAGAGAAACCTAGAACATGACCCCCTCCACCATTCTGGAAGTCACCTGGCAGTGGTAAGTTGCTCTTATTCCTCAAAACCTACAAAGCTAACCCATAAAGTCACAAGGATTGAGGCGGGATGATTGCTGGCCCATTCTGACTAATTAGCTAGTGAGCAAAATATAGACAGCCAGAGTAGGGAGCCATAAAGGGATAGGGGCTAGGCAATAAGAGCAGCCTACTACCCTATGGCTTTCTTGACTTTGCAGTAACCATGATGATGGGCCCATAAAACCCATACACCCTGCTCCACATAACAGACTGCTTAACTCTATGAGGACTACTGCCGTGAAAAGCAACAAGGGAGAGAAAAACCAACCAAAAAAATTGCTGAGAAAACTGGGAGCAGGCCTAGAAGAAACAGTAAGTTTTGGGTCTCTACTACCTTCCCCCTAAAGGAAAATTTTCATGCAGGTAGGAAAAGCAGCGATTCTCCCTATTCAGTGTTCCTGGTGAAACCTAAGAATAAGAAAAAGCCCCTAGACTTGCAGCATCAGTAATATATCCCAGTGCCTCACCAGCACAAACCCCCCTCCCCCCAAGGTTAAGCCTTCTGGCATGGGTAAAATACCCAAAAATTGCCTTCCAGTCCAATCCCTCCCCCACCCCAACCCCAAGCAAAGAGCATCTGCCTGTGGTTTCCCACCTCTCTTCAGAGAAGAGATACTAGCAGAGTGCCCACATGGTGTAGTCTGGTACCAAGAGGCCCAATGCAAGACGGTCTATCAGGCCAGGGGATGGGCAGCCAAGTTCAGATCAAAAAGAGAGAGAGGCTTAGTGTAAAAATCAATGTCATTTCAGCAGATAAAGTAGAGGGCAAGTGGTGAGAGGGACTCCTACTGGCGCACCTTCCCGGGGACGTAGTTCCTATCAATTGCCTCCTCCTGCAGGAACATGTGTAGACAGCGTTCATTCTGAGCCAGTGGGTGCCCAGCAATTCTATAAAGAGACCAAAATGGTTATCAGTAGTTTCCGGGATCAAAGACAATTGGCAGGGGAATAGGAATATGAAGAGAGGAAAAAGGGTATGATCAGCCTTAGGTTTGAGCCTCTGGGGACAGCAGTGAGGTATGACCTAAATTGTAACATTGTAGAAGGGAAATTGAACAGAAGGACAGGATAGGGAAATTCTAATTAAAAGGGTTAACATGCATTACGTTCTCAGGCTTTGACATACAGGATCAGAATTTATTCACAGGAATGAAGTTTAACTATCCAGTTTGCCCACTACATCATACTACCTATTACAAAAAGACAAAGTAGAAAAATATATAGAAAGATCATGATAGGTTGGGAGTATAATAGCTTAGAGGTAGAGTGCTTACCTAGCATACACAAGGCCCTGGAATCACTCCCCAACAAAAAGGGAACAAAGGAGGAAGGGGGAGGGGGAGAAAAATGCGGAGGGAGGGAAGAAAGTTCATGATGGCAAATAGAGTAAGCAGAGCAGCCAGGAAATCGGCTTACTTGTTAATAAACTGTTCGAGGCCCTGCCTCCTTTCTTCAATGAAAGATTCCTCAAAGATTCCTTCATCTCCTCGAAAAGGGAGCTGCCGCTTCAAGGCTTTCCCAGGCAGTGGTGGTACTACAATCTGCAGTCAAATAGCAGCCCAGTTGGAGAGGGCAAGAAATAAAAAAGCAAATGAGATGGTAAAAGGCTCTCCAGCGCCTGCGTGCTTGCATTCTCTCTCCCTTTCCCTGCCCCCCTCCCTCCATCTCCCTTCCTCCCTTCCCCTCCCCTCCATGGCTGCAAGGTGGCCTCCAACTGTGTATATAACCAAGGATGACCTAGAACTTCTGATCCTCCTGGCTTCACCTGCCAGATAAACTGTGTATCTCAATTCTTTTAGGCCTGGGATCCACCATGCCAGGTTCAGCTAAGACCTTAGAACAGTAAAGATGGCTCATATGGATCCAACTTGACTTCTGTAGGACAGATTTACCATCTCAAAAGAAAGGAAGTAAAGTTCAAGCACTCTTCACTTTCTTTAACAATCCAGCACCATCCAAGCATTTAGCTAAGATTTTCTTGACACATTTTTGCACTTATACGAGTTTACTAACTTTACAAACAACAAAGCAAGTTAAAAATATTGTTCATGAGGCTGAGGAGATGGCTCATCAGGTAAGAGCCTTGGCTGCACAAACATGAGGACCTGAATATGGACTCCAGAACCCAAACAAAAAAGTCCAGCAGCGGGTGGAGGGTAGAGACAGGAGGATTGCTGGAGATTGCTGGCCTAGCTCCAAATTCAGTAAGAAGCTCTGTAAAATGTGTGAGGTAGACAGAGCAGGACACACAACTTGCTCGTCTGTCCTGCATGTGCCCTTGCACCATATACCCCCGCTACACACACACACTTTTAAAAATAATACAGTCAGCCAAGCAGTGATGGTGCACGCCTTTAATCCCAGCACTAGGGAGGCAGAGGCAGGCAGATCTCTGAGTTCGAGGCCAGCCTGGGCTATAGAGCGAGTTCCAGGAAAGCCAAGGCTACAAAAAGAAATCATCTTAAAAAAACAACAACAAACCTGTCCTACGGTGGGGGTAGATGGTGGTGGGGGTAGAAGGGAGGTGGGGGTAGAAGGGAGGTGGGGGTAGAAGGGAGGTGGGGGTAGAAAGGAGGTGGGGGTAGAAGGGAGGTGGGGGTAGAAGGGAGGTGGAGGTAGAAGGGAGGTGGAGGTAGAAGGGAGGTGGGGGTAGAAAGGAGGTGGGGGTAGAAGGGAGGTGGGGGTAGAAGGGAGGTGGGGGTAGAAGGGAGGTGGGGGTAGAAGGGAGGTGGGGGTAGAAGGGAGGTGGGGGTAGAAGGGAGGTGGGACAAAGGAACAGGAAGCGAGGAGAGGAGGGGAAACTGTGGTTGGTGTGTAAAATAAATTTTAAAAATTTAATAAAAACTATTCTAAATCTCTTTCAAGATTCAAAGTGTACCCCCCCCCCAGGACCAATACATTGGGATTCAGTCTATAAGAATGTGTTCACCCTTCCCACCTACTTCAAGACTTTACGAGCTATGATCTTACACCCTATGAGCCTATGCAGATTGCTTCCTCCAATGGTACTAATTAGGGATGGGCTGTACCTTACTATCGCGCTCCAGCTCATTTTTCAGCCACTCAAAGTCACTGTAGCGTCGCCGTACACAGGATTCTTTCAGCTTGAAGATGGGTAGGTTTGTCTACAGGGAAGGAAGAATGAATGAAGAGAAGCCAGGTGTTGTGACACTTTTAACACACACACAAGGGTGAGGCAGGACGATCAGCAGTTTGAGGCCAACCTAGGCCACATAGGGAATTCCAGATCAGCCTGGGCTACATAGTGAGACCAGACCCTATCTCAAAAATAAAAACTGAAAACAGGCAATAAGTTCTGTTCAACCAACCTGTGGGGACCACCTGTCAGAACCACTGGAAAAGTCTCAATGAAGAAACAGCTCCTCTGGGACTGAGGATATAACTCAGTGGTAGGGCATTTACCTATTCTCTATGAGCACCAGAGTTTAACTCCCAGCATCACAAAAAAGAAAACTTGTTCCTATGGACCATATACCTAAAACTCTTCCAAAACACCACCAGGTATATATTAACCCTTACCATACCCAATTATCAGAAGTCCTTTGCTGGGGCTGAAGCCTAGCATGCTCAAGGCTCTTGGTTCTGCCCTACAAACACACACATAAAATCCTTTGCTACTTAAAATTTATCTTACGGAGAAGACTCACAGTCATGTTCTAATGTACATTATATTGGTAAATCATGTTATTTGAGCTCAGATGGGTTCCCCATCCCCATCATACCCACATGTTTGTCTCAAAGTGTTCTCAAAGGCCCCGTCTGGGGATTTGTTCCCTTCCTATCTCTGGGATACAGAGGGAAGAGAACAACAAAACACTCCAACAGTAAAAACAGTCTTTGAGAACAACTAGAAGGTAAACCATTTCCAACAGATGTTTATCCCATGATATAAAAATGCCTGCAGTGGAAAAAAAGCTGAAGCTCACTCATGGGAAGCTTAGCCATGGAGAAAATGCTCAATCAGGAACTCCAGCTGACTGCCTAACTTCCTGAGATGGTTTCTGCTGGACCTTAGGGATGCCTGATTTGATGATGTTACCTTTCTGTTGCTATTTGTTCTTTTACTTGGAAGCCTCAACCAAGGGGACACTCTGCTTGCTGTCTGGGACTCTCTGTTTGGGAAACTCCAGCTGGCTGCCTTAAAGGCACTTTCCCCAGTCATTTTCTGCTGGATATGCTGACTTGATAATGTTTTCTATCTGTTTATTGCTATTTATTCTTCTACTCTGACTTGTCACATAATTAAACTTACTCATTCAAAATCAAAAGTATGGCTATTTCAGATCATTCTCTAGATCCCCAAGACATGCTTCTCTCTGCTTTCCTATTCCAATCTTTTCTGTAAGTCCTAGTTCAATTCTCAATTCAGAAAACTTTTCCTGATAGTATCAGCTGGGTATATTGTGGTCTACCTCCTCCTTGATCCCTTCTGACATTATACTTTTCTTGAGACCCTGTCTCTAGCCTAGGCTGGCTTCAAATTCTCTCTGTAGCTGAGGATAACCTTGAACTTTTGTCTTCCTGCCTCCTTAGGAAATTACAGGGGTATACTACCACACCCAGTTCATAAAGTGCCAGGCATCAAACCCAGGGCTTTAGACATGCTAGGCAAGTATTTACCAACTAAAATACACCCACATCCCCATTTCTAAGGATGATCTTGAACTTGTGATCCTTCCATATCTACAGTTTATAAAGCATCACATTACTAGGTTTTCTTCAGATGTTTTATGCATTCTGTACGTTGTCTACATGACTAAATGATGATCTTAAGTCAACTACCTGACTGTGCATGGTGGTGTATCCCTTTAATCCCAGCACTCGGAAGGCAGACAGACAGATCTCTGTTGAGTTTGAGGCCAAGTCACTACATAGAGAGTTCTAGACTGGCCAGAACAACCTAGTGAGACAGTCTCAAAAAAATCAACAATCATGACAACTTTTGTTTCTCCCAAAATGTAAGGTACCAATAATCAATTACTCAATAGAAACTAGAATGAATCTAGTTACCCCTTTTACCTAAAAAATGCAGAATGAACAGCCTTTATGTAAGTTAGCTTTCTATAG
Source organism: Peromyscus maniculatus bairdii (assembly GCF_049852395.1). Lineage (NCBI taxonomy): Eukaryota > Metazoa > Chordata > Mammalia > Rodentia > Cricetidae > Peromyscus > Peromyscus maniculatus. The sequence goes on along the minus strand of NC_134875.1, from coordinate 84,574,633 downwards.
CTTACTCATTCCTACATCTTAATCACTGAGAAGACTGCTTAGGCTCTAGTGATAAGAGGAACTTCTAACATATTAAAAAGCCCATTTAAAAAAAAAAGCTCGGCTGGAGAGATGGCTCAGAGGTTAAGAGCACCGACTGCTCTTCCAGAGGTCCTGAGTTCAATTCCCAGCAACCACATGGTGGCTCACAACCATCTGTAATGAGGTCTGGCTCCCTCTTCTGTATACATAATAAATAAATAAATCTTAAAAAAATAAAAAAATAAAAAAAAGCTCAAATGTAGACATTCCTGTCTACAAATTCTAAATGAAAATGGTCAAATACATATATTAATCTAGATCATATTTCTTGCCAGCCAATTCAGAGCAATGGGCGGGTAATAATAGGAACTACCTCTTTCTTCTCAACACAACTGCCTCTTGGCAAAAAAGGAGTATCTTGGAGTTCTGGTAGAGCCTCACATGGTCCTTACTACCTTAATTTTTACAGTCCCCAAGTCTTGAAACTGCCTCCCCAGCCAATAACTGGCCAATTCTACCCAAAATCTTCAAGGTTCAAAAAATATCAATAGGTTTAAATGGAGTCTGATATACATAACATTTTGTCATCTAAACTAAAGAATGAGTTTTCTTCAGAGTGTGGCCCCAGGTATGTCTACAATGTTCCAGCGGATGGCCTCATACCCAGAAGTATATGGGCAATACAAACTGGACTGGATGGCTTGGTTTGGTTTTTAAAGACGACTCAAAAGTTGGAGAGAGCCGGGTAGTGGTGGCGCACGCCTTTAATCCCAGCACTTGGGAGGCAGAGGCAGGTGGATCTCTGTGAGTTCCAGGCCAGCCTGGGCTACCAAGTGAGCTCCAGGAAAGGCACAAAGCTACACAGAGAAACCCTGTCTCGAAAAACCAAAAAAAAAAAAAAAAGTTGGAGAGAGAGGGAGATGGAAATGGATCAGGAAGGAATTAGAAGGAGAGTAGGAGTGAATATGGTCAAAATTCATTGTATGAAATTCTCAAAGAACAATTTGGGGGGGGGGCGGAGTTTTCAAGACAGGGTTTCTCCATGTAGTTTTGGTACCTGTCCTGGAGCTTGCTCTCTAGACCAAGCTAGCCTTGAACTCAGAGATCCACCTGGCCCTGCCTCCTGAGTGTTGGCATTAAAGGCATGCACCACTGCCACCCGGCAAAAATATTTTTAAAAGAAATAAACAAATAAGTAAACATGGTGGCAAAGATCTGTAATGCTAGCACTTGATAAGTGGAAATAGGCTGGTCAGTAGTTCAAAGTCATCCTCAGCTACACAGTGAGACAGTGAGTTTTAGGCTAGCCTAGGCTACATGAAACTCAGAAAATAACAACAAAAAATAAGAATAAATAAGAAACTGGAGGCTGGTGAGAGGACTGGGCAAGTAAAGGTGCCTGACTCAATCTGACAACTGAGTTCCATCTCTAGGACCCATATGGTAAGAGAGAACCAAGTCCTGCAAGTTGTCCTCTGACATGTGCTGCAACTCTTCCCCTGACCACAAGATAATAAATACAAATATAATTTCAAAAATTTTAAGGGCTGGGCGGTGGTGGCGCATGCTTTTAACTCCAGCACTCAGGAAACAGGAGCAGGCGGATCTCTGTGAGTTCAAGGCCAACCTGGTCTATAAAGTGAGTTCCAGGACAGGCTCCAAAGCTACACAGAGAAACCTTGTCTCACAAAATTTAAAAAAAAATTCTTTTAAGGGACTGGAGAGATGGCTCCCTTTTTAAGAGCACTTGTTCTTACAGAGGACCCAGGTTCAATTCCCAGAATCCATGTAGTAGCTCACCACTATCCATAACTCCAGTTCCAGGTTGCACATGATACATAGACATATATTTGAGCAAAACACTCATACACATAGAATAAATAAATCTTTCTTTTTTAGAAGTTTTTAATTTAAAAACTGTCTTTTTATGGGCTTTGTCTGACTAAAAACAAAAACAAAAAAACCTATTCCTTCCTTACCCCCAAAGGATGCTGAAAACATTGTCCTTCCATCTCAGCACTTAACCATCTAAGAAAAAAGCTACTACATAGAAGGCTAGTCCCTGGGCTCCAAACTACAAATCATATGAGGAAGCCAGAATAGTATAATATAGGATATTGAGGGTTTAGGGGTTCTGCTCAGCACAAAATAAAGTAAAAGGACAGAAAAAAATCAAGTCCACATTGATACATCTATATGAACCAGATGATGGTGGTGCACGCCTTTATTCCCAGCACTTGGGAGGCAGAGGCAGGCAGATTTCTGCAAGTTCAAGGACAGCCTAGTCTACAAATTGAGTTCCAGGACAGCCAGGGCTATGTAGAAAAACCCTGTCTAGGAAAAAAAAAGAAAGAAAGATCAATATGAATATGTATGATGATGTGTGGCCACCACAGCACCTCTCCAGACTCCTCAGGCAGGCAGGATCCATTTCTGAATAAAATTAAAGAGAATAGCTTCATCAATATTTATTATATGGAGCTGAAGCTATAGATCAATGGCAGTGTGTGCTCAGCATGCATGAGGTCTAAATTAAATCCCCAGCACCAGAAAAAAATAAATACAAACGATTTTACATATTTTTACAAAAATCAGAGTTCAATAAAACAGTAAAAGCCTCAAATCAACTCAAACCCACAGAAAGAAGAGCCACCGTCAACTCTATCAACATTACATAGCTAGAACTGTGGAAGGGACTGACGAAAAAGCTCAGTGTACATTTTGCATACTAAGTTTTGAAACTAAGCCTGAACAAAGTAGTGGAAAGAACATGGACTTTGGACTTAGAGACTTGGTTTCAAATCCCAGCCCTATCCATACTGTTATATGCACTTGGGAAAATTACTTAAACTACATGCTTTCCTGATTTCTACTTTTTAAAAATGCATACGGAAACTAAAACCTACTCAGGTGTACCGACACACACCTTTAATCCCAGCAATTGGGAGGCAGAGGCAGGCAGATCTCTGAGTTGGAGGCCAGCCTGGTCTACAGAATGAGTTCCAGGACAGCCAGGGCTACACAGAGAAACCCTGTCTCAGAAAAAAACAATGAAAAGAAAAGAGAAGAGAAGAAAGCTAAAACCTAGTTTGGTGCCTGGCTCATTGTAGGGACCAGATGGATGATCTCTGTTATCAGAATACCTAAAGAAGAGAACGATTTCCTTACTAATCCTTAAGGCTCTTACACATCTAGACAAAATCTCCAAAACCCTAAAAGTAGTCTTTATACTGAACAAGTTATACTTAGGTTCCCTTGAGTAATTAAGCCTTCCTCCATGAACACTTCTCTTTTATCATAGTTTAAAGAAGGTAAATCCATGCTTCTCTAAAGAGATCATTTCAAATAGTCTAGTCTCCACAAGACAAGCAAGCGTTCCGCACGCTGCCATCACTTTCCTCCCTCAGTGTGGAGAGGACCATTTCTCCCCGAAGACTGTCAAGCACAGGTAGAACAAGCATTCTCATTCAATTCTTCTAAAAAATAAGAGCACCATATGTCTCTTGGCTCTTCAATGCTATTTAAGAGGGATGCTATTCACAAAGAATATCCTGGATCTCCAAACTGAAAAGAAAACACAAGGAAAACTAAAAAATAGTTCCTAATTTTTTTAAACCTGTACCACTTCAACTGGGGGAAAAAATACGTGTGAGCCATGTACTCTATCTGCACATCTGCACATTCCATCCTTGCACTATGGACTCAGAGAATAAAGTCCCTGGGGTGCAAACTGGAAGAAGCCCTTCCTAGAGCCCTTCTGAAATGTCATGTATTAAAGTAACTACAGACCAGGGACAGAAAAAGCAAATGGCCTTTCACAAAAAAAAAAGTGAGAGCCAATAAAATCTGAAGTAAACATTCTGCATTCTGGAAACTTCAAATCTAAAGGATCAGCAAAGGATGGGAGGCAGCAACTGACAATCCACCAATCCCAGTGCAGGGCCGGGTTTCACGCAAGACACGGGCATTGTGGTACCTAAGAAACTTAAGCATAAAACATTTCTCTCTTTCAGATGTAAATCTTAGACCAGTCAGCAAAGCATTCAGCCTCAAGATCGCCTTTCTACTTCTGCTCTTTCTCGCAAGCCCACTGTCCCTCTTTCCGGTAGTCTTTCCTAGGACTAAGGGTTTGCTTAACTCCATCACCCCAGAGAGCTCTCTCATTAGGAATTAGCCCAGCCTTCCCACCTCCCCCCCCCTTTAGAATGACTTCCATAACCTAGTTTAGTTGTGGGACCCAGCGATCCCTCGCCTTGGCTTTCCATCCCCCAGCCTCCTTCCACCCTCCCCTTTCGTGCTTCTGTCAATCACGATTCCACTCTACTCGGATTCCTCACTAATCTTTGTCCATCTTCCACACCCTGTCCAGCCATGCTTCACTTCTGCCTCGTGAGTACTTGTTTTCCTTCCCCTCCGCCCGAAAGTCCCCTCTGGAGTTTTCGGCACCCTCAGGCCACAGCTGAGTCTGCAGCCTTCTCTGCAACCCTTTCAAGCCCTAACCCTCACATGACCCCTCCAAGCTTCCCCGCCTTTAGTCGTCCCCATGCCCCCTCCCCTCCCGCGTCCTCCTCCCTCAGCTGTCTCCCTCACCCCGTGACTCACCCGCATGCGAACCTCATAGGTGGTGAAGCGCGCGCGGCCCACGCCCACCGTCTGTGGATTAAAGATGTCTATCTCCAGGAAGTTACTTGGCGGCCCGTAAGCATCGGTCAGGTCCTGAGGCTTCGAGTTAAGGCGCCGAGTGTCAGCCACTGCCGTGTCCGACATCTTTCCGAAGAAGAGACCGGTACCGGCGAAGGGGGTGGGGGACAGAGGCCTGAGGCAAGAGCGCGCACGGCCCCTCCCGCTTGCAAAATCACCAGCCAACCCACAGACGGCGGCGGCGCGCACGCGCGCACGCATGCGCGCACGCACACACCGCCTGAGTCTCGGCCCGTCGCCCTGAATAGCCGCCATGCTGACTAGGGCTTGTACCTTACGGTGAAAGCGTCATTCAGACTTCCGGGTGGTACTGCTAGCTGCCCCGGAACCTGCATCTCTAATATTCCCTGTCCAATACTTCGAAAAGCACCACACGCAGGCTCCGCCAATCTGTGTTCCCCGGTCCCAGAAATTGTCTCATCCCGTGCATCGATCAGCAGTGGGCACTGCCCTGCGAGCTGTTATCCTAAGGTGTTAGACTGAAAGCCCAGCTCCTGAGTAAGTCCGGGTTTGCCATGACAATAGAAGAATGGTTTCTGGAAGGTGAGGTTCCACCAACAGTACCAGGAACGTAGAATGCAGCCCCACTACTTGTGCCACTAACAGTTTCAGTTCCCGCTTCACACAATTGAGCATTCGGAAAGCAACACATTATAAGTGCCAGGGAAGCAGCAGACTCGAATTGCGTAAACAATCGTGATTTCATGTTCTCGCTCTTCAGGAATAGTGGGTGTGTCTTCATTTTCCACATGTTGCTTGATATAAACTAATTCCAGGTGTACTCAATTCTTGAATTTCAGAACGTTTATTCCATAACTTTTGTCTACATTCTGAAGAACCCCCATCCATACTTGGCTATGCTCTGAGCTTGCTTGCAACCTGTGTTGAACACATGTCTACATGAGAACATCTATAGAAAAACATATATACATACCTGTAAAATGTATTTGCAGATATGTACATGCTGAGACAGAGTCTTATATTTATCCCAGCTGGCCCGGAACTTGCTTTGTAGGCCAGGCTAGCCTCAAACTCGTAGCAATGCTCCTGCCGATGCCCCTTGATTTCTGGTATTACTGGTCTCTGTCACCATGTCCAGCTAGAAATATTATTTGTGGTTGTTTTTATAGTTGTGAGACATTGTCTCATGTATTCCAGGCTGTTTTCAAACTTGCTTTGTATCTGAGAATGACCTTGAACTTCTGACCCTCCTGCTTGTATCTCCCAAATGCTGGGATTACAGTCATGTTCCTGGAGATCAAATCCAGGGTCTATCAAATAAGCTATATCCCCAGTCCTTAAATATACTTTTTGTTGTTGTTTTTTCAAGACAGGGTTTCTCTGTGTAGCCCTGGCTGTCCTGGAACTCACTCTGTAGACCAGACTGGCCTTGACCTCAGAGATACCCCAGCCTCTGCCTCCCAAATTCTGGGATCAAAGGCATGTGCCACTACCGCCTGGCTAAATATAGATTTTTTTTAAAGACTGATTTTTATGCATGTCCCATATTTTTTAAAATTATTTCTCTTATTGTTATTTTAATTTTTTTTTTTTTTTTTTTTTTTTTTTTTTTTTTTTTTTGGTTTTTCGAGACAGGGTTTCTCTGTGTAGCTTTGCGCCTTTCCTGGAACTCACTTGGTAGCCCAGGCTGGCCTCGAACTCACAAAGATCCGCCTGCCTCTGCCTCCCGAGTGCTGGGATTAAAGGCGTGCGCCACCACCGCCCGGCCGTTATTTTAATTTTTAAATAAGTATTTTTTATGTGTCTGCATATTTGTCCATGAACCATGTGCATGCTTTGCCCAAGGAGTCCAGAAGAGGATTTCAGATCCCCTGGACCTTATGTTACAGATGGTTATGAACCACCATATGGGTGCTGGGAATTGAACCCAGGTCCTCGGCAAAGAGCATCCAGTGTTCTTAACCACTGAGCCATCTTCTCTAGCCCTACATGTCCCATATTAAGAGGTAGACAAGTAGGCCGGGCGGTGGTGGCGCACGCCTTTAATCCCAGCACTCGGGAGGCAGAGGCAGGCGGATCTCTGTGAGTTCGAGGCCAGCCTGGGCTACCAAGTGAGTTCCAGGAAAGGCGCAAAGCTACACAGAGAAACCCTGTCTCGAAAAACCAAAAAAAAAAAAAAAAAAAAAAAAAAAAAAAAAAAAAGAGGTAGACAAGTCGTAATTTTAGGTAATTTTTCCTTCTCCCTTCACCTAACCTCCTTTTCTTAAAAAAAAAAAAAAATTCATTTCACTGATGACTAAATTCTTTCAACAAAGCACAAGGGCTTACAATTTGACAATTTAATATAACTGATATCTATAAACTACTTATGTGCCAAGCACTGTGCTAAATTTCCTTTTTGTTTTGTTTTTGAAGGTTTTGCGGGGACGGGGGGGGGGGGGGGGGGGGGGGGGGGGGGGACAGGGCTTCTGTGTAGTCCTGGCTGTCCTGGAACTGGCTTTGTAGACCAAGTTGGCCTCAAACTCAGAGATCTGCCTGCTTCTGCCTCCTGAGTGCTGGGATTAAAGGCGTGAGCCACTACAGACAACCATGAGTTAGCTTCCTAAGCAGAGACAGATAAATAAAACTAATGCGTTCAAAGTAGCAAATAGAATCTATGTAACTAAACTGGGCATGCTGGTACATGCCTATGATCCCAACAACTGGGAAGTAGACATAGGAGCTTCAGGAATTCAAGGCCACCCTCTACTACACAGCATGTTCGAGACCAGCCTGGGATACAATGGGACCCTGTTTCAACAAAACAAAATAAAAAGACATATATATTTGGGGAAATTGGGGGAAACTTCCTAGAGGAGGACACATCAGAGTTTAACACATGAAAAGGCATAAAGGATGGGAGCTGGAGAGATAGCTCAGCAGTTAAGAGCACTTATTGTTCTTGCAGAGGACCTGAGTTTGATTGCCAGCATCCACACAGTGGCTCCTAACTCCAGCTCCGGGAGATCCACTCTCCTCTTCTCACCTCCTCGTGCACCAGGCATACTTGTGATGCAACACTCAGATACATCAAACTTTTAGATCTTTTTTAAAAACTTTAAAGGCATACAGGAGAAATAATGGAAATGGGGAAGGGCCATTTCTGGCGCAGGAAATAGCATATTTGAAGGCGTTGCAGGAAGAAACTCTACAGTAATTTTAGGCGATTATCACCAATTCAGGCTGTGTCATGGAAATGTTTTGAGATGGACGGTGTCCAGGGCTGGGCAGAAGAGAGTGAGCCCTCTCTGTTAAGCCGAGTGGCTCTGACTTTATGATAGGTGACAGGGAGCACTGAAGAATCGTAAGAGAAAAGGAATGAGAAAGGCATGAGCCTATTTGTGTTAGAGAGACTATTCTGCGAGTGACGTGGGAAATGGATTTAAGGTGAATGTGACTAATTTTGAAGGAACCAACAGTGAGAGTGATGAGGGCTGGAGAGATGGCTTGATGATGGTTACGAGCAATTACTGCTCTTCCAGAGGACCTGGATTCAGTCCCCAGCAGCCACACTGGGGAGCTCACAACTTGAGGTAACTTGAGCTCCAGGAGTTCTGAGGTCTTCTTCCCGTCTCTGAGGGCACTTGCATGGTGAGAAGCATGCACATACACATACACATAACACATTTTTAAAAAGGTAAAAGAAGACATTATGGGAGAATGAATTAGGGTTTGTATTAGATATGGTGATGATGCAGTATAGGACTTAATTAAATATGTGAGCCATGATTGAGACTGACTTGATTTAAATCCCTGCTCCCTATCTGTGTAACCTTGAGTAAACTATACAAAGTTTTTCTTATCTGTACAATGGAAATAAAATTAAAAGCTACCTTTGTAGCTGTTGTGAGAATTGAATGAAATAAAATATTTTATGTGCACAAAGTAGCTGTTGGTAACTATTCGCTATTGTTACTATTTGGAGAGGGAGGAAAGGGAGGGAATTGAAAATGACCCCCCGGTTTTCTGACCAGGTACCATCAATCAACATTGGAATTACAGAAAGAGGAGTACATAGAGGAGAGAAAATGAGTTCAGTTAAAATAAATCAAAGTTATTTGGAAGACATGCAGGTGTCGATGTCCAGCTGGCAGCTGAAAATCCTTGCCTAGTGCTTGAGGGCATGATGAGGTTAGAGATAGAGACTTAGGGATCATCAGGATATAGTGCAGAGAGAGACTTAGGGATCATCAGAATACAGTGTACAAAGAAATATGTGGAAGAAAACAGGACAGATTTAAAAGCTAGTGAGATGATACCGTTTAGATGGGAGTTCGAATCCCTACAATCTTTCTGGGAAACAAATCTTTTTTTTAAATGTATAAAAAAAGGAGTAGTCCCATGTGCAGTTTGGAAGAATAGATTTTTGAAGCAGGGTATAATGCAGCCCAAGTTGACTTGGAACTATTGATCTTCCTGCCTCTACCTCCAAAGTGCTGGGATTTCAGTAATGAGCTACTACACCTGGATAAAAACTTTTTAAAGGAGCCAGTCAGTGGTGGCACACACCTTTAATCCCAGCACTCAGGAGGCAGAGGCAGGTGGATCTCTGTGAGTTCGAGGCCGGCCTGGCCTACAGAGCGAGATCCAGGACAACCAGGGCTGTTACACAGAGAAAACCTGTCTCGTTAAAAGAAAAGAAAAAAATCTTTTTAAAGTAAAAAATTACTAGCCAGGCATGGTGGTGTACTCCTATACTCTCAATATTCAGAAAGGAGGAGACAATATTCAGAGGCAGGAGAATTATTGAAAGTTTGAGGCCAGCCTATGCTACTTAGCAAATACCAGACCAACCAGGGCTACATAACCAAACTGTCTCAAACACACCAAAACTAAAAGAGATGAGAAGTGATATTGGTGAAATTATTATGGCCACTCCACGTAGTTTAAAGGGAGGTTTATTTTGTGGGGTAACTTACAAGTGAAGGGAGAGGTTACAGGGTCTGGGAAAGGTGTAGAGCAGTCCAGCGGTGTTCTCTGCTTTGTCTACCTCCAGCATCCAGGGTCCAGGAACCAAGAGAGCCAGCCCATCTGCATCAGGGGTCTTCAGGGTCCTCTCTCGGCCCTGCCTTGTAGGCGTGACCGTTTCCAAAGCCTCAATGGGGGTGGTACTTCCAGGTCAAAGCTGGAATGGCTACCCACTACATCGTACATTTTGCTGGTCATGGTGGTGCCCATTATATGGTGGTGGTGCACCCCTATAATTCTAGCCCTTGGAAGATAGCAGAAGGGTCAAGAGTTTAAGAGCATGGCTGTGAATGTAGCTCAGTTGGTAGAGTGCTTGCCTAACAAGCAAGAAACCCTCCCTGGGTTCTAACCCCAGCACAGCGTTAAATTAGATGTGCTGCCCCATGCTTGTGATCCCAGAACTGAGGGTGTGAAAGCAAGAAAATCAGAAGTTCAAGATCATCCTTGGCTACACAGCAAGTTCCAGTCTAGTCTTAGCCTTAGACAGGAGCCCCCCACCCCTCAAAATAAAGATGGGGCTGGAGAGATGTTCAACAGTTAAGAGCTTCTACTACTCCTGCAGAGAAGCCCAGCTCGGTCTCCAGCACACATACCAAGAGGCTCACTCACACCTACCTGTAGCTCCAGCTCCTGGGGATCCTAGGCTCTTTCTGGTCTGTGCAAGTTCTCTCTCTCTCTCTCTCTCTCTCTCTCTCTCTCTCTCTCTCTCTCTCTCTCTCTCTTTCTCTCTCTTTCTCTCTCTCTCTCTCTCTCTCTCACACACACACACACACACACACACACACGCATGCACACATACACATACACACATTCACATATACACATACATACACATTAATAAAAAATAAGTAAAATAAATATTTTTAAATTTTTAAAGAGTTCAAAGTCAGCCTTGTCTTGAAAAAAAAAAAAGACAGGGCAGTATATGGTGATGCACATCTTTTATCTCAGCACTGGAGAGGTAGAAGCAGGAGGATTTCTGTGAGTTTGAGGCCAATTGGCCTAGGTCAGCTAGTGCTGCATAGTAACACCCTGTCTGAAAACAAACAACAACAAGGTGTTATGATGACTGAAGATAACCGGAATCTGAGTCTGGGGTAAAGGGGACAGTTCAGTGGTCAAGTATGTGCTAAGCATGTGTGAGCCCCTGTGCTTAATCCCCAACACCCCAAAACAAAATAAAAACTGTTCCATGCTTGTTGATATGGAATGATGTACATTAAAATGTAAACAGGCCACTTAAAGAGAAGGCTCAGTGGTTAAGAGCAGTTGCTCTTGCAGAGGACCAGGGTTCATTTCCCATGGCCCACATGACAGTTCACAACCATCTTGAACTCCAGTTTCAGGGCATCCTATGCCCTCTCCTCACATCCATGGACACTGAATGCACATGGTACACTTACATACATACTGGTAAAACACTTAGACACATAAAATAAAAATGAATCTTAAAAGATAAGGTAGAAAGTGATGGAGGACTTCGGCTTCTGGCCTCCACAAGCATAGGTATGTGTACACCTTCCACACACACAATGTGAGAAAAACCCAGGCATAGTGGTGCGTGTCTGTAATCCTACCACCTGTGGGGCAGAAATAGGAGGATTGCAACCAAGTTACAGACAAGGGCAGCCTGGATTACAGAGTGAGACCTTGTCTCAAAGCAACATCTCTGAAAATGATAAAAGCTGGTGAAAATGTCATAGTCTAATAGCATTTGTACTAATATATTAATATACGTAATAATGTTTTAGATTTTTAAAATTTAGTATGTATGAGTGTTATGCTGTATATTGTGTGTTGTGTGTGTGTAGGTGAGAGCGTAAGATCTCCTGAAACTGGAGTTACAGATGGCTGTGAGTCACCATGTGGGTGCTAGCAATCAAACCCAGGGACTGCCAACCACTCCAACCCCTACATAATAAATGTTATATTCGCCAGGCGGTGGTGGCGCACGCCTTTAATCCCAGCACTCGGGAGGCAGAGGCAGGCGGATCTCTGTGAGTTCGAGGCCAGCCTGGTCTCCAAAGCGAGTTCCAGGAAAGGCGCAAAGCTACACAGAGAAACCCTGTCTCGAAAAACCAAAAAAATAAAATAAAATAAAATAAATGTTATAGTCTAAAAGGATATAGATAAAACTAACAGTAGTAACCTCTGGGTAGTGGGATTTCAGTTGGACTTTCTGCTTATTTATCATTTTCTGGAAGATAAAGGATCTGATCTTGGAAGTGTGATGAGATCAAATGCAGAGCCTTGTACGAGGTGTATGAGTGATTTGCTGCTCAGCAACACTTCAGGCCCTAGGGCCTGACTTTTAACAAATGGATTTCTTAGACTCCTTGTTTATTTTTTTTTTGTTTTTATAGTTCTAGAGATTGTACATATATTTCTTATAAATGTTTTTGTACAATTTTTATCTTTCCATTTATGTGATATATATATATATATATATATATATATATATATCCAGTACTAAAGATTAAACCCAGGACTTCAAGCATCCTGGGAAAGCTCTCTACTACTGAGCTGTATCTTTGAGATATATATATATATATATATATATATATATATATATATATATATACACACATATATATATATTTTTAAATAAAAAAAAACTATTCTCATCTGGGAAAATACTTTAGGGCAGGCAGACACAGGAAGAAAAGCCTGTGAAAAACAAGGAAGGAGTGAGTGATCAAGAGATCTAAGAGATGGGCTGGAGAAATGGCTTAGAGGTTAAGAGTACTGACTGCTCTTCCAGAGGTCCTGAGTTCAATTCCCAGCACCCACATGGTGGTTCACAACCACCTGTAATAAGGTCTGGTGCTTTTAAAAGACCCCATCATTGCCTTGGCTCCACTCTGTCAAAAAAAAAAAAAAGTGGTCTAACATGTTGTCCGAACTGTGTGAAATCTCTTCCTGATACTGTTCTATTTATTTGTTTGGGGAACATGCATATTTCATGAATTTTTCATACCAAGTCTAGTATATGATCCCAAACCCCTCAAGATTAAGAGGTCTAAAAAAATAAAGAGATAAGCCAGTCAAGGTTTGTGTACCCCTTTAGTCCCAGTGCTCAGGAGGCAGAGGCAGGTGGGTTTCAGAGTTCAAGGCCAGCCTGGTCTTCCTAACAAATTCCAGAACAGCCAGAGATACATAGAGAGACTCTGTCTCAAAATAAATAAATAAAATAAATCAGAGAGGGGAAGTGTTACTCTCCTAGCAGGAGAAAAGATATTCAAAAGAGACACTAGAAACAATAGACCCCAAAGAATTAGAAATTTCCCAGGAATCCCATGCTGGCTGAAGCCCTGGTCCCAGACAGAGGAGGAACTTACATGGTTTTTCTTCTTGTTGTATTTATTGGTGGTGGTGGTGGTGGTGGTGGTGGTGGTGGTGGTGGTGGTGGTGGTAGTGGTGGTGGTTGCTGTTGTTTGAGAAGGAATCTCACTATGTAGCCCAGGCCAGCCTCAAACTCATACGCCCCTACTCCAGCGTTCCAGTGCTGGGATGACAAGCATGTACCATCATGTCTGGCTAGCAGGGTCTTTTTTTTTAAGTTTTATGGGGTAGAAAGAGGAGAGTAAAGGGCACTAAACTAATTAAACCCTTTGTTGTAATAAATAAGATGATGACAGCTGTTTAGCAGCTGGGTCCCATACATACACAAAGCCACACAGACACCTATATCTTTTTTGTTTTTCCTGGGAGGCTAAGTTACCAAGTGATGTTGAGCAAAGGATAATTATCCTCTGGAAAGCACATGCATACACAAGTTGCTCTCTCTATTGGGTGTTCTGGACCTGAGGAACCAGGACTAGAGAAAAATGAAAAATCTCAGTTTAAAATCTCTAAATTATAAGGGTTTCACTCACTTACCATCTTGCCTACAGGCAGCATTATATCTTAAACAGATACCTATCCATCTTCCTGTCCCCAGACTTTTCTTCTGGAAGGTTTCAAAATCTCCTTTTTGGTGTTATGCAATCGTAATGACAGGGATGTCTTTTTTTTTTTTTCTCTCTCTCTCTATTCAGACTGTCTGAAGGAAATGGCAAATCAAAACCTCTGGAATTTGGGGTGCTTGTGTTCTCAGGAGCAAAAAGGAGGTCCTGGGTCTGAGTATAAAAAGAGTTAATGAGAACTAAACAAAGTGCACTCATATGAATGATCTGTAATCCAAGAGAGCCTGGATTTGGAGATCAGCAACCTTTCCATGGAGCCCCCCTCTCTTTACACAGTCTCCCATCCAGCAGTAATGTGCTGCCTATTACTCTAGATGTTTCTCTGTCTTAGTAAGTTCATTTAGCCCTAATTTCACCTGGCACCTCCCTGGAGATAGTCTCTAGTTTCAACTAAATCCCTTCTGAAAGTTGTCAGTTCCTTCTATGTTGACAAAATGCTTTTAAAATGTTCGACTTGTCTACTTAAGTTGTCCATTCTATTTACTTTAGCAGAGCATCTGTGGATCACCTACGGATAAGGACAGTTTGAGAAACAGCCTTGTGACTTAAGTGCATGAATAAACTCTGCATGTTTATGGGGGTTGCTAAAGACTTTAGCCTACAAGAGAATGGCTTCCAGCTTCCAAAGAGGTGTCTGTTAATTATATAATTACCTATCAAGTGACAGGAAAGTCATGTCACAATTAACCAGCTGTCTCCTAATATGTGCACTATCATAGGCACTTCGTATGTTTTAACTCAGGTAATCTTCAAAATAACCTAACAAAAGCATTGTTTTTATACCTGCAGACAGCAATAAGACAAGCATTAAACAATGTGCTCCAAACCACCCAGTTAGGAAGTAGAAAAGTCAGGATTTGAACCTGGATTGTTCAGATTCTGAGTACAGATTTTTAACATGGTCGTCAGAAAGGAAAGATTCAATCTGTATGTTGCTTAAAGACTTCGGAAAGAGGAGAAATGATTGGAAGAGTGGGTGAGACAGAAAAGGTGCTTGCTTACAGTGGGGAGCGAGTAGAAGGACACTAACAACTGCCCAGTAAGTAACACGCTGATAGAAACTGCCTTCCTCTGTGCCTTCTAGACCTTTGGCTAAGATCGAGAGTAAACTGCCGCTTCCTGCCTGGATACTGTTCTCTTTGGTCTTTAGCCCGAATCTTGGGTTGAGTTTTGTCTTCTTAATAACCCTGAGAACTTCAAGCTTATTTAACTTCTGCCCATCCTTCAACGTCCAGCACAGTTTCTGGCCTTCCATAAACGTTTCCATACCTATCCAACTTCGCTGTCCTCTAAAATGTCTTCTGTTTTGTGTGTAATGTTCATTTGTCTCTGACTCACGTTCTCAGCCTTGTATGCACATATGTCTCATCTTACTAACCGTACGGTAAACTCCCCGAGGGAAAGGGACTTAGATTTCTATTTCTCTTACATCTTGTAGCCTCCACAATTCCTCGCCTGGTGTACAGCAAATAATAGGCACTCCGTCAATATTTGTCAGTTGACTGATTGGCTGAAAAGGTCAGAGACTACATCTAATCTCGGTGAACCTCCACATCATTTAGTGGAGAACTATGAACTCAATGTGTACTCAATAAACAACAATATTGCAAAATCATTCAAAAAGGCTTTATGGAGTCTCTACAATGTGCAGAGGATAATGCTGGAGGGCCAGAAAGGAAAGCCAGGCCAGCTTCTAAGTCTGAAGAGTTTAGCTCAATTCTCTTCTTCCGAAGTCTTCTCTCACCACTCTCATGGCCGCTCTCTTTTCTCTGAATTCCTGCGGCATTTGAAATCACACGCAGTTACCCTTCCATTGCTCTGTCTCCCTCGATTTGGTTGTGAGCACCTCAAAGAAAATGGCTAGCTGTATGCTAGAAATGTGATAGAAGCAGGACATAAGAAGGACAGACACCTTGGAGCCTCCCTAGAGGGAAACTTCCTACTCAGAGCCACAGCCCTGATGCGGCTCTTATTTAACTTGGCTTCCACTATTCAGAATTAAGTGAAATGAGAAACACAGGAAAGACTGGGAAGTGGTGGCATGCGCCTTTGATCCCAGCACTCAGAAGGCAGAGTCAGGCGGATCTCTGAGTTTGAGGCCAGCCTGGTCTCCAGAGTGAGTTCCAGGCCAGCCAGGACTATGTTCATTTGTCAGAGAGGCCCGGTTTCAAAAAAATACAGGAAGAAGAGCAGGTTCAGAGGCAAAAATAAGTTGAATTTTTTTACTGCACGTAGCTTAAAGAGCCAGGCAGAGACAAACAGCTGAAATGCAAGTTTCAACCTGAGGGGAGAGGTCAGGGCTGAAGATAAGCATTTGGGAGTCCTGGACATAGACAAGGCAGTTGAAACTCTAAGATTAAGTCAGCTGAGGAGGTGTGGGGGTGTCGCTCAGTGACAGAGCACTTACCCAGCGTTTTGAGTCCAAAAAAAAAAAAGACTGTCAAGGACAAGAGAAGAATCGAGCCAAAGACATAGATTGAGAAAAATCAGTAAAGTTAGGAATACACAGGAAGACCAAAAAAATGAAGACCTGAGGGTGGACAACAGAGTCAACAGAGAAGGAGGCAGAAAAGAGAATAAGGCTGAGATAAAGTAGCTTATCTGGTGATTAAGAAGCCAGGCCTCCGGTCCTCCGGTCCTCTTTTGTGGGGCTTGAAGGCCTTGAATAAGAAACTCCTGCATGCTAGACAAGCACTCTACTGCTGAGCTCCACTTTTGCGGCCCACTCCAGACCTCTGACGAGCCAGCAGCACTCCCAGTGAAGGGCTGACTTGGCTTATTCTTGTTGCCCCTAAGTCCTGCCACAGCCCCCCCTCCGTACACACATTTTGAATAAATGAACAGAGAGGCGAACTGCAAGGTCTACCCCAAACAGAAGCCCCAACAAGCTCAGCTCAGCCACCAGTCCCCAGGACGCCACTTGAAAAGAAACAACAGTGAAAAGCAGAAATGCGAGATGTATTCAGTGTGGCTACTCGGTAAGAGGAACAAAGAGTGATACATTGAGCACCCCTTAGGGCCACCTTCTGGGGTCCCCGATGTAAGATTTAGAATTCAAAAGGAGGCAAGAGGTATGCATCACTAAACAGTCCTGTTAAGGTATGGTTCTGCGCCTCCTCACTGTCCATCATTGTCAGGGCTCCAGCCTGAGCCTGTCCTACAAGGTGGTCTGACAAGTTGTCAGACCTGTGTGAAATTGCTTCCTGGGAGGCAAGTTCCTCCTCTGGCTGACACCAGGGCTGGAGCCTTCCCGTCTCAGCATAGGATTCTGGAGAAACCTTAATTCCTTAAGGTTTATTGTTTCAATGACCTAATGGTCAAAGAGAGGGACACAGTACCGTCTCCCCTGCCAGGACAGTTCAAATGGGAAAAGGGAACCGCTAAGCCAGTTGACCATTTTTCTCTAAAGCAGGAGGAAAACATAGGTGATGACATCGAGAATTGTAAGATGGAGAAGAGAACAGTTGAGGCTGTTGTTTATTTCTTCCTGAAAATGTCGAGTACAACTGTGAACGTTCTGAGTGGAAAAGACTTGCAAATGGGAACACAAAAGGACAGAGATAGAGACTCGGAGAGACAGACTACCTGGAGGCTCTTGAGAATGAGGAAAAACAGGCCGATTTCCTGAGGGCATTTACAATCTGAAATAAACATGGGGGTGAGTTTCACATTTTATGGCTCTTGCCCTAGGGCAGGCTGCAATCCCAGAGCTCTGGAGTCCTGAAGAAAACCTTTCCTGCCTGAAGAACCAAAACCAAAACAACAACAACAACAAAACCTAGCCTGGGACAAGCTTTGGAGAATGAGGGGATGTCTTATGCAGGCAAGAAACTCTAAATTAAATTATCTGGATACATTTCCCTCAGGATGTGTCCTGAACTGTGAGATGCATAGAACCACTCCAAGTTTGCTGCAGTGAACACCGACAGAACAGTACTGAGCTGACCTGCCACGCAGAACAGACAAGAAGGGCACAGTGGCACTCTTGCTAAGTTGAATGCCTGCTATAATAAGGGCATCCACATCTTCAGAGAATGTAATAAAATGCATGGGCTCTGTAACCTAGCATTCAAAGATCCAAGAAGGCATCAATATTATCCACTAGATAGAGAGTCAAGAAAATGAGACCCAGTCTCAAGGGAAAACCAGACTGATGGAGGTCTTTGAGATACTCAAAGAGGGAGAAATCCATTGGTAATAAGGTTTGATTTTGTTTGTTTTTAAGAAAAAGCAATTGTAAGAGAGAAATAGAAAACATGAAACTGAACTAAATGGAAATTCTACACATGAAAAGTGTAATATATAAAGTGAAAAATGAACTGGATGGACTTACTAGTATGAAGAAATAACAACGGGGTCAGGAACCTTGAAGGTAATAAAATGTCTATAATCCGAGCCCATCCTGGTGATACATGCCTGTAATCTCAACACTGCAGAGGCAGAGCCGGGAGACTCGAGAGCAAGAGGCCATCCAGGGCTCCTGAGAGGGACTGAGGCCAAACGAAAGAAGGAGAAGAGATTGAAGAAAAATGGACGAAGCTCTGAAATCTGTAGGATGATATCCAAAGTCTGCTTTGCTTATTCTTGTTACTCCTAGATCCCACCACAGTTCCCCATCAACGTGAGCGCACGTGTACACACACACACACACACACACACACACACACACACACACACACACACACGTTGACTAAATGAATGAACAGATGAGTGAATGGCAGCAAGTGATGAGGTTACCAACGTTTCTGGGATAAAATCTCGCACTCTAGAAGCCCCAACAAGCCAGGCTCAGCCACCAATCCCCAGGATGTCAACTCAAGAGAAAAGTAACTAGCAGACAGCAGAGAAGGGAGTATTCAAGGTGTCCACATTGAGAAAGGGGTTGCTGGGGTTCTGGCATGAGATTCAAATTTCAATAGAAAGCGAAAGGTATGAATAACTAAGAAGGTCCCAGACAGAACTGACCCGTCATTGTCAGGGTTGCAGGTGTCTGAGCTGTGAAATGTCTTCCATGGTTCCTTAAAAGACATCGGTGGTGATTTGAATGCACCGTCCTTGTCTGGATGCCTTCCGGATTTTCTCTTCACCTTCAGTTCTCAGCAATTTGACTATAGTGCAAATAGAGGTAGGTTTCTTCCTATTCTGTTTGAGCTTTGCAGAGCTGGAATTTGTAAATGGGTACTTTTTGCCAAGTTAGAGAAGTAGTCAATCAGTATTTTTCTTCCAATAGTGTGTTTTAACCCTTCACACTCTCTCTCTGGTAGTTCTGTTTTGTTTTTGTAAAGTTGGAGAGTTACGTGCAGGGCCTTAAACACGCTAAGTAAGTGCTCTCCTACCAAGACAGCCTTGTTTAGGGAGCGCCAGGCAGAGTGAGATTGTGAAAGAGAAGAAAGAAAGAAAGAAAGAAAGAAAGAAAGAAAGAAAGAAAGAAAGAAAGAAAGAAAGAAAGAAAGAAAGAAAGAAAGGAGGGACGGAGGGAGGGAGGGAGGGAGGGAGGGAGGGAGGGAAGAAAGAAAGAAAGAAAGAAAGAAAGAAAGAAAGAAAGAAAGAAAGAAAGAAAGAAAGGAGGGACGGAGGGAGGGAGGGAGGGAGGGAGGGAGGGAGGAAGGAAAGAAAGAAAGAAAGAAAGAAAGAAAGAAAGAAAGAAAGAAAGAAAGAAAGAAAGAAAGAAAGAAAGAAAGAAAGAAAGAAAGAGAAAAGAAGGAAAGAAGGAAGGCAGGGAAGGAGGGAGGAGAAAAAGTGGAAGGAGCGGAGGGGGAGGGAGACAGAGAGCGAAAGATAGCCCCAGATGGCGAAGTGCTTGTCTGTCTCAGAATATACGATTTAATGGAGTTCACTAGTAGCCAACAAGTAATTTCAGCATGATAAGGAAATCTGGAACAAGGTGGGAGAGTGTCAGGTCCAAGAGAAACTCGGGACAAATGGCTGGCTAACTGTGGTGCCTATTAGCATACCAAAGTGCACGCTGCCCTCCAGGCTCACTCAGTACCTGTGGCTCTTCTCAGCTCTTCTCACCCCACCCCCTACCCTAAACTTCTCCAGCTCACAGCTTCCCTCCCCCAGCTTCTCAGGCCCATATAAGCCTGTCATTTCGCCATGCCTCTCTTGGGCTCTTTTGTCTTCCTCTCTTGGCCCTACCCCCCCCCCCCTTAGTCTCCTTTGCCCACACTCTCTTTGTCTTCCTCTCTGGCTCTTCCCCCAACCCCCCCCCCCAGCGGGCGCCATGGCCTGGTCCAGGCCGCTGACCCTGTTCAATGTACTACTTTCTGCCCCTGCCCTGGACTCTTCCTCTGGCTGTACTCTCCCTCATACCTCCAATAAAAACCTGCCCCCCAACCGTACCTTGGAGTGGCCCTGTCCTCGAGTTATAGGGAGAGTAAGGTATAGAAAAGAGGATCACTCAGATGTTGGAATGGGAAACCGGAGGTGAGAAGGTTTATATCTGGAATGGACAAGTGTTGGACAGCTGCAATCAGTTCCCATGGAGACTGTCTTTTATAACAGATGTGTTCTGGGAAATAGCAGAATTTGTTTTGTTTTGTTTTGTTTTCAAAACTCCACTTCAGCAAGATGTGAAAGAAAGAAAAGACTATGGAAGCTCATTTGATTCCAGCTATGAGGAGGGAGGAAGGCCAGCAGGAGACTCCCCAGGAAGAATAGGTTGGCTCAATCATCTTCATGGCCTCAATCTTCCTCCAAAGGCTGGTGGATGAGAAAGGCAAAAGAAAGTCTGCTCAAAGCAGTGAGTGAACAGACACCAGACACGCACATGCGCACACGCGTAGAAGGAAAGCATCAAGAGGTGAAGAACCGCTCAGCGGGACAAGATGAAGGTGTATGTCTGAACAAATATTGCTCTGTGTCGTCTCTGATGAATGAGGTTATGCTGGGAATTCCAGCTGCAGGATCTGGCCTGACTGACAGGCACTTCAATAAATGTACGTATTTGTATTTGTCTCCTTATCTCCCCCCGCTCCGCGCCCCCCCCCCCCCCCCCCCGGAGCTGAGGACCGAACCCAGGGCCTTGTGCTTGCTAGGCAAGCGCTCTACCACTGAGCTAAATCCCCAACTCCATCCTTATCTTTTGTGTATAGTTAGTTTAGTAAACTATTTGTATAAACTGTTTACTAAAATGTTGTTATACTTTTAATAAATACTTTTAGGCTGCAAACCTTGATTTGTCATCTTTATTTGATTAAATCCAAAATGTTTGAGTTGGAAGAAATAAGGGTCACATATTCAGTCCTGGGGGAGGGAGTAGAAAGAAAGAAAGAAAAAAAGAAAAGAAAAGAGGATCCAACTCAAACTTAGGAAAATCTAGAAGGCTTCCTGGAAGAAGTGGCAGCTAAACTTAGATGTGAAGGATGAGTAACAGAAAGCTGAAGACAGAGAATTGACTGGGGCGTCTGTTTGTTCCAGACACAGGGAACAGCAGATAAAGACTTCTAAGCGTGAGACAGATTCTTTTTATACAAGGTCTTACTGTGTTGCTCAGATTAACTTCAAACTTCTGGGTTTAAGAGACCCTCTTGCCTCAGCCTCCCAAGTACCTGGAAATAGAGGCACACATCATAAAACCTAGTAAGAAATTCATTTTTATCTGATGATATCTTTATTTTGTTTATTTTTGTTTGGGGCTTTTTTTGGTTTTTTGTTTGTTTGTTTGTTTGTTTGTTTTTCAAAACAAGGTTTCTTTGTGTAACACTCCTGGCTGTCTTGGAACTCACTCTGTAGACCAGGCTGGCCTCGAACTCACAGAGATCCGCCTGCCTCTGTCTCCAGAGTGCTGGGGTTGAAGGCATGCGCCACCACCGCCCACTGGGTCTATTTTTGGTCTTTGGGGACAGGATTTCACTATGTAGTTCTGGATGACCTTGTACTCATGGCAATCCTCTTGCCTTGGCTTTCCAAGGACTGGCACTGCAGGCATGAACCACCATGTCTGACCTGTATTTTCTTATTAGTATATTTTACAGCTCTTGGCATACTTGGCATATAACAGATACTCAATTACTGGGTAAATGAAAGAATGTCTGAGCCGGGCGGTGGTGGCGCACGCCTTTAATCCCAGCACTCGGGAGGCAGAGACAGGTGGATCTCTGTGAGTTCGAGGCCAGCCTGGGCTACCGAGTGAGTTCCAGGAAAGGCACAAAGCTACACAGAGAAACCCTGTCTCGAAAAGCCAAAAAAAAAAAAAAAAAAAAAAAAAAAGAATGTCTGATCCCAAAGTCCTTTTTCTCTTTCTACTCCATCAGGCTACCATCATGGAAAGGAAGTGCTCTGCTGCCAAGCAAGGGCTCTCCCGGTACATCACGGAGAGGAAGGGCCTGACTGCTACACAATCCATTATCGTTGTACTTCCTTAACTCGCAGAGAGGAGCCGGAGATGCAGCTGCGCAGCAGTGTTTGCTTACCATGTGCAAGGAGCCTGGTCCAACTCCTCAGAGCCCAAAATAAAATTACAGAAGAACCCACTAGTCACTGAAAAACTGAAGATATTTTCCACAGGTTCTCACTCTGTAATTACTCTGGCCTCAAACTCATGGCCCTGGTGTCTCAAGTGTAGAGATTGCAGGGGCACGATCTACATGTGCTTCATATCAAACATTGCTATTTAATACTGTACGAACTCTTGTATTTTTTGGGTTTTTTTTTGGGGGGGGGTTGTTGTTGTTTTTCGAAGACAGGGTTTCTCTGTATAGACCTGACTGTCCTGAAACTCACTCTGTAGACCAGGCTGGCCTCGAACTCACAGAGATCTGCCTGCCTCTGCCCCCTGAGTGTTGGGATTAAAGGTGTGCGCCACCACCACCCGGCCACATTATAATTTTTTCTTTAGTCAAGATGTACTACTTGTTCAGTAGAGGAAGGGACTTTGATTTTTAAAAGTTGAAAACAAAGTAGGAGGGCCCTGGTACACCAAACCACTATCACAAGTAAGTGGTGCTGTGTTTATGCCTTTCTCTTTAACTTACATCTGTTTTAAAATGTATTTATTCTTATTTTTTTTTAATGTACATTGGTGTTCTGCCATGGGCGTCTGGTCCCCTAGAACTGGAGCTACAGACAGTTGTGAGCTGTCATGTGGGTGTTGGGAATTGAACCTGGGAACTACTGAGCCACCTCTCCAGCCCCCTTAACTTATATCTTAATGGCCTCGTACCACTTACAGGTTAAGTGAGTGCATGATTTTATTGAAGGATGCTGTAAAGCTGGTCCCAGGGGGGAAAAAAAGAACAGGGATCAGCAGTGGAAACTGCCAAAAGCGGAGGGAGAAAGGGACTAAGGAGAGATCAGAGAAGGTAAACATGAAAGAACAGGAAATGAGGGTGGGTTGGAAAGAGAAGAGGATAGGTACACTTTCATAGATCAATGCCCATATGAGAGGTGCTAGTAAAGGATGTTTATTACAGGCATAACCAGCAAGTTTCATGTATTTTATTGTCTGTATTAAGACTATATGTATCTATGCCTTTAAGCCTCTCCCTATTCCTCCCAGGAGCAGGCTGTGTATTTCTTCAGCCCACGTGAGCTGTCATATCTGCCTGATACTACCAGCAAAGACCAACTGGACACTAGATCTGGACATTCCTGAGCCCACTCTGGGAGCAAATTGCATAACCACATGCCTGTGCGTGTGAGCTATAGCTTTTGCAGGCTATATGGAAGAGCCTGGAAACTTCTGGGGATAAAGGAGATCTAGATGGGGACTCAGGGAGCCCCGGAGGCATTTACAGAAAACAAAAAAGTACATCCGTGCTCTCTGGATCTAAACCCCGTTTATGACACACAACCAAACTAGCTGAACAATGCTGACTCTCAGCCAAGACCATTTCTGTAAGGTGTTTATACTTTTCTGTTGACTTTGGGACATACTCTGTCATCCTCAAAACTTTTCGTGAGCTAATGGAATAACTGCGGAGGGTTGGCTGAGTAAATGTCAAGTGAAGGTGTTGGGGTGAATTTCTACAGAGTAGAGTTATTTCCCAGAAAGACAGATGTTCCAGGAACCTTGTCTTTTCCATAGATAACACATCTTTTTGACCCATAGAGAAGTCAGGAAACTAGAGACGATACTAAAAATCCAGCACGTACAAGGACGAAGACAAGATCTTAGTGTCATTGCCCTGACCTTTAGAAGGTATTGCAATTGTCTCAGAGTTCTGATGATGCAACTTACAAAAGAATTTTACCTTTACCACCCAGCAAGTGGCCCAATTTAGATTTTAAAAATCGCCAGCCAGGTGTGTTGATACCTGCCTGTAATCCTGGTCCTGAGATACGGGGAGGGGGATCAGAAGTTTGAAGTCACCCTCAGCCACGTAACGGTGAGTTTGAGGCTAGCCTGGGCTACAGAAGATCCTGGATCACAGAAGAAAGCCTGCAGCCTCTCAGTTGCACTGAGCACATTTTACGTATCCACTGGTGACATGTGCTCACTTGGCTAGCTTCTTGGACACTACAGATATGGAGCATTTCCATCTTCACAGACACTGCCGCTGAAAAGCACTGTGAATCTAGACGTTCAAAACCATCATCTCAGGACCAAGTCTCTGCATCTTCATGAAGAGGGCTTTCATTTTTCTCACTCGTCTCTTTGCACTGGTGTGGGCAGAGCGGTAAGGAGGGAAGCCAGGTGACTTGACGGACGAGCCCTCTTGCCATAATGGAAAAAGTAAGAATTCATTTGGGAGTGTCTAAATAAAATATGGCATATTCACTAAATGGAATATAACAAAGGCTAAAGGGAACAAACTAGATGTGCCAATAAAGATAGACTTCAAAAGTATCTGTATGGGGGGGGGAACAAGTTGCTAAATGTAATCATTATTGCAAAGAAAAACACAAAATAGCTCTAGTTTGAACGTGTTGGAAACGTAGTGCCCAAAAGGATAGTTTTCAAAGATGAGACCTTTGGGAAGCAAACAGGTTGGGAGGCCTCTGCCTTCACGAAAGGACTAAAGCCATGATCATGACAGTCTCTTTGACATTATGGGAGTGGCGACCTTACAAAGGCTGAGTGCCTTCCCTGTCCCTCCTGAGGGCCCTCTTGCCTTGTGACCCCTTCTGCCGCCTTATGGTACAACACAAAGGCCCTCTCCAGTCTTTGATCTT
The DNA here is from genome assembly GCF_049852395.1 of Peromyscus maniculatus bairdii. Taxonomy (NCBI): domain Eukaryota; kingdom Metazoa; phylum Chordata; class Mammalia; order Rodentia; family Cricetidae; genus Peromyscus; species Peromyscus maniculatus. Next base: position 84,549,863 of record NC_134875.1, on the reverse strand, counting down.
GGATGTTTTAGCCTTCAGAACGGTGAGGCAAAAAAAAAAAAAGACACCTACTATTTAGAAATTACTGAAACTGTGATGTTCTGATCCAAGCGGTAGAGAATGTACTGAGACATTACCACATATTTCCCTGTGTAAGAGTAGACGTAGAAGGCTGAACACTTGTCCCGCATGCATGAGGTTCTAGAAGTACGTTGACAGTGCTCTAAAAATAAAAGCAGGTAAACTTGTGACAGGAGTTACTTCAGGGAGGAGGGAAGGGAAAGGTCTCTGTGCTACAGGGCCAAAGGAGCTTTTAGTTTTCTTCTATAACGATCACATTCGTGCATACTTGTGTGATTACAATGATCAGAACGGGACACAAATTGGTGTGAGCAGAACTATGTAAAAGTATAGTGAGAAAAACAAGGGAAGCTTGCTAACCTTAGTGATCATTGTGTTAAAATGCAGCACTGTAGTTAGATTCTTCACTTTCACTACTTAAAAAGAAAAAAAAAAACCCTTTGCACTTGGCACTGTAATGTTTACATAATAAAAACATTTAAGGAAGAAAGTCAACCTGGCTTTATGCTACTAACATAGTTATCTTATTGTATAAGAGGTACGGTTCTGTTCATCTTTAATTATTATTACTGTTGGGGGTGCACAGAGACCCAGAGAACAACTCTGTGAAGGACTTCTCTCCTTCCACCTTTACGGAGATTCTGGGGATTGACCTACAAGAGCTTTAACTGTTGAACCATCTCACTGGCCTTAGGTACAGTTGTTAAAGAAGAGATCGGTTCTGGCACTCGGTTAGTGCTAGAAATAACAACTCCACATCATTCAAGTAAAACAATTTGTATCGTCCTTGGTGACAGGCTCCAAAATTCAATTGGTCGATAGGAAACCCCCTCTGTAGCTAATCCATACTGGCAGGCACAGTGGAACACTACGGCTCCTAAAACCAGAGCTTCCATTGGAACCTTTTGAGACTTCCCTTTTAGACACAGACCATGTGACTGATTACGGGCTTTACAAACAGTTCAGATAAAAAATAAAATAAAATCTCTCCTTTGTGGCGTGAAACTCCGTTTCAAAAGCTACTCCCTAAAAAAAAAAAAAATCTGGCTTTACCTGCACTCTACCTCCATGGGGACAGGAGGTAGACTTCCATGCACGCAACAACACTAAGTGGGGCTTCTCAACTTTCAAGCCAGAATGGTAACCCTGTCACCAGACCACCTGTTCATCTGACTTCCAAAGCATATGGATCCTGACTCAGTCAACAACGGAGAGCACCACTACGTCTGGCCTTCAACAGAGAATAAATGGAAGTTGGCTTCTGAAGAGTCCCGTCAAATGCCTGCCTCTGAGAAGAGATATTTATGGAATATATTGTAAGGGACATTCTATCCATCCACTCCTTTAGGTGGCATTTTAAGTTGTGTCCTCAGATCAAGTTAGAGCACCAGAAGGTTACATGCCTGAACCATCTGAGCTTAGTCCCAGCAGAAGTGTTTTAATGTCCTGCCCTGGCTTTCAACCAGGGTAGTTATGAGAATGTAATATGGGAATCTCTTCTGTGCGTTAGTAAACTGCTACTGAGGACATTGTCCCCTATGTTAATCCCACAAGAGATATTTCTTATAGAATTTAGTGCCAGCAATGGACCATTATGTAGCTGTTAGGAATTATAATTATGGAAGACTAAACGTGAAAACCTGTTTATGATATATTCATAGGAAAAAAGCAGGACACAAACTGGTATATAGACTCTAATTGCAGCCATGTAAAATTATACGTGCCTGTGGACAAAGACTGAAAGCTGATAGGCAAAGACAAAATTATACGAGGGCGATGGGATTGTAAGTATTTTTGTTTTCTAAAAACAATTTTGTTTGCTCTAGCTCTGTCTTTCCAATTGGGGAAAACAAGCCACTGGTGACAGAAAACTCTTCCCCTCTCTCCCCCCCGACTTGCCCTCTCTCTCCCTCTCCCTCTCCCCACCGGTTAAGGAATGCTTATCTTCTTTCTTCCTGACAAGACTTGTGCAGTTTGCTGCATACCTCCTTCCCTTAACCACCCCAGAAGGTGAATTTCGTGTTCAATCATTGCACAATGGGTTCCTGCTCCCATGCCTTGGATTTCTAAGTAAGGACTGTGTACTCTTCTTCGAATCCCTGGAACATTTTGCCTCTACAAAGAGGCAGAATTCAAAGCAGTTCCCCCAGTTTAAAAGCTACCCAGAAGCCAGGGAGACCCTTTGTTTGATTGATTGGTTGGTTTTTTCTTTTTTGAGACAGGGCTTCTCTGTGTAGCCCTGGCTGTCCTGAAACTCTCTGTGTAGTCCAGGCTGGCCTCTAACTCACAGAGATCCGTGCCTAAAAGCAATTATTTTTTAATTAAAAAAAAATTCTGAGCCGGGTGTGGTGGTGCATGCCTTTAATCTGAGCACTCTGGAGGCAGAGACAGGTGAATTTCTGTGAGTTTGAGGTCAGCCTGGTCTACAGAGCGAGTTCCAAGACAGCCAGTGCTGTTACACAGAGAAACTCTGTCTCAAAAGAAAAAACTTGCCGGGCGTGGTGGCGCACGCCTTTAATCCCTGCACTCGGGAGGCAGAGGCAGGCGGATCTTTGTGAGTTCGAGGCCAGCCTGGGCTACCAAGTGAGCTCCAGGAAAGGCGCAAAGCTACACAGAGAAACCCTGTCTCGAAAAAAACCAAAAAAAAAAAAAAGAAAAAACTTTTTTTCTGCCTATCATTTCCAATGTATCTTAACCAAAGTTATGAACATACAACAGTAAACTAGTATCCTGTCATATCCAGGTCTTTTTCTGTAAGTTTCAAGTATGAGCATGTGTTCATGTTCTGTAAACTCTTCCTGTCATTTTTTTCTGTACTACACATAAAATCCATAGGCCTCACACATGCTAAGCAAGCACTCTCCAACTAAGCTATGGAACTCAGTTTTTCTTTTTCCTATTTGTGTGTGTGTGTGCTCACAACTACCTCCAGTTTTAAATAGAAGGAAAAATAAACACATAGGAAAAAAAAAAAAAACAACAGCTAGCGTTGTGGCTCCTACCTGTAATCATAGCACTTGGGAGGTGGAGGCAGGAGATCACCAGTCTTCCTCAGCTACCTACTGAGTTGCGGGCCAGCTTGAGTCATATGAAACCCTGTCTCAAAAAGAAAAGAAAAACCCCACCTGGGGCTAGAGAGATGGCTCGACCATTAAGAGCACCTGCTGCTGTTGTAAAGGACCCAGGTCCCATTCCCAGCACCCACATGGAGGTTCCCAACCTCTCATAACTCCCGTCCCTTTCCTTACCTCTATAGGCACCAAGCACACATACATATGTACAGGCAAAACACTCACACATAAAATTAATAGACGAAATTTTTTAATAAAAGGAAAAGGAAACAGAAGGAAGGAAGGAAAAAAGAAAAGCAGGAAGAAAATAGTAATAGCATTTAGCTTATTTAGTTGCATATCTTAAGTTAGATAATTTCAATGCACTTAGCAAAGGCTCAATGCTTAATATAATCCAGTAAATATTACTTATTAATATTAGTGTAACTTGCATCATGTTTTTTGCTTTTTTTTTTTTTTTTTTTTTTGAGACAGCGTTTCTCTGTGTAGTTTTTGGTACCTGTCCTGAATTTCGCTCTGTAGACCAGGCTGGCCTCGCACTCACAGAGATCCACCTGGCTCTGCCTCCCGAGTGCTGGGATTGAAGGCCTGTGAAACCGCCACCCGGTGTAACTTGTATTATTTCTGAACTGGCTCTTAACATGATAAGGATGACAACTTTCCCTGTGATTACTAGCAAACTCCTTTAGAAATTCAAGTGAGGTTTTCAGAGCTGAATAGGGTAACAGAGACGTAGAGAAATGTCTGTCTTCATTCACATTAATACGGCCAGTTTGGCAGCAGGCTTAGGGGTGGCGCCCAAGTAGAAGAGTGGGCAGTGGCAGCAGTGACAGAGGCAAGACAGCCAAAGCCCTGTGACCTTCAAGAGAAAGAGAAAATGTAACAAATGAGATCCCTTTGAGAGCACAGATTACAAGACAAAAGCCTTGGACTCCCAAGTCCTGCTGCGTCTGCTCATCACTCACCACAGCCTCCTGTTGGTCCTCTCCTCCCCTCTGCCTCCTCCATTTTCCACTGCCACCTTGCTGACTCTCCATGACTATGTTTGTGTTGGTTTTTGTTGTGTTTGGCTGGTTGGATTTTGCTTGCTTGCTTGCTTGGCTTGGTTTGGTTCTGTGTTTGAGGCAGAATCGCCCTGTGTAGCTCTGGTGGGTCTGGAGCTAGCTATGTAGACCAGCTTAGCCTTGAACTTGCAGTAAGTGATCTTTTTTGCTTCAGCCTCATAAGCACTGAGGTTGTAGACATGTCGGCTTGACTAACATTTCTTCTAACACTCCCACAGCAATAAGTTACCCTGACCTTCGCAGCCTCAAAGTCATCTTTTTTTTCTTTATCATTCCACCAATCCTTTTACTCATCCTCCTCAAACATCTGGCTCTACAGCATATTCACATGTTACACACACACACACACACACACACACACACACACACACACACACACAATGTTTAAAGAACACCTGATTTTCTTTTTGCCGGGCATTGGTGGTACACGCCTATGATCCCAGCACTTGGGAGTCAGAGCAGGAGGATCTCTGTGGGTTCAAGTCTGGCCTGGTCTACAGAGCAAGTTCCAAGACAGCAAAGGTTATACGCAGAAAAACCCTGTCTCAGAAAAAAAAAAAAGAAAGAAAGAAAGAAAGAAAAGAAAGAAAGAAAAAACTATTTTATTTTATTTTTTTAGTTAACTGTATAAGTGCTGAAAAAAATGGCCTATTATACTAGGACTTGAGAGGTGGAAGCAGGATGATCAGCAGTTCAAGGCCAGCCGAGGTTTGTTACAAGAGATTCTGTTTCCAAAAAGCAAAAGAGGAAGTAGCGGGAGAAAAATATATACAGCAACAATTCAAGAGGTAAACAAATTAGAGTCTCTCAAACCTTGCTGTCTACAAGAAAAATTGCACTATGACCAGGCCAAGAAACAGGTATTTATTTAAAAGTTGTTAACTGTCTAAGTGTAATAGTAACTCTTGATCCTATTCATTCCTTTATTTGGCCAACATTAACTGTGCCCCAGAGCTGAGATCACAGATTCACAAGACTTGTTTCTGCCCCCAGGGGCTCACAGCTTATTATAAGACACAGACCAGCACACAAACATGCCCTGCAGCTATATATCATGAGCTTGCCGGAGATGCTTTAAGGCACGAAAGGAACAACAAGCTGCACCAGAGGAAAACATGAAAAAATGGGTGGGATTTTTCCCCAAATGGAGACTTGAGGGAGGGCGGAGGACAGATCAATCACTTGATCCCTGAGCCCGCCAGCATTTTCATCTGTAAAATGGGTATAAGAGCAGTATCTACCTTGCAGGGTTATGTGAGCAGTGAGCTAACATTTGTGTGGTGGTTTGAATATGAATGCCCCGCCCCCATAGGCTCATATATTTGAATGCTTAGTCACCAAGGAATGGCACTATTGGAAACTGTTTCATTAGAAGGATTAGAAGGTGTGTCACTGTTGGAGGAAGTGTGTCACTGAGGATGTCACTTTGAGCCCAAGCTATGCCCAGTGTCACACACTTTCTCTCTCTAGATCCGCAGACCAACATGCAGCTTCCAGTTACTGTTCCAGAACCACATGTGCCACCATGGTCCCCGCCACAATAATAATGGACTCCTCCGAAACTGTAAGTAAGCCTCCAATTTTCGTAAGAGTTGCCTTGGTCATGGTGTCTCTTCACTGCAATAGAACAGTGACTAAGACAATTGGTAAAGCAATTAGAACAGTGACTGGGACATATTTTAGCTGTTAATTACCAGGTGTTTCTTAAAAAGGTAATCTTTTTTTTTCCAGAGCTGAGGACGAAACCCAGGGCCTTGCCCTTGCTAGGCAAGCGCTCTACCACTGAGCTAAATCCCCAACCCCTAGAAAGGTAATCTTGTTGGTAACAGAAAACAAGCTGTGGTGGAGGTAGTGGGACTGATGGATGAAAGGAGGTCCAGTTAAGATGATAAAGCCATTTAAATGCAGAGATTGTTGTTTGGGGGTTTTGTTTGTTTGTTCAAGAGCTCAGGCTGTCCTGGAACTCACTATGTAGACCAGGCTGCCCTCTGACCCACAGTGATCTGTCCTCTGTCTGTCTCTGCCTCCTGAGTGCTGCAATTAAAGGCAAGCACCACCACGCCAAGGCCCTTAAACGCAGTCATAATGTCTCCATTTGGAATCTGGAAGGAGCAAGTTACAGAAATGGAAAGGTGACCGGCAAGTATGATCAGGAATGTTATGTAGACCCGGGACAGCTGCTAACCAAGCTCAGAGGTTAAGAGTAGCTAGAGGGTAGGAGTCTGGGTGCAGGAAGAGATTTCTGAAAAAGTTCAGTTGGGGATCTGTTGAATGAGAAGCTGCTGAAGATCGGGAAAAGGAGAATATCAGTATTTCTGAGGAGGCCGACGGAGGAAACTGGCTAGAGATGCGTGTCTGTGTACTGCACATGGAGAGTACCCCCACCAGTTAACACCATTTGTCATGTTATACAAGTTCCCCACTCAACTCCCTAGCGTGAATGTATCTTATTTTCTAATCAGTTCCCTACTTGTTGATACTCTCCCTGCTTTTTATAGGGACAATACTTTGCATTTTGCTTTCTTAACTGAAAACGGGAAAGTCTAGCGTCTCTCAAAACCGTCACTTGGGCGACCCCGAAACTCGAGGGAGCGGGTGGTAAGGGAAGGAATGAGGAAAAATATTTTTAAGAAAAGAAAAAGAGTCCCGGACGACCTCTAATCATTAAAGTTCCACCTCCCCATATCCTGCCACGCGCCGCGGTCCCGCTGCCGATATCGGACTCCTGGTCGCATGGTAGGACGGGAGATGTAGTCCTCGAGACCGACCTGGGTGGCACGACCGAAGAACTCGGTTTCCCAAGTGGCTCTCGAGGCGCGTGCGCAGATGGCTGCCCTGGCGAGTGGTAAACAGAGACGTCAGGCGGGGGCTGCTGCTTGGAGCAAAACAAAAGGGAAACCCGGGGGGCGGGGGGTGGGGGGGTCCGATAGGGGATTCAGTACGGGAAAAGGGGAGTCTGGAGCCGCGGGAACCTTGACCCTATCAAGAGTGACCTGGAGGGAAGAGGCGGGGGGAGGGGGAGCCAGGGGAGGGACAAGTGACGCCGGGAGCGGGGCGTGGGGGAGGGCAGCGATCCGGGTGGAGGAAATTTGGGAGGAGTGTCCGGGGGGCAGCAACTTGAAAGGGGGAGGGAACTTCGCTGAGACGTTCGGTGATGGGAGCGCAATGTATGAGGGGATATGGTGCCTCAGGTTTAAAAGAGCAGGAAGCTGAGTGAGAGGGTGCAGAAAGTGCCTTCGCTTGGCGGAGGTTACAGGTGGTGCCTCGGAGTAGCGCTCTGAGGCTGCAGCCTGTAGTCGGGAAGGAGATCGGAGAACGGAGTGGAAGGGACAGTTTGGGGTCTAGAATCCTGAGAGGAGGGAGAAGTTCGTGACTTTCTGAGAACTGGCAGGAATGTGCCTCCTGGCCCTCGTTGCTTCCCCTCTGAGGGGAGGCATGGTGAGGGACTGTGGCAGGCTCCACTGAACACTGAGCTGCAGAGGTTCAACTCTACGTATGGATCCAGAGAATAAGAAGTCAGCCACAGAGGCTGCCGCGATCATAGACCTCGATCCCGACTTCGAACCCCAGAGCCGTCCACGATCCTGCACCTGGCCCCTTCCTCGACCAGAGCTGGCTACGGAGCCACCAGAACCGTCCGAGGTGGAGCCAGGTCTGGGACAGAAGGTACACCCGGAGGGACCCTCCGAGCCAATCCTGTTGCCCTCCCGGCTCCCAGAGCCGGCAGGGGGCTCCCAGCCGGGAATCCTGGGGGCTGTTACAGGTCCTCGGAAGGGAGGCTCCCGCCGGAATGCCTGGGGAAATCAGTCATATGCAGAACTCATCAGCCAGGCCATTGAAAGCGCCCCGGAGAAGCGGCTGACACTCGCCCAGATCTACGAATGGATGGTCCGCACGGTGCCCTACTTCAAGGACAAGGGTGACAGCAACAGCTCGGCAGGATGGAAAGTAAGTATGAGTCCCTTACCTCCACGCCATCCACCCTTGGACCCCTCTGATGACTCTCCCTCCGGGGGGCCCCGTTCCCGCCTCCCAACTCCGTTGGGAAGCCCAAAAATCCACCTTCAGGCTTCAGTTAGACAAACATTTACTTAGTACATAGTATATGCCACACTCGGAGCTTGAAGCGGGAGGATCCGCGATGAATAAGACACTGTCCCTGCTCTGAGGAAAATCGAATTCTCTGCTCGCTACTCAGCACTTTGGTTTGAGCCGCTCCAAACACTTATTCCCACAGAGAAGTCTTTATCCTATGTACAGCAGGAACTGTGTGGATTCTCCACCCGCACCTAGCCTTCCCTCCTCCCTCACCTCCCACCCAACACCTTTTGGCCCATTCCTGCGGGATTACTCCGATTCCCTGCTCGCCTCCCAATACCTCAGTGAACAGGAACTGTTAGAGGATTGCTCTGCCCGAGAGGGAGTCGGCGGTGAAGAGAGGAGAAAGTGGTTGGTATCCATGAGGAAAGGTAGCTGATAGTGTGCACTAAGGGAAAAGGCTGTGAACGGCTATCTTGCCTCAGTTTACCTTCTGCTAGCGAGAATTCTTCCTCCTAAGGAGCTATCCAAACTCTTAGGAAAGTCTTTGTTGGTGAGGAATACTACTCACGAGAAAGGAGGTATCACATAACTCTGATTTTAGAGCCCAGGTTGAGAGCTGGGAAGATCTCAAACGATAACTGAAAAACTTGCCAGAGAAATACAGGCTCTAGTCACAAAATTAAGGAATCAGAGTTCGGCCGTATCAGTGTCTTGTACCTCGGTAGGTGGTTAGGATTAGTGTGCCTAGGACAGAGGACAGAGTGGACAGAGGAGCTTCCCGTGGATGCGGAGAGTGAGGGAACAGATCTGCAGTATGCGTAGGGGCCAGACAGAACAGAAGATGGGACAGCTGACTGAGACCCTTGGCACTATTTCTGGGTAGAGTGCCATGCCGCAATCTCAAGCTCACAAAGAGCTCCCCTCCTTGGACCCAGCCTGCACAGCTGTTTTTCTTTTCTCTTAAGTTGATTTTCCAGGGTAGGATGACCACGAGTTGCTTCTTAGACTTGTGGGAGTAGTCCCTCCTGATGATTTACGCTTACCACGGCCTTGATAGTTTATGAGATCTTCTTTTTTTCTCTTGGTTCTGGGAACCAGGGCAGTGCGGTTGCCATTAAGCTGAATCTATAACCCGTGAAATAATTTTAAGATTTGTTTTTCATTTTGTTAGTCTTCGTGGCAGTTCTGAGAGTCAACATTCTACATCTGAGGAAATTAAGGCACTGGAGGTTAGGTACTTGGCCTACTATGAGGATGAGGACTTGAGTGCAAGTTTTGCGACAGATCCTGTTTCTCTAAGGAAGGCATGGCTTGCTTTCATTGCCAAACCTAGTCAGACCAGGGTCTAGAGCTTCCAAAGCCCCCCAGCAGGAAGCTTCACACTTCCCTGGTGTTGTGCCAAGGTCACTCCCACCCCACCAGGGGGCGGCACTCACTTGAACAAGAACGCTTAAGTTAGGTGGCTTAGTGAGCAGTTTATCCACCCCACCCCCCACCACCCCCCACCCCCAGTCACACACACACACACACACACACACCTCAAACAATTCTGCACCTGGGAACTGACCTTTCCTACTTGCTTTTTCCAAGGCCTGAGGGAGAAGGGATGTGGATGGAAGTGTAGCTCAGTAGTTAATCCCTTGCACAGCATATGTGAGTCTCTGGGCTTGAACCACCAACCCGCGCAGGCGTGCACGCGCGTGCATCCCAGCACCACACACACACACACACACACACACACACACACTACAGTAGATCCAGAATTAGAGAAAAAGAAGGGAAGAAATCACAGAGCTAGAAGACTTAATGCTTCTCGGTTACTAAGAGCCCGAGGTGAGTGGACGGGCTCAGGAAGGCAAGGAAGTCTTTCACTAAAGAAGCCTGGCACAAGAGCTGATCAAGCCATGCTCTTCAAGACAAGGGTTGCCCTTTTACCATTCGGTAGAAATGGTTTCTCGCTGTCTAGAGCCTCAGTTTCTTAGTGGTTCCTATCATGTCTCAGCTTCCTCCTTAATTTATTTCTAAACTAAAGAGCTCTCTGTGCGGGAGGTCAAATGACCTTTACGATAGAGATTTATGCTCAAAATCTTAGAAGACTTCCAGGGGGGGAAAACTGGGAAGGAGGTAGGGCAGTGATGGGAGGTGGGGGCAGACAGCGTATACCAACCAGTAAAAACAAGCAGCACCAGAGGCTCAAGAAGTGTCACCCTCCATCTTGTACCCTGGACTACTAGAGGAAAAAAGGTATATTAATCTACAGGTCACCAGTGAAGAAGAATGAATACTAGATGATAGGTTCAATACCCAAGGCACCCAAGAGCTGCCAGAGCCTCAGGGAAAACCTCACTATAGACGACATCTAGGGGCTACCTACCGGTTGGACAAGTATTGATTATGTATTGTGTACCTGATGTGCTGTGGCCTTGGCACTCTGAGGGGGCACTATTGGGTACAGTGGGACTGGAGGGCATTGCCTGTGCCTTTGGTACTTACAGTTGACAAGACTAATTACATGAAACCATAAATCACACCATATAGATTGGGTAAAACTGGGAAACAGATAAAAAAATACTATACAAGAAATTTGGCTATGGAAGATAAGCAAACACTTTATTAAAAGGCATAGGATTTAAGCTTGGCCTCCAGTAGAATTCAGAGAGGGAAATATCTCCCTAAGAAAAGGGACAGAGAAATTACACCTCATGAAAGTATTGAGTGTGTAGAAATAAGGCTGGGCTGAGATCCCTTTTCCCCCCATGTTTTGAGAACAGGGTCTTTCTATATAGCCCTGGCTGTCCTGGAACTCACTCTGTAGACCAGGCTGGCCTCGAACGCACAGAGGTCCGCCTGCCTCTGCCTCCTGAGTGCTGGGATTAAAGGCCTGGCTTGGGATCCAATCTTAAGAGTTATCTGGCTGACCTAAGGCCTAGTGGAGAATGGAGTACCAGCTGTACTGAGCTTCTCCCCTCTAGTCTATTCAGAGAATTGGCCCAAGTCAGGACATTCCTGAGCTGGTATGGCCACCATCCTGTATTCTCCACCCAAGCCTGCACATGAGGAAAGGAATGGTGTTCTGGAATGCTTTTTCCCATCTGAGCCTAGTTTTTCTAGGTCGAGTACTCCCCCATGCCCACCAACCCAACACTGCACCCAGAGATTTGGGAGGAGCTTTTCTGGGGTAGATAGTGGCTCTCCCTGGAAAGTAGGTTGTTACTTGGTGTCTCTTGTGAGAAGTCTGCCGGAGACGCTGAGCTTAGGAACTGTGTATAGTTTCTTCTCCCTCACCACGCTCTAGTTTTTCCTTCCCGGATTTGACTTTTGCTACTTCCCAGCCTCCCCATTAGATTATTAGACTGCTGGCCGCCCACCTCCTGTACATGTAGCTCATGCCCCCTTTCTACACCTCTGTCCCATCCAGAATTCCATCCGTCACAACCTGTCCTTGCACAGCAAGTTCATCAAGGTTCACAATGAGGCCACCGGCAAGAGCTCTTGGTGGATGCTGAACCCCGAGGGCGGCAAGGGTGGCAAGGCACCCCGCCGCAGGGCTGCCTCCATGGATAGCAGCAGCAAGCTGCTCCGGGGCCGCAGCAAAGGCCCCAAGAAGAAACCCTCTGTCCTGCCAGCCCCACCTGAAGGTGCCACTCCGAGGAGCCCTCTAGGCCACTTTGCCAAGTGGTCGAGCAACCCTTGTCCTCGAAATCGGGAAGAAGCTGATGTGTGGACCACTTTCCGTCCACGAAGCAGTTCCAATGCTAGCACTGTCAGCACCCGGCTGTCCCCAATAAGGCCAGAGTCTGAGGTGCTAGCAGAAGAGGAAATGGCAGCCTCAGCCAGCAGCTACTCAGGGGGTGTCCCTCCCACCCTCAGTGAAGATCTGGAGCTGCTGGATGGGCTCAATCTTGCATCTCCCCATTCCCTGCTGTCGAGGAGCAGTCTCTCTGGCTTCTCTTTACAACATCCAGGGCTTTCTGGCCCCTTACATAGCTATGGTGCCTCCCTCTTTGGCCCACTAGATGGGCCCCTATCAGCAGCAGAAGGGTGCTTTTCAAGCTCCCAGTCTCTAGAGGCCTTGCTCACCTCTGATACACCACCCCCTCCTGCCGATGTCCTCATGACCCAGGTAGATCCTATTCTGTCTCAGGCTCCCACACTGCTGTTACTGGGAGGAATGCCTTCCTCTAGCAAGCTGGCTACTGGAGCTAGCCTATGTCCTAAGCCGCTTGAGGGTCCAGGTCCCAGCAACCTGGTTCCCACCCTTTCTGTGATGGCACCACCTCCAGTCATGGCAGGTGCTCCCATCCCTAAGGTTCTGGGAACCCCTGTGCTCCCCTCTCCTACTGAAGCTACCAGCCATGACAGAATGCCTCAGGATCTCGACCTTGACATGTACATGGAGAACCTGGAGTGCGACATGGATAACATCATCAGTGACCTCATGGATGGTGGCGAGGGACTGGACTTCAACTTTGAGCCAGGTATAGCATCCCCTGATCACTACAGCATCTCTGTTCTTGAGTGCTCAGCTGATTCTCTGGTCTGAGCCAGAGAGGAGAGCCATATAGCTGATAAAAGGAGCTCCTGCGGAGTTGGAGGGAGGATGTCATATTAGAATAGCATCACTTCTAAGTGGGACTTCCCGGCTCCTCCGTCACAGAAGGGGGAGCTGTGTGGAGGGGAGGGGAGTGCCTCTCCTTGGAATGAGTCTAGCTAGTGCTCCAAATGAATCTTTGATCTTGTTCTCCCTTTCTTTTCCCCACAGATCCCTGAGTCACAGCCAGAAGCTTTGGCCCCCTGCTTCAGATTCGGAGGTGGATCCAGGCCTGTCCTTATCTACTTTTCCCCTTGAGCCCTCCTCAGGAGTCTGGGACCCTGCTTTCGAGCTAGGGTTAGGTGGTCACACACATGACTGTTGAGGAAATTATAAAGAGAAAGCTGTGCCATGTGGGGATTATGGAGGAGGGTGATGGGAGGAAGACGGGAAGAAGGTTTATTCTCACTGTGCCAATTAGGGGTTAATTATGGCCCTTTCTCAGGAGCCATCATTGATTTCCCCATTCCCACCTCCTAGGCCTTGGAGCAGGGGCCAGCAATGCTGTTGGAAATGTGAAGTCACCAGTGGCCTTATTACCCCTGCCTTTGGAAGCAGGATTATTATTATTGTTATTATTTTTTTTTGTAGAGAGTCTTACTAGAGCTGGGCCAGGCTAGGTTGGGCCTGGATTTTTATGCAGTGGGGGTGGGGGGGGTGGGGGTGGGGGGCTAGGGGACCTAGAAGGGCCAAGTTCTGAGCACTGGAGTGGCTCACCAGGCCAAATCACTTTTTGGAAGGACGCAGATAACAGACAGGCTTTTTATAAACTTTTAAAGAACTATAAACACAAATATAGAGATTTTTAACAGTGGTGAGGTGCTAGTAATGGGGAGCCTGCTTTTTTTCTTCTGAAGGCTTGGTCATAGTGACATGATACAAACACTACATATTCTAGGAGGGAGCCACAGGAAGCTGGGGGTGGGGGTGGGTAGCGAAAGTGACCAGAGGGAAGCCCACCCTTTTTGGACCAGGTCTAGAAAAATCTCTGTGCATACTTCGGTTAGAGTTTAAGGCCCCTACACTGTGTCCACTTGTGCCTAGAAGAGGGTGCTGTTGCGGGGCCAGCACCCTCTTGTTTGACCAGTGTGGGTTGTTCCTGCCACCAGAGAACATCCGAGGCCGGGAACTGGCTTGGGGCCTCCTCGGAGGGCCGTGAAAGAAGGAAGGATTTAGGGTAGTCAAGTTAGGTACAGAGACCTCCCTGTTCAAGGCAGGGGACAGCTGTCCCTGCCCTTCTTCCTAGTCATGGACTGCCAGGGCTCCGTGGAAGCGTGTGTGGTGGCAGGCAGGGCTGGGGAGAGGAACAGGGAAGGGGGAGCCTGGGGAGTTTGGCTGAGGGTCTGGGAAATGAGCAGGGATGGGGGGGAATGTGGATCAGGTTTACTAGCACCTGCCAGAGAGGCCATCTGGGGCTCCTCCACCCCAGCCCCCAAGCAGCCCCTCCCCCAGCGCCCTTTGCCTTGTCCCCTCCCCCACCCCTGCTGTGGGTTCCCATCATTTCCTGTGTCAGCGCCTGGCCTACCCAGATTGTATCATGTGCTAGATTGGAGTGGGGAAGTGTGTCAAATCAATAAATGAGTTCAATAAATGTCTATAATCAGATCTGGTTTCTGGTTTCTGCTGCCTTGCTGCCCCCCTCCAATAAAGGGGAGGGAGGGAGACGGAGAGGCGAAGGGCAGTTAGTTGAAGGGCGGGTGGGAGGGACTGCCCACAGGCTGGGAGGTGGGGGAATTTCAGCCTGGGAGGTAATGGAGTGTGGTGGGGGAGGGACACCTAACCCCAGCAGGAGTAGGCGGCTGCAAGATAGGCCTCCCCCGAGGGGAGGTAGTCTGGTTTGAGAAGACCCCACCCCCTTCTCGGGCCCTCAAAGGCTCATTGTACTAAAAGTCTAGTAACCAGACTTCACAGTCTTTGCTCACCACCACCACCACCACCCCCCACCCAAGTGCTCACTCCAGCCCTCTGTTGTTGCTCCGGTCTACCCTCAGCCTCCCTGGTGCCTGCAGCCTACTGAAGCCTTTGTGCAGAGGCTGGGAGAAGGAGTCTTTCTAGAAAAAAAGAGCGCTCACGTTAAATTCCAGTAACGTCATGCGCGCCCTCGGTAGTTGCTGCTCTCAGTTGGTGACTTTATTGAGTTAGCGATGTCTCTTGAGAAAGTCTGCTCTGGTCTTGTAGAATGGTCTGCGGGTGGGAGGTGGCCCGTCTTCATCTGATCGTCCGGCTTTAGACTAGAAAAGAGAAAGCAATCTATTAATGTAGAGGCTCTGCTGGCAAGTTTCTCCGGGCTAGGGCCAAATGCAGGAGAGAAGAAGAGGCAATTGGAGTCAGTCGGTGGTGAACACAGACATCAGATTTAGAAAGGAAATCCTCGGGTCCGCAGCGCACAAACCTTCATTTGGGTACTTGGACTAGTGCTCTGCTGGGCACTGCTCTTGGAGGATCTCGCTGTGAGGTTTGTAGAGGATTCCATGGCTGCCAGTCTCTTCGCTTCTAGAGTTCGAAGCATCTTTATTCGGCTTCTCTCCAGGAAGTCACATTGTGTGCGCAGGGACTCTAGAAAACAAGAAAAAGCACCATCAGCTCTGAGGAACCAAGATGGAACCCAGCAGGACCTTCCGTCATTCATTTGATCCGTCAGAGGACCTTGGCCTAAGACAGAAATGATGAGAGGATGATTGGGAAACTGAAAAGACGACCTGGAAGTGGGGAAGGAGTGACATGTAGGGCTCACATAGTTTAAACTGGACACCCCGCTACAGTTTATCTAGACCCTTGTCCCCCTTATCCTAGACTCCTATGACCCCACCCACCCCTACATTCATACCTTCCCCTCTCTGGCAGTGTCCTCCACATTCAGCCTAGGCTGCCTTTAACTCCAAACCCTCCTCTGGAGGGAGGACTGGGGTTACCAGTGTATGGCACTATGCCCGGTACACAGCTAGGTACACAACTTCCTATGCCCTTCCTCCCCCAGCACATGCCTTACCAACTAGTTCCGGTTCTGGATTCTTCAAGAGAGGCACAACAGCTTTGTAGGAATTCTCGATCCTCATACCTGTAAACAGAGCATACCTGTTTCCAGCCCCTGATACATACCAAGTCATACATACCTTTTCAAAGCCCAAGGCTTCAGGATTCTAATAGAGCTCGTGTTCTTTTTCCCTCCCCTTTGGCATGGACCTACGTGAACCCTAGGATGAAGTAGGGTGACATGGTCTATATGAACCTAACCTACTGCCATCAAAGCAGGGCCCTTTCTTCGAGCTGACTAGACATGGTCAATTTGGATCTGGTTAAGGATGCCCTATTTTACTTACTAATTTGTTTTGGGGAGTCTTGAGATAGGCTCGCATCTAGCCCAAGTTCACTTTGAACTCCTAATGTTCCTGGCTCCACCTTGTGGGTGTTTTCTGAGGCAGTATCTTGCTCTGTAGCCCAAGCTGGCCTCCAACTCTCAATCCTCCTTACCTCAGTTTCTAAAGAATGTACTTATGTTGGGAGGTGGTGGCGCACGCCTTTAACCCCAGCATTTAGGAGGCAGAGGCAGGCGGGGATCTCTGTGAGTTCAAGGCCCAGTCTGGTCTACAGAGTGAGTTCCAGAACAGCCAGAGCTGTTAAATGTATTTATTTATTTTGAGATAGGGTCTTATGCAACCTAGGCTGTCCTCAGAGTTGCTGTACAGTTAGAGATGACCTCAAACTTCTGATCCTCCTGTCTCCACCTCTCAACTGCTAGGATTATAGGCTTGCTCCACCACACCCAGTTTTATAGTGCTAGGGATGGGACCCAGAACTTCATGCATGCTAGGGAGCACCCTGCCATCTGAACTACATCCCAGCCCTGCTTTCCGTTTGTTGTTGTTATGTGTGTGGTGTTTGTATTTGGGATGAGAGCTTGCTAGGACGCCCAGGCTGGCCCGGAATTTACAATCCCCCTGCCTTAGTTCCCTGAGTGCTGGCATTGCCAGAGAAAGTTGCCGTATTTTAAGGACACGTTTCCTAATCCATCGCGAGGGACTTATGAAGCCACGTACCTCTACCTGGTGCTCCACGCTCTACTTTACAAATGTAGTAGATACTTCGAGCTGTAAGGAATTTGCTGGCATAGTCTCCAGGTGTCTTTGACAAGAAAAGTAACTTCATGGTCCCAGTTTCATCGCACAAATCAATGGTGTCTACAGGAAGGCCGCAGGGTAATTGAGACAAGTAAGACTAGAGAACGTGAGTAAAAAGGGCCAGGGCTCCTCTACAGAATGGGCTTGAGGAAGGTCCAGGGATAGGAGGCTAACCCTTCTTGATGGGAGGGAAGTTCAGGGGCCAGAAGCAGCTTATTGCTTCTGACCTTCAGTCTCTACTTCTCTCCAGACCACCTACCTGTTTTACGCAACCCCATTTTCTTTCGGATGTAGTGTAGCAAGAGGAGAACGGAGCAATTGGTGTTGACTAGAAACTCTTGATTATCTGAGAAGAGATGGGATGGAGATATGCAGGCCCTTCTCTGGTTCTGTTCCCTCTGTGATCTCTGCTGTCCTTAGCCCTCCCCACGTCCAAGGCCAGACTTGCTCTGTGCTGCCCCTCACCTCCATGTTTAATGTAGATAAACATGCTATCAGGATCATCTCACTCTTCAAAGTTCCCCTGGTGAATCATGAAGAAGGAAGGTGTTCCGGAGGCCCTAGGGGCCTGAGGTTGCCCATAGGGTTGGATGACCAAAGAGCCAGGTGTAGCTCATAAGTTGAAGGAGGCCCAGCCTGGGCAGACAGGAGAGCACTTTTGGTAGTTAAGTTTGGGGAGCATCTGTAAGGGGTGGGGCCTGAGGCTGCAGGTGAAGGATTGTGAGGTCAGAAATGGTACTTACAGCAGAAGGTGGAGTAAGGCCAAGGAGAGAAGACACTGGGTGCGATCTGTAAAAGAGCTTCTAGGAACTGGGTCAGCACAGCAAATTCAACTGTACACTGGCCCCTGGAGTGAGCCCAGAAGTTGACCAGAGCGAAGTAAGTCACCAGATACTCCCTTTAGTTCATTTGGAGTGCTCTTGCTTCGGCAGCGTGACTGCGCGCCTCCATCTCCCTACCCTCACATCATTCCTCCCAACTCCATGTGTTCCCCTGCTCCCCAGCCCCACAACAGACATTCTGGAGGATCATTGGTAGAAACTTTATTTCTCGTTGGTTGAGGAACAATGCAATGGTAGGTGGGAAAAGGGAGGGAGGAGCCTGTAAAAGAGAAGGACTGCGCTGGGCGTGGTGGTGCATACTGATAACCCAAACACTCTGGAGGCCGAGGTGGGCCGAGTGCCTGGGCTGGGGAGTTATAGGCCAACCTAGCCTAGTAGTGAGTTCCCAGCCACCCAGGGCTACAGGGTAAGACTGTCTCCAAAACCAGGGGAAGGTGCCAGACTTGGCGGAGGGGATGGGGCTTGTGCAGGGAAAAGGGACAAGAGGTATTTCTCAAGTAGAGCATATTGAATGGAGGAGCAGTTACATGGGGCAGGAAATGGAAAATTAGCCACGGGGGTCGGGGGGCTGGGGTGGGGGGGGCGTGCGATAGGCATTGGATCCAGATTGGCAAGATGACAGGGGGAGGTTAGCGTCACTTAGAGCTCTAGGACCCTGAGATTCCATCACGGGATTGAGGCTCAGGCTTCAGGCTTCAGAGAATAGCATGGAGGAGGCCAGTAGGGGCTCTGCAGACTGCAAGGAGAACCTCCAGGCCCCTCTCCTAGGGCCCCTCCTTTGGGAGGAATCTCACTGACGTGGCAGAACCGTTCACTGTAGTCTGGCTGTAGACTCTCAGTCAGCCCTTTAGACACACCACTCCAGGCCTAAAGACAAATATCTCCAGGTCAGAGGTCGGTTAGGGGCAGGAAGCAAAAGACCCAGGCTCGGGGCCAAAGGAACTCTCACAACGCTGCAACCATAGCGACTACAGAAGGGATACCCAGGCTCCAGAGCCCCTGATAACACCCTTTTCATCTGCGTCACACACTCTCCTTTGCTCCCTCTCTGCCTAGCCCACCCTCCATTTGGTCAGCCACATCCTGATGATGCAGGCCCCGCTCCTCCCTCCACTCTGCCCCCCTCACAGTCTGTCTTGCTAGCTGGCAGTTGGCAGTTGATAGACTGCAATATGCGCATGGCAGTGTTCTCACCGAAAAGTTCCCGTGGTATTCAGTAACCAGATCCTCCAGATTCTTGATGGTGGGAATTCGCGGCATTGCCCTGAGCCGAGAGAAAGAGAGGAGCAGCAGCATGAAATGAAAGCCCCTTTATTCCCCGTCATCCAACTGGCCAGCGTGGAACCTATAGCTTCCTCTCAACACCCTCATCATAGTTCTTTATGATCTACCTCTGGAGATCCTGAAATAACGCCGCCACCCCCACCTCTTTTTAAGGGCTTCCTGAAATCTCACCGTTCCAGCCAACAATACACAAAGATCAGGGTAATAATCAATCCCATGGAGCCAACGGGGATGAGCACAGCTTCCAGGGCAAACACGGAAGGATTCTCTGCAGCAAAGAAAAAGGAAAGGAAAATGAGCCTTGCATTTGTGGCACTCATAAGACATGGATGCCAGGCACCATGCCAAACACACTCCTTATGCTTACTTTCCACACAGCTCCTGAGAGGGAGGAACAATGTTTATCTACATTTTACAGATGAATAAAACCAAATCAAAGAGGGCAGCCCAGATCCAAGGTCATCTCCACTATGCAGACGCTATGGAATGCTGTAGAGGCCTCCTACACATTCCATATTACCCTTGAGCACCCTTTGGCTTCTTTGGGGATCCACTCTCTTATTCTGGCTGCAGCCCTTCTCATCCCCACATAGCAAACCCTGCTTCCTAGTGATTGACTCTGAACAGTGGGTGGAGGTAGAGGCTTGGGGATAGAGCGATAAAGCACACAATAGCGGCAGTGTGTTACAAAGGTTGTGGAGTTGAGTTCATGATTGAGGGGTCATGTATTCGGGCCACTTTACCCTTTGCAGTATGGCTCCCCCAGTGAATGGGTCGGCTCCATTGACTCCAGTGCTGAGCACTTCCACAGAGTGGGTTAAAGCGGCTCCGAACCCGGAAGGTGTACAGTTTCTGCCCATCCACGCTGGGCAGGGAGAATCGAGGGTTCTGATCCACTATTTGTTCCTGGGGAGAAGAAGGGTGAGGGAAAGATGGTTATAGATAAAGGAAGAGAAAATGGAAACATTCTTGCCTATACCTCAATGTCATCTTCTGATTCTTCCGACTTCTGGTTCTTCCCGGGAAAACAAACCAAGAAACTGGTTCTGGTTCCTCCCAGTTCTACTTCGTTCCTTTCCTGACTACTCGCAACTCCCTTCTCTAACTTGACTCAGAAGTGGATCTCCCCTCCAGATCCACTCACTGTCTCCCTTCATGTCTGCATCAGGAAGAGGATGGGTAGGAAAGCCAGCGTGAACGCTTACTGGTGACGATAGAAAAAGAAATGCAAGTATGGACGGAGCACCTGGGAGGCAGAGAACTGGGGCTTGCTATTAGGTCCTTCTCTCTGGCTAGTTGACTCCTTTCTCCTCTCTTTCTTGGCCTTAGCTACCGCATCTGCACCCCCAAGGCACTCACCGTCCAGCTTGGGTCTCGGTCGCTCCGGTACTGCACCAAGTGTTGTAAGCAGTGTTCTTTGTATCTGCTCTGCCAGCTCAGCTCTAGCTGGGATTCACTCAGGTTGTAAAGTGTTAGATTCTCCGGAGCCCATGGGATCACTGGAGATATGTGTGCGTGTGGTCATTGCCCTGGCCTAGACAAGTCAGGATCTTGGAGGTAATTCCCCTCATCCCTCCTCCCTTCCCCATCCCAAACCTTCTGCCCATGGCCAACAATGAGGAAAGAAAACTCTTGAAAGTCCAATGCCCTTAAGCTCCCTGGCCTTTTGGTCATTTCTTTCCTAATTACCAAGATTCTGCAGGTTTAGCTTCTGTTCAGCCTGCCTCTGGGGTCTCCGAGGGTCCTGGAGCTGGACGACAAATGTCTGGTAGAGCTGGATCTCCTCTTTTTGTACCTGACAGCCAGAAGTAATCGCTCCTGAGAACAGATAGTGGCCACACTCCCGGAATTGATTATCAGATCTTTGGTACCTAGAGGAGGGTTACAAGGAAGAAGAATGATGGGGCAAACATGGGTACTATATGTCCCTAGACTAGCCTCGTGTCGTCTGAACTGACCACTTATCCCATGAGACACTAGTAGGGTGCTCGAGAAGCTGGCTACCCTCTTTTTTTTTTTTTCCAGTGTGGCCTCTCTCAGCTGGTCTACTTTCTTTTCTTGCCTGTACTACCCACTCTTCCTTCTCATACCTATAGTGCAGAGTCAGGTTGGTCGGCTGGGGCTCAGAACTGCTATTCCAAGTACAATTCATATACTCGACATTGAACACAAAGCATTGGACCTCTGGGAGGGGCCGAGTAGGAACACTGATGTGTCCAAGGAAGAAATCTGAGTTTGGGAACAAAATGAGGTAGTGGAATGGGAGACAAGAAATCT
Source organism: Peromyscus maniculatus bairdii (assembly GCF_049852395.1). Taxonomy (NCBI): domain Eukaryota; kingdom Metazoa; phylum Chordata; class Mammalia; order Rodentia; family Cricetidae; genus Peromyscus; species Peromyscus maniculatus. The sequence goes on along the minus strand of NC_134875.1, from coordinate 84,528,515 downwards.
CGGTCAGAAGAAGCAGTGGTGGGACAGAGCCCTTTCCCGTGTCCTCCCCACTCTCCTCTGGAGAGTCATTACCATGGCCACTATCAGGCTCCAGATTCCTTCTATACAGCCCTTTCCCCTGTAGCCTTTTTCCTCTCAACAACCCCCTCGGGTCCTAGGTTTCCTACCGGCTTTGGTGTCTTCATTCTCACTGGGCATGAGGACCTTGGGGCTGCACCCTACCCCTAGCAGGAGCAGCTGAAGGAGTAAGAAGGCTCTAGAAGGCAAGAATGGATTCAACATGGCGCTTGCTCTTCTCCCTCTGGGTGTAGTCTGTGTCAGACCTCTGAACTACTCTCCCACAACCCCTCCCCACGCATACATTTCCTTTTGTCGTAGCTTCCGGTGGAAAGAACCTTAGAAACCACGGCTGCTGAGGGGGTTGGTAAATAGGTTCAGTGACACGGGCTAAGTCCTCTGGGAGATTGGGTTCTGCTGTAAGGTGATGTCAGGTCGAGATTAATCCTTGAACAACATCGGCCTCACAGAGTCAAGAATCGTCAGGCCCCCTTTGGTCCAGGAAGGAGCTGCTCAACACCCACCCTCACTACACATCATCATTCCCCATCACCTTCTCTCCCAAGTTATCCTTCTAGAGTAGAAGGTCTGAACACCCCCAGCCTGGGTTATGATCCTTCCTTGACTAAGTCACCCCTAAACCTCTATCAAAGCTCTGCAGTCTGGGAAGGGTGGAAAATACTGACTTGATTCCCGTGGGCACATATATAGCTAGCTGTCTTTCCTCGGACCTACCTGAGCTACAATAGCCACCTCTAGCTGCTGCCTCAACTTGGTCCCTATTGACACTGGTGAGAGCTGGCTTCTAAAACGGGAGAACAGCAGTGCTAGCTTCAGGCTCCCCCAGCTCCCTGCAAATCTGCTTCTCTTCCTGCCTTCCTTGTCCTGGTTAATAGTATCATCACCTGCCAGACTTGAAACCTCAGGATCCTCTTCATGTCCCCCTTCTCTCTCATGCTGAGAATCCAATCAGCCCTGTTTCTGTGATATTTCTCCCAGCAGCTTCCTCTTTTCTGTTACCACAGCCACCGTGCTAAATCAGCCTCTCATTACCTCTAGTCATGATTATTCCTGTAACCCACAAACTGGTCCCCTTTCTAAAAGGGCCTCTGCTCTCCAGTCCATTCTTCATTCTGTGGCTGGATTTACCTTCCCTCAAAGCACAGGGTTGATTAGAGAAGCCATTTACTGAAATTGTTTATCCAGCCAACATTTATTGAGTCTTTAATATGTGCTAGGTACAGTGTTTATGTTCTGAGAACATAAGACAAATAAGATGTCATCATTTTAGAAGCTCACAGATAAGTGGGGAACATATAAATAATACAATATTCTCTAATGAGTTCTACAGCGTAGATGTGGAGATTCTCCAAAACAGAGTTGTACAAAGGTAGGAACCAGCCAGCTGCTCTTTTCCTGAGCCTGATTTGCCACTCCACTCCATTTTCTCTCTGGTAAAATTACACTCATTTTTTCAGATTCTGCTTTAAAAGCATCTCTTCAGTAAAGTGCCCTTGAACTATCCTCTTTCCATCTTGGTCAATTTAGTTACTTCCTCTTTCTGGGAGAGGTGGTAGTGGTGATGTTGAGACAGGGGCTCATGAACTCTGGCTGACCCCAAACTTGGTATGCTGTGAGGCTGCCCTTAGCTCCTGATCCCTCTGTCTCCACCTCCTAAAATACCCAAATTACAAAGAAACGAGCAGCATGCTTGGCTTGCAAACCTTACCTTCACTATACCTTCTAAAACCCTTTTTGCCAAAGAAAACCACAAATGCTGAGTGCACATATCTTTTTGGAGGCCACCATTTGGCCTACTACAGAAGGGGTTATTCACCTTTAAAGTCCTCAAATGTTATCCATAGCCTTTAGGATTAAGATTCCATTAACCTATGCTAGCCACATCGGATACATGTTTGACTGATTTAGCCACTGCCTAACTTAGAGAAGGATCCCATCTTAGAATGGGCAAGATCAAGAATTCTAACACCACCAAACCTGAATTGCCAGGGGCATCAATGTGAAGCAATAAGAACTCTCATTCAGGGCTGGTGGGAATGGAAGACTCTAGGTTAATTCCCCCTTTGTGGTCTTGTTTTATTTTTTTTTTAAGATAGGGTTTCTCTGTGTAGCCCTGACTGTCCTGGAACTTGCTTTGTAGACTAGGGTGGCCTCGAACTCAGAAATCTGCCTGCCTCTGCCTCATGAGTGCTGGGATTAAAGGCATGTGCCGCCATGCCTAGCTGCATTTTTTTTCTATTTTTCTCCCTTTTTTTTTTAAAAAAAAAAAGCTCTATGTACTTTGGATGTTAATTATGTACCAATGTAGAATATAAATTCATCAATTGTAACAAAATGTACCACTCTAGGGTGAGATGAGGCGAGGCAGAGGGAGTGAATTGGAGCAGTTTCAGGAACTAACTCTACCTTGCTGTGAACCTGAAATTGCTCCAATTTTTTTCAAACAAAGTCTCCAATTTACTGTGTAGCTGAAGATGATGTAGATCCCGATCTTTCACCTCCAGTCTCAAGGGTTGGGATTACAGGCATGTACCACTATACTCATCTGCTGTTTGTTTTTGAAGGCCTTCAGAGTTAAATCAAAAGTCACCACATCCAGTATATTTTTCTCTCCCCAATCAGATCATATTTTTTAAACTTTTTTTTTGAGACAGGGTTTCTCTGTGTAGCTTTGGAGCCTGTCCTGGAGCTCTCTCTGTAGACCAGGCTGGCCTCGAACTCACAGAGATCTGCCTGCCTCTGCCTCCCGAGTGCTGGGATTAAAGGTGTGTACCACCACTGCCCAGCTGTGTCTTTATATTTTAGAAAATAATCTTTTGTACTCAACTTGTATTTTTAAGGCCGGCCTTTGCAATTCTCCTCCTCCAGCGGCCCTACGCCTAAGGGTTCAGACTCGTGGACCATTATCAGTATTTCACTTACTACTTATTTTTGTCCACTTGTCTTTGTTACTTTCCTTGGAACAGTGTGAGATCAGTTTGCCTCTGTCCGCAGAGGGCTAGGACTACAGTCATTGCACCGCCATGACCAGATAGTTATTTATTTTGTGTACATGTGTGTATATGTGTATGGGCAAGAAAGTTCCTTCCACCATATGGATTCTGGGGCTTGAACTCAGGCTATGAGACTTGGTGGCAAGTACCTTTTCTTGATGAGCCATTTTGCTGGGCCTGATTTTGGTACTTTTATTATGGCACTTTAGCTGTCTTTTCTCTAAAAAAAAAAAAAAAAGTATCATAATAGACAGACTATCAGCTGTATAATATTGGGCAAGCAAATTATCACTCTTTGAAAATCAGCTTCCTTGAGCCAGGTGTGATGGCACACACCTTTAATCCCAGCGCTAGAGAGGCAAAGGCAGGAAGATCTCTGTGACTATGTGGTCTACAGAGCAAGCTCTAGGACAGCCAGAACTACATAGAGAGACCCTGTCTCAAATAAAGAAAGAAAATCAGCTTCCTCATCCAGAAAATAGAGACACTAACAGTGCCTAAATCATGGGGAGTGTGGATTAAAGGAGATAATGTCTAAAGCATGTGATACAGTAGGTGCCTCTCACTACAGCAATGGTTCTTCTTAAAATGTATTTTTAATTTAAAAAAGATTAATTGTGCTGGGTGGTGGTGCACACCTTTAATCCTAGCACTTGGGAGACAGAGGCAGGCGGATCTCTGTGAGTTCGAGGCCAGCCTGGTCTACAAAGCAAGTTTCAGGACAGCCAGGACTGTTACACAGAGAAACCCTGTCTTGAAAAACCAAAAAATAAATAAGTAAAAAAAAATTAAAATAAATAAATAAAGAGTAATTGCTGGGCAGTGGTGGCACACACCCAGCACTCAGGAGGCAGAGGCAGGCAGACCTGTGAGTTCCAGGCTAGCCTGGTCTACAGAGTGAGTTTCAGGACAGCCAGGGCAATACAAAGAAACTGTGTTTTGCCTTGAAGCTTTAGGAGGCAGGTGGCTCTCTGAGCTTTCTGTGAGTTCTAGGTCAGCTTGGGCTATTTAGAGAGTCCCAGGCCACCTGTGCCTACAATGGGATGACTCTGTCTCCAAAAGGACGGGGGGGGGGGGGTCCTCACTATGTAGTTTGGGCTGGAAATGAGTCTATTGAGTTGTGGGAATTATAGGTGTGCAACACACACACACACACACACACACACACAGCTTCGATGGTTTCCCCTACACCCTTTGGTCTTTTTGAGACAGGGTGTCACTATGTTGCTCTGGGTGACCTGCTTACCTCACCACATCTGTCTCTTTGTTGGCATTTTTTGTTTGTTTGTTTGGTTTGGACTTTGGTTTTTGAGACAGGGTCTCTCTATGTAGCCCTGGCTGTCCTGGAGCTCACTGTGTAGACAAGCCTGGCCTTGAACTCACAGAGATTCTCTTGCTTCTGCCTCCCAAGTGCTGGGATTAAAGGTGTTTGCCACCAACCTGGCTTTTGTTTTGTTTTTTTTTTGACACAGAGTCACAGTGCGTACGTATACTTGGCTGCCCTGGAAGTCACTATGTATTTCAGGCTGGCCTCAAACTCACAGAGATCCGTTTTCTTCTGCTGGGACTAAAGGTGTGCACCACCAAGCCTAAGTAAAGGTTAATAACAGCAACAACAACAAGATTAGAAAGTTTGGGTGCAGAGGGGCTGTAACTGCCTGGAGAGATTTATACAGGTGCTTTCTTTTTTATAAGACAGGACCACTTGTATTTCAGCCCATAGGTGCTTTCTTTCTTTTTTTTTTCTTTTTTTGTTTTTTGTTGCTGTTGTTGTTTTTTGTTTTTGGAGACAGGTTTTCTCTGTGTAGCTTTGTGCCTTTCCTGGATCTCGCTCTGTAGAGCAGGCTGGCCTCGAACTCACAAAGATCCGCCTGCTTCTGCCTCCCGGGCTATAGGTGCTTTCTTAAACAATAGTAGTCTCTAATCTTTACAACTGCCTTTTAAAGGAAGTATTAGGATACCCCTTATCCAGATGCAGGAACTAAAAAACTCAGTACTTAGTAAAAGATGCAGTTATTAACCAAAGTAAACATTCCTGAGCACTTATTTTAGGCCAAGAACTGAGAGAGGCGACGGGAACCCAGTTCCAGCTAGAACTCAGTCGCGCGGCAGTCTCCCTCCATCTCAGGTCTGCGCCTGCAGCACAGGCCATGCGGGTGGATTTTTAGTAGGTGAAATTGACTTTCCCTCCTAGGGCCCAAAGCTCCCGGGCCGTGGGGCTCCGCCCCGCGCTGGCGAGGCCCCACCCCTTCTGCAGTCAGTATTGTCCGACGGTACCCAGCGTCCCTCGGCAGTTTCCGGCAGTAATCGAGAGTTTCTAACGTGCCCCGCCTCCGCCACCCCCCTTCTCTCGGCCTAAGTCCTCTCAACCGCCGCCCGGCTGGCTGTCCCCGCGTTCCCTCCCGTCCTCGGCCCTCCGCCCCTTCCCTCCCCACCTCGCCTGGCCCTGCAGGCGCCTCCGGCGGTACGGGCTGGGCAAGATGGCGGCTTTCGGGATCTTGAGCTACGAGCACCGACCCCTGAAGCGGCTACGGCTGGGGCCTCCCGATGTGTACCCTCAAGATCCCAAACAGAAGGAGGTGCGTTCACAAATCCCGGTTCCCGCGGGGTCCGGGCAGGTGATTAGTATTGGAGGAGACAGTTGAGGGAAGGGGGGGCGGGGCGATTAGGTGAGAGCAAAAGTCCCAAAAGGGTGAAGAGTAGAGTGGACCGGTGCCGGAGAGTAGGGTTTGCCGGCAGTTCCGGTTGATGAGCAGGCAATGGCTCATGAGCCACGCCAGAGGTGCCCCCCTCCGCACTCACGCGGGCGCTCACACACAAACCTCAGAAAGTTGTTAGGGCCAGCTTGGTGAGGTGCCTGCAAGGGAAGAGTGATGTTGAGGTCGCTCTGAGGAATGTGGGAATCTCATTGACTGTGGGGGTGAGGGTGGGGTCCAAAGGAACATAAGGGCTGGGCTTTAAATAACAACCTCTTTTACTCGGAATCCTCCTCCTCCTCCTCCCGTTCTCCCTTGTTACCTTGCTTTTTAACCTTTCTAACCACCTCTTCTACGAGGCGAATGGGGGGGAGCTAAAAGGCTGTTTTTCTGCCTCAGGATGAACTGACGGCTTTGAATGTAAAACAAGGTTTCAATAACCAGCCTGCTGTCTCTGGGGATGAACATGGCAGTGCCAAGAACGTCAACTTCAATCCTGCCAAGGTGAGACAACCCTGCCAGGCTGAAGGAAAAGGCTGGAAGAATCTGAGAAGGAGCAAAGGCTCTGGGGTTGGGAAAACTTAAAAGGGAGAACCTAAATGGCAGAGTTCATAACCCAGTGCTACCACGTTGGCGTTTTCACATTAAAGCAGGACCACCTGTCTCCCACTTCTTACTACCCCTGAGGTATACTTTTCTGCCTTTAGATCAGCTCCAACTTCAGCAGCATTATTGCAGAGAAGTTACGCTGTAATACTCTCTCTGACACTGGTCGCAGAAAGTCCCTAATGAACCAGAAGGACAACTTCTGGCTGGTGACAGCACGTTCTCAGAGTGCCATTAATACCTGGTTCACTGACCTGGCTGGCACCAAACCACTCACACACCTAGCCAAAAAGGTGAGGTACTGTTTCCTGTTCTTAAGGTCAAGGTGGGGAATGTGTCGGGTAGCTACCTATATCCTGAGATTAAGCTACATGGGGTCAGCTCCTGGGGTAATAGAGACCTTGCTGTTTGTGATGATGTCTGTCCAGGTCCCCATTTTCAGTAAGAAGGAGGAAGTGTTTGGGTACTTAGCCAAATACACAGTGCCTGTGATGCGGGCTGCTTGGCTCATTAAGATGACCTGCGCCTACTATGCAGCAATGTCTGAGACTAAGGTTAAGAAGAAAAATACTGCCGACCCCTTCACCGGTAAGTAACTGCACACCTGGTGTACCACACCTTGATAGAGCCTTGGGGAAATTCTTCTTCCTAATCTGTGTTCCTTGCTTCTGCCTGAATTTTGCACTCACTCAATTGGTAAGAATGGAGTCATCTGCTTATCTGCTGTGTTCAGGTACTGGGCTGTAAAGATGACCAACATATAATCTCTGCTCTTTGGAACTTAGTGGAGATGCGAAGGCATATGTAGTGTAATTAAATTTAGAAAATGGTAAATGCCAAAAGAGTAGACAGAAGATTCTTTGGGACTTCAGTGGACATAATGATTACTTGCTTTAAGGAGGTGGCGCTCAGAACTGTGGTGATTGTGGGTGGAGGTAGGAGATACAAAGTATTTGAAGCCTAAGAATAGTGCTAAATAGCTCCCTTTCCATATTTTCTTTAGAATGGACTCAGATCATCACAAAGTACTTATGGGAACAGCTACAGAAGATGGCTGAATACTATCGGCCAGGGCCTGCAGGAAGTGGAGGCTGTGGTTCTGCTATAGGACCCTTGCCCCATGATGTAGAGGTGGCAATCAGGCAGTGGGACTACAATGAGAAGCTCGCCATGTTCATGTTTCAGGTAGGAGCAAGGGCATGTTGTCCGTGGCATTGAGTTACACCCTATCCTGTGCTGTCGGTATAGAATGGAATTTGCCTGTTACCTTGCCCCTGCTGCGGCTCTTTTCATCCATCCATTTACTTTATCTGCCTTACCTCTAATAGTTCCCTGCTATCCATAGGATGGAATGCTGGACAGACACGAGTTCCTGACTTGGGTGCTTGAGTGTTTTGAGAAAATACGCCCTGGAGAGGATGAATTGCTTAAATTGCTGCTTCCTCTACTGCTTCGAGTAAGACCTAGACCCAGGGAGGGGGTGTTTGAGGGGAATTGAGGAAGAATTAGACATCGGGGCAGCGTCTCTTGGAGAAAACTAGGGGCTCTGTTGGTCATGTCTTCGCAGTACTCAGGGGAGTTTGTTCAGTCTGCCTATCTGTCCCGCCGCCTTGCCTACTTCTGTACCCGAAGACTGGCTCTACAGCTGGATGGCGTGAGCAGCCACTCATCTCATGTTATATCTGCTCAGTCAACAAGCTCTCTGCCCACTACCCCTGCGCCTCAACCCCCAACTAGCAGTACACCCTCGACTCCCTTTAGTGACCTGCTTATGTGCCCTCAGCACCGGCCCCTGGTTTTTGGCCTCAGCTGTATCCTTCAGGTAGGTACTGCAGGGCCCAAGAAAATGTAAAGAACTGACTGCTCATCCTGGAGAATGGGGGTGAGTCCAACTCAGAGGTGGGAGCAGGCACTGAGTACCTGCTCAGGAGTTAATGTTTCTCTGGAATAGGATGTTCCCTTTTAGAGGGTTTGGACATTCTCCCCCAGACTAAGTAGGCCCAAGGCTTCTTAGGAAAGTACCTGAGAATCTGGGTCATCGTCCCAGAACTTGGAAAGAAGAGACAGGATGATTGTAAGTTTAAAGTTAGCTTGAGCCGGGCGGTGGTGGCGCACGCCTTTAATCCCAGCACTCGGGAGGCAGAGGCAGGCGGATCTTTGTGAGTTCGAGGCCAGCCTGGGCTACCAAGTGAGTTCCAGGAAAGGCGCAAAGCTACACAGAGAAACCCTGTCTCGAAAAACCAAAAAAAAAAAAAAAAAAAAAAAAAAAAGTTAGCTTGAGCTGTATAGCCAAATGAAACCTTGTCAGACAATACTATAAAAATAATAGGAAGATGAGGAGGGGGATTAGAAACAATACTTGTCCCAGAGACTCCGTCATAGTCAACCGAATTCACATGGAAGGGAGGCGGCCATGACGATCGGGTTTGATTTCTCTGTTTGCCGGCAGACCATCCTCCTGTGTTGTCCTAGTGCTCTGGTCTGGCACTACTCATTGACTGACAGCCGAATCAAGACTGGCTCTCCACTCGACCACCTGCCTATTGCTCCTTCCAACTTGCCCATGCCAGAGGGTAACAGTGCCTTCACTCAGCAGGTAAGTTTAGAAACTACCTTGGTACTTCAAAGTGGAGATGTGATACTAAATTATTTTTCCAGCAACAGTGATTTGAAGTCTGCTACTGTTTTATGTTTTTGTTTTGTTTTTGAGACAGACTCTTGCTAAGTAGCCTTCGATGACCTGAAAGTTGACCAGGCAGGCCTCAAACTCAAACTTCGGCCTCTGCCTCCCAAGTGCTAGATTACAGGCAGGCATATACTACCATGCCCAGCTTTTGGCTATTCTTCTTTTAGCATTTTATGTATCGGGGCGTTTCCTTAAAGGTTTTTTAAAAAAAAAAAAAATTGCAGGTCCGTGCAAAATTGCGAGAGATTGAACAGCAGATCAAGGAGCGAGGACAAGCAGTTGAGGTTCGCTGGTCTTTTGATAAGTGCCAGGAAGCTACTGCAGGTGGGTGTCAGAGGGCAGACGCTAAGAAAGGATGGGTGATGGGTTCGTAGATATGTGAGACTCTGAATGCATTGAAGCTCTAGTTACGTCCCCTTTACTGTTTATCCTCAGGTTTTACCATTGGACGGGTGCTCCATACTTTAGAAGTGCTGGACAGCCATAGTTTTGAGCGCTCTGACTTTAGTAATTCTCTTGACTCCCTTTGTAATCGAATCTTTGGATTGGGGCCTAGTAAGGATGGTCATGAGGTGAGTAAGAAGAGAAACAGAAAGAGCAAACACATTGCAGGAGAAACGGTCTAAGGGTAAGGTTAATAACTCACTGAAAGCCGGAGATTCCTGAAGTGCTGATCTTCCTGGATCCTGGGCCCAGGATGTTTTTAGGTGGGGTCTATTCTTGAAGAAAGAGGAGCTCAGTTCTTTTGTCTCCAGTCTTCCCTTACTTATCCTCATTAAATCCTTTGGTTACAGATTTCTTCAGATGATGATGCTGTGGTATCATTATTATGTGAATGGGCTGTTAGCTGCAAGCGTTCTGGTCGGCATCGTGCTATGGTAGTAGCCAAGCTCCTGGAGAAGAGACAAGCGGAAATTGAGGCTGAGGTTAGAGGCTAAGAAAAGGGAGTGAGCTGCCCAATGGAAAGAATCTAACTGGGTTTGGACATATTGGAGTGAGTGAGTGAGGTAGTAGTGGGATTGGGACTGGGCCTGAGGGATTGGAAAGAAACCACAGAGAGCTCTTGTCTTGACGCATACCTGTAACTCCAGCACTTGAAAGGCATATACGGGAGGATTATGATTACAAAGCCAACCAGGACTAGCCAGAGAGACTGTCTCAAAAGTTAAAAAAAAAAAAGCTGAACATGGTAGTGCATACCTTTAATCCTAGCACCCAGGAGCCTGAGGAATGCAGATCTCTGAGTTTGAGGCCAGCCTAGTCTACCTTTTGCATTGTAGAACAGCTATGACCACGTAGAGAGGTTCTGTCTCAAAAAAAGCTTTTAAAAAATGCTGGGCATGGTGATACATGACTTTAATCCAGCACTCCATTGGAAGGCGGAGGCAAAAGTGGACCGATCTCTATATGAGTTTGAGACTAGCCTGGTCTACATAGTGACTTCCAGACCATCCAGAGCTGCATAGTGAGACCTTGCCTCACAAAACCAAATAACCAAATAAGTAGAGAAAAGTGGTAGAGAACTTACCGGGAATGTTAAGGACAAAAGGCACAAATAGAAAGGAGCTGATGGATTAATAGGTTAAAGAAGAGATCAAGGCTGTAGTTGGGAGGTGGCAAAGGAAGTGAAACGCGTGGGATGGGGGCAAGACAGGTGACACTTCCAAGGTTACATATTGAAGAGGGAAGAAGCGGGGAAAGTCACTCCTCAGCTTGTTCTGTCTTCTTGCAGCGTTGTGGAGAATCGGAAGCAGCTGATGAGAAGGGGTCCATCGCCTCTGGTTCCCTTTCTGCTCCTAGTGCACCTATTTTCCAGGATGTCCTCCTGCAGTTTCTGGATACACAGGCTCCCATGCTGAGTATGGACGCCTATAATCTTCTAGTCATAAGTTACTTTGAAAACATAAAGACCTTCTGTTTGTCGGGGGTGGGGGGGTGGGTAGGTCGTGGCACACGCCTTTAATCCCAGCAGTCAGGAGGCAGAGGCAGGCGGATTTTTTGCGTTCGTGACCAGCCTGGAATACAAAGCAAGTTCTAGGACAGTCAGGGCTATTACACAGAGAAACCCTGTCTCGAAAAACAAACCAAAACAAAAGCCAGGCAGTGGTGGCACACGCCTTTAATCCCAGCACTCAGGAGACAGAGGCAGGTGGATCTCTGTGAGTTCGAGGCCAGCCTGGTCTATAGAACTAGTTCCAGGACAGCTAAGGCTGTTACACAGAGAAACCCTGTTTCAAAAAAACAAACAAAAAAGGACCTTCTGGTCTATATTTCTGTCTTGGGCTCTGTGCAGAATTAATTTTAGGTATAATTCTACTCCTTGATGGTCTCACAATTTTAATTGAGTAGAGAAATGCGCAGAATAAACACAAGAACTTTTGAGCAAAGCATTTTTACTGTATACACAGGAACAAGGATACTTGTTTGTTTTGAGGTGGTGATGGACAGCATCAAGTGGTGTAACCAATCATCCTTTTAAAAATATTTGTGTATGGGTATTTTTCCTACATGTATGTCTGTGCACCACATGCATGTCTGGTGCCCACAGAGGCCAGTGGAGGGCTTTGGATGCCCTGGAACTGGAGTTTCTAGACAATTGTGAGCTGCCACGTGGGTGCTGGGAATCAAATCCCAGACCCTCTGGAAGAACAGCCAATGAATGTTCTTAACTGCTGAGGCATTTTTTCCGGCCCCACCAACCATACTTTGTATCTCTAGGCAGTGTCTGGGTTTTTCTCTTGCTGTTTTTTCTGTTACTGCCTCAGGGATGTCTCGGTGTCTGCAGTATTCTAAGAGCACCATGACTGAGATGTGTCCCTATCTCTGTCCTGTCTGTGCTCTGCTTAACTTCTCTTTCCTCGTTCCCTTTTTCTAGCTGATCCCCGAAGTGAGAGTGAGCGAGTGGAATTCTTTAACTTAGTATTGCTGTTCTGTGAACTGATCCGACACGATGTTTTCTCCCATAATATGTACACTTGCACTCTCATCTCTCGGGGGGATCTTGCATTTGGAGCCCCTGGTCCTCGGCCTCCCTCCCCCTTTGATGATCCTGCAGATGACCCAGAGCGCAAGGAGGCTGAAGGCAGCAGCAGTAGCAAGCTAGAGGTGTGTGTCCTTTTCGCTGTACTTAATTACTTTTGACACTCCCATTTTCACTTCTGGAAGTGAAGTGAGCTTCTGGAAGCCTCTGAACATCTCTTTTTACCCAAAATGGTATTTTCTCAGCATTTCGTGGTTTATAGAATAGTCCTGTGTCAGCTTTCACTTGGTCTGCACAAAAGGTCTGTGAGGTACTCCTGCCTTCCATTTAAAGCTGATGGAAACTGAGGCTTTACTTTCTGGTTAAGTAACTGACACAAGGTTTGAATCCAGAACTTGGGCTTTCCTCATGCCTCCTTGATCCATTTCTCAGTGAACTTTCCTGGACATCGTCAAAGCAAGCCCTGGGACTAAGGCAACTCTTGCTTTGTTGTGTGCCTGCAGGATCCAGGGCTCTCTGAATCTATGGACATCGACCCTAGTTCCAGTGTGCTCTTTGAAGACATGGAGAAACCCGATTTCTCAGTAAGAGCGTGGACGAATGCAGCCCCTCGGGTCTCCCTTATGCCTCCTTCTGGAACTTCTTTATGCCTCTTGCCCCTCCTGAATGTTCTGCCTCTCACCCTCCTAGCTGTTCTCCCCTACTATGCCTTGTGAGGGGAAGGGAAGCCCATCCCCTGAGAAACCAGATGTCGAAAAGGAAGTGAAACCCCCGCCCAAAGAGAAGATCGAGGGGACCCTTGGGATTCTCTATGACCAGCCACGACATGTGCAGTATGCCACACACTTTCCAATCCCACAGGTACTGTTCTCCAACAATTGCCGTGGCCTCTTTTGAGCCCAGATTTTCCTCCAAGGAATTTGCCGAGGGGCTAGACCCGTTCCCGTGGGTGTGGGTGCGTTTGAGAAGGGGCTTGAACATGGGAGTGTTGAGAGACACACCGCATGCTCTTGAGAGGAGGGCAGGAGGCCGGGGATGGAGTCTGATGGTGCTGCTGGGATGCAGGAGGAGTCATGCAGCCATGAGTGCAACCAGCGGTTGGTCGTACTGTTTGGGGTGGGGAAGCAGCGAGATGATGCCCGCCATGCCATCAAGAAGATTACCAAGGATATCCTGAAGGTTCTGAACCGCAAGGGGACAGCAGAAACTGGTGGGTTCGAGGCTCCTTAAACAGAAGGCTCCCCAAAGAATGCCCCAGTCAGTCTCCCCTGCCCAGTGGAGGGCGCTCCCAGTCATGTCCCAGTGTCCTGTCTCTTGGAGTCTCCTGAGAGCGCTAGTCCTTTTGAAACTTCCCCCTCCTTCCCCCCTCTACAGACCAGCTTGCTCCTATTGTGCCTCTGAATCCTGGAGACCTGACATTCTTAGGTACCTCACAGTAAGCCCCTTGCTGCCCTTGCCCCTCCCCCTCCTCAACCTAGCACCTCCCTGTACACAATTCCTCTGCGGTCCACCTAGTCTGTGGTCCTTTAAACCTGTGCTTCACTGTCCCATTTGTCCCCACCCCAGCCCTTCCTTGGCCCACCCTTCCCTCTTTTTTCTTCCTCCCCTCCCCATTCCCCTCCTCCCTCCCCACCAGAGTCCCTTCTCCACACCCCGACCCGACCCCCGAGTTGGTTCAACTCGCTTTCTTTATTGTCCTGACTCATTGCTTTCAACTGTCCCCTCAGGTGGGGAAGATGGGCAGAAGCGGCGCCGCAGCCGGCCGGAAGCCTTCCCCACTGCGGAAGATATCTTTGCTAAGTTCCAGCACCTTTCTCATTATGACCAACACCAGGTCACGGCTCAGGTGTGGGCCTAAGTCAGCCCCCTTCCCACATTCTGGCTCCTGTCCTGTTTTCGTTTTATCTTCCCCCCCAACTAAGCAGGCTAAGCCTGCTGGTCTCATCCCCTTCCGCCATCATCCTTTCCTGCTTCCCTAGATCTTTCCTTCCATTCGCGTCTCACTCGCACTGCCCTTATCAGGTCTCCCGGAATGTTCTGGAGCAGATCACGAGCTTTGCCCTGGGCATGTCATACCACTTGCCTCTGGTGCAGCATGTGCAGTTCATCTTCGACCTCATGGAATATTCACTGAGCATCAGTGGCCTCATCGACTTTGCCATTCAGGTGGGGAAGTTGGGCCAGATAAGGGCGGAAGAAGGAATTCATGCTATATAGGGTCACGAAGACAAGAGTAGAGGCTTCCGCCAGTTTCCCAGGCTATTCGGATGGCCGAAAGACTAGCACGGTGGGAGTGGAACATGAGCTAAGACCGCCGGAATGGAGACTTAAGTGCTCCCTGGGGAGGCCCGAGAGACAGATTAGAGCTTTGGGTACAGAGCATCCTCCCCCTGTGGAGTTTATAGCATGCTGTCCTGGCGACTGCTTAGAGATACTGCTGGTAGATTGCAGGACACTGGTACGTGGTAACCTGACCCTTTGCTGCTGAAGGGGCTCCAGCAGGAAGGGGCTCAGGCTTGGCCATGTCAGGTGCCTCACAGAAAGTGGGGTGATGTACGGTGAAAGGGGCCTCATGTTTCACCTCCGTTTCTCTGATAGCTGCTGAATGAGCTGAGTGTGGTTGAGGCCGAGCTCCTCCTCAAGTCGTCTGATCTGGTGGGCAGCTACACCACCAGCTTGTGCTTATGTATCGTGGCTGTCCTCCGACACTATCACGCCTGTCTCATCCTCAACCAGGACCAGATGGCACAAGTGTTTGAGGGGTAAGCAGGGTTTCAGAGTGACGGAAGTGTGCAGGGTCTAGTGAGGGCCAGTTGAGAAATGGCCTAGGAAGGACATGTGGGTCCGCAGAGTGGGCAGAGTCTGCTACGCAGGGAGGGGTACAGATAGCTTCACCGAGACACTTGAACTTGCTTCCCAGGCCTTTGCGCCCTGGGCCCCGGAGACTCCTATTGATTCTCCCTACCCTGCTTCTGAGACAGGCTCTGTGGCGTAGTGAAGCATGGAATGAACCGTTCAGATGGCTCCTCTGCAGAGCGCTGTATCCTTGCTTATCTCTATGATCTGTATACTTCCTGTAGCCATTTAAAGAGCAAATTTGGGGAGCTCTTCAGGTAAGAGAGGTGATGGGGTAAGAGAATGAACGGGGCTAGTTGTACGTCCTTCCCATTCCCGCACACCTCAGCAGCACCCAGCTGTGTGTGCGGGCTCAGTCACTTACAGACTATGTCCTTTTCCTGTTACTACATTGCTGAAAGTGAACCTTCTTCCTCCTTGCCTTCACAGGCCACTCTTTCTTAATCACATGTGGTTCCCTTCCTGCCATGTCTGCTGTGGCCCAGCTCCCTTTTTCTTCTCCCAAGGTCCTCCATCCTTCACTCCTTTTTCTTTTCTCCCCTTTCCTGCCCACCCCTGTGCCCTACCTGACCTCCTTCAGTATTGCTGTTTTTTTCTCTACCCCTGCAGTGACTTTTGCTCAAAAGTGAAAAACACCATCTACTGCAACGTGGAGCCGTCAGAGTCCAATATGCGCTGGGCACCGGAGTTCATGATTGACACTCTGGAGAACCCCGCTGCTCACACGTTCACCTACACGGGGCTGGGCAAGAGTCTCAGCGAGAACCCTGCTAACCGCTACAGCTTTGTCTGCAATGCCCTGATGCACGTCTGCGTGGGCCATCATGATCCTGATAGGTAATGGGCCGGGCTGCGTTGAAGAATGGGCATCATGCCGCCACCTGACCCTGGGCGGGAGGGCTTACCCGAGAGATGCCACGCCTTTCATGGCTGCTGGCGCGGAGACAGCACGCTGTGAGTCTGAGGGCTTCTGTGCTTTTCCCCAGGGTAAATGACATCGCCATCCTGTGCGCGGAGCTGACCGGCTACTGCAAGTCGCTGAGTGCAGAGTGGTTAGGAGTACTTAAGGCCTTGTGCTGCTCCTCCAACAATGGCACTTGTGGTTTCAACGATCTCCTGTGCAATGTAGACGTAAGCTTTTGGGTGGGCTCTTGCTGGACAATGAGACACTTACCTATTCGATGGACATCTGGCCACATTCAGGACCATAGAGGGTCAGAGCGGAGTAGACCGGAGGCATGGCGCACTGGCTAGGTCTCCTCCCTTCACCCCGAGTCACAGTGTGTGTCCGTCTGCTTTTTTTCAGGTCAGTGACTTGTCTTTTCATGATTCCCTGGCTACGTTCGTTGCCATCCTCATTGCCCGACAGTGTTTGCTCCTGGAGGACCTGATTCGCTGTGCCGCCATCCCTTCCCTCCTGAATGCTGGTAAAGTCCCAGTCCATAACCCCTAGAGTGTCAGCTCTCTTCCATGTGCTAATGCGGACTCCAGAGCCATCCTCTTACTGTGGGACACCCTGCTGCCGTTCCCAGGCCAGTGCTTTGTTGCCAGTCCAGGCTGAAAGGCTCCAAGGGCCTATTTTGAAATCCCCGCAGCCCTGAAAACAGCTCCGCACTGTGTGTGTATATCTGGGGATGGAACCCCAATACCTCCGCCATGCTTGAGCCCAGCCTGTCGACCTCTTTGGGTTTTACCCTTCAGCTCTGTACCATTTTTGTGCCCCACTTCTCCTTCAGGATTTCCTTGTCTCTTCCCCTTTCACCTCATTTGGATTTTCCCCTTGCTCCCCCTCCCAGCACACCTACACACATGCAGAGTTTGGCTTCGTTCTTCTCAGATCTGCTCTGTCTTCCTTTTAGCTTGCAGCGAGCAGGATTCCGAGCCAGGGGCCCGGCTTACGTGCCGCATCCTCCTCCACCTGTTCAAGACACCACAACTCAATCCTTGCCAATCTGACGGAAGTGAGTGACTCTGGTTGGAGCCAGGCAGCTAGCGAAACGGTGGCCCTCCCAACCCCACTGCCTTTACTTTGCTTCCCTCACTCCTCACTCCGGCTCCCTTGCAGACAAACCGACCGTTGGAATCCGGTCCTCCTGTGACCGCCACCTGCTGGCTGCCTCCCAGAACCGCATCGTGGATGGAGCTGTGTTTGCTGTTCTCAAGGCTGTGTTTGTACTCGGTATGCAAGGGGGTAGGAAGAGAGACGTGCCAGAAGTGTATATAGGGTGGGGTGCCAGCAAAACGACAGGGACAGCCTTTCTCCCTCCCAAAGGTGGTCTCTCTGACCTTTGGAGAGAGGGGGAGAGAAAGAAATATAGTTCTGTCTATTTCTGTTTCAGAGGGCAATGTTGGGGGGGAATTTCTGCCTCTGCCTGTGGGCCAGGGCAGGTCTCCCCACAGTGTTCTGATAGCACTCTGCCCTCCCTATCTCCCAACCTTGAACCACAGGGGATGCGGAGCTGAAAGGGTCAGGCTTCACGGTGACGGGAGGAACAGAAGAACTCCCAGAAGAGGAGGGAGGAGGTGGTAGTGGTGGTCGGAGGCAGGGTGGCCGCAACATCTCAGTGGAGACAGCAAGTCTGGATGTCTATGCCAAGTACGTGCTGCGAAGCATCTGCCAACAGGTCAGTCTCACCTTCCCCCCACGCCACCTAAATGCGTCTGTGTAATAGAGGCTTGTTTCCAGCCCACGAGCACGCTGCCTCCCTGCTATACGTTGGGTCCTTTACCTGCCCCTGCCTGGCACGACTTGCCAGGGTTGCCTGCAGTCTTCTGACTATCAGTCTCCTTAGGAATGGGTAGGAGAACGTTGCCTTAAGTCACTGTGTGAGGATAGCAATGATCTGCAAGACCCTGTGTTGAGTAGTGCCCAGGCCCAGCGCCTCATGCAGCTCATCTGCTACCCACATCGCCTGCTGGACAACGAAGATGGAGAAAACCCCCAGCGGCAGCGCATTAAGCGGATTCTCAAGGTAGGCCAAGGTGCTGGGTTGCTGGGAGAAGCAGCAGGACCCTCTCTGGAAGCAGTGGGAACTGTTCAGTAAGCAGGAAGGTGAAGAGGCATGTAGGAGGATGGTAGCAAGGAAATAGCTCTAGCGTGGCCTTAAAGAGCAGATCTAGTGGTCTGTTCGAGACTCAAGAGTTAGGCGGTGAGGTGGCCACACACCTGTGCAGTGAGTACAGCTCATGGGAAGGATGGCCTCTGGGAGGCCCAGATCCTGCTTTGCATATATGGCACTTGGGTTGTGATTCAGTAAGTGAATGGTAATAGCCACTGTGGTTGAAAATGTACTTCGTGCACAGGTACTTATATGCATGGCATATGCATTGTGCGTTCATTTTTTTTTTAATCTTTCTGACCTCGTGCAGTGACTAGGAATATCCTTATTTGACCAGTGAGGAAACTGAGGCTATTTAACTTGTCCAGGGCAGTTTAGGGCCAGCCTGAGGACCCAGGTGTGCCTGTGCCCTTTCACCTTATCCTTCTGCTTGCTTCAGACAAATGGCTGTCTGGGGGGTGGAGAATCAGGCCGTGGAGAAATAACTAAAGGAATGAGGTCTGTGCAGGCTGGAGGAGATAACGCCAGAGGGAGATTACCTCACAGTAATTTCCAGTCTCTACAGGACTTTGAGAGAATGGCCTGTAAAGGCCCTGTGGGGGACTTTGAGCAGCTGAAGCAACAGAGTCAGGCTTCAGCCTTAACTTTAGGCATTTAAAGGTGAGGCATGGAGCAGAAATCTGTGAGGCACGGGAACAGGAGTCTAGGGGGATATGGAATCTTTTTTCTTTTTCTTTTTCTTTTTTTATTCGAGACAGGGTTTTTTTTGTGTAGCTTTGGCACCTTTCTTGGAAATCACTCTGTAGCCCAGGCTGGACTCAAACTCACGGAGATCCAACTGCCTGTGCCTCCCTAATGCTGGAATTAAAGGTGTGTGCCACCACTGCCCGGCATGGAATAATTTTTTAACCATATGTAAAATATGCTAGTTTTCAGTGATTATTATCTAAATGTAGTCTTTACTACAGAGAGGGACATAGAGGTCTCTTTCCAACTTCTAAGAATCTGTTCTGGGGGATTAGGAATTAGCCATAAAACAGTAGGTAGCTAAGGCTGACACAATGGTTTTTAACCATCAGAACTTGGACCAGTGGACCATGCGCCAGTCATCCTTGGAGCTACAGCTGATGATCAAGCAGACCCCCAACAATGTAAGTAATATTCCCAGGCCCTCCCTTTCCCAGGCCCCACTTCCAGTTCCCCAGGTCAGGGATAGCAGCCATCCTAGAAGAACTGAGGCCCTACCCTCAAGCTTCTGACTGAAAGAGATAAGAGAGGATGCATGAATGGCAGACGCATGGAGCTGTTGATAAGGGAAATGGCTTGAGAGTATTGAAGCTTTGCGCTAAGGATGGCGATGGTAGCAATAGAGCCCACTTCTGTGGCCTCAGGTGTAAGGAGGTTTGCAGGGGAGAAGACAGCGGGGAACTGTATAATACAGAGGCACGGGAGGGAACAGCTTCTGATGGTTCTGTCCTACTGCCGACCTCCACGATGCTCTCCTTCAGCCTCATCTCCCAGGGCCCCTGCTTCCTGCACTACTAGCTGCCCAGTTAGCAAGTTTGTACCTGTTATCCTCCCCAGGAGATGAACTCCCTCTTGGAGAACATTGCCAAAGCCACAATTGAGGTTTTCCAACAGTCAGCAGAGACAGGGTCGTCTTCGGGAAGTACAGCAAGCAACATGCCCAGCAGCAGCAAGACCAAACCGGTGCTCAGGTGGGGAGAAGCATGTTAGGGTCTGTCTCGAAACGGTGATGCTGGACATGCGCGCAGGGAAAAGAAATGATAGATTGTTCAACCTTGTCTCCCTGGCCCCCCTGAAACCCATGTCCTCTGTCTTCTAGCTCTCTAGAGCGTTCTGGGGTGTGGCTGGTAGCTCCTCTCATTGCCAAACTGCCCACCTCAGTCCAGGGCCACGTATTAAAAGCTGCTGGGGAGGAATTGGAGAAGGGTCAGCATCTGGGTTCCTCGTCCCGAAAAGAACGAGATCGACAAAAACAGAAGAGGTAAAGGGGCTCTGTGGGTAAGGACTGAGGAGTAGAAAGGAGAGCAGGCTGCAGGCCCGGGGAAGAATCAACTTTGGGGCTCAGGGTAGAGAATAGGCCTCAGGAGAAAGTGGCAGTTGGGTGGGGTGTCGTAGCACACGTCTTTAATCCCAGCACTTGTGAGGCAGAGGCAGGCGGATCTTTGTGAGTTCAAGACCAGCCTACAGAGTGAGTTCTAGGATAGCCAGGGCTACATAGACAGATCCTGTTCAAACAAAACAAAACAAACAAAACAAGAAAGGAAGGAAGATGTAGTTGGTTGTTTTTTACTCTTACTCTTTTGGCTCTTTGGCTCTTACTCTTTGGAGGGTCCACCACCCAGCTCCCAAATAAATCACACAGAGGTTTATTCTTACTTATGAATGCCCGGCCTTAGCTTGGCTTGTTTCTAGCCAGCTTTCCTCTTTTAAAATTTTTTTAAATGATTCATTTTTATTATATGTGCATTGGTGTTTTGCCTGCATGCATGTCTGTGTGAGGGTGTCAGATCTTGGAGTTACAGACCATTGTGAGCCGCCATGTGGGTGCTGGGAAACTGAACCCTGGTCCTCTGGAAGAGCAGTCAGTGCTCTTAACTGTTGCGCCATCTCTCCAGCCCCTAGCTAGCTTTTCTTAACTTAAATTATCCTGTCTATGTTTTGCCTCTGGGCTTTTATCTTTCTCTATTTATGAATACCTTTCTTTACTTCTTACTTCATGGCTTCCGGTATAGCTGGGTGGCTGGCCCCTGAAGTCCTTCTCTCTCACTTCTTCGTCATCTTCTTCTCCTATTTATTCTCTCTGCCTGCCAGCCCCGTCTATCCTTTCTCCTGCCTCACTATTGGCTGTTCAGCTCTTTATTAGACCGTCGGGTGTTTTAGACAGGCACAGTAACCTGTTCACAGAGTTAAACAAATGCAACATAAAAGAATGCGACACATCTCTGCATCATTAAACAAATGTTCCACAGCACAAACAAGTGTAACGCATCTTAAACTAGTATTCCACAACAGGAAGGGAGGAAGGAAGAAAGGGGAAAAAAGAAAGTGCAAGTCAAGAGCTGAGTGGCATGGCTAAGCGGGAGGTCACATCTTAGGGGTCGAATCTAGGGTTCAGCAAGATGGCTCCCTGGGTAAAAATGCTTGCTGCCAGCCCTGCGTTCCGTCCAACTCAGAAGAAGAGAACCAAGTTTTCTTTTGACCTCCAACTGTGCAGCATGGCATGTGCACATGCATGCACTCAAAATCAAGTCAAGACATAGAAAGCAGAATTGAAATGGTTAGAGAATGCTTTAAGAGTAGACTCTGGGACAAGAAAGTTGCAAGTTGCTTGAGCCGCAGTCTCCTCTCTCTGCCCTTCCCCTCCTCGTGGCTTTAGCATGTCCCTGTTGAGCCAGCAGCCCTTCTTATCCCTGGTGCTGACGTGTCTGAAAGGACAGGATGAGCAGCGTGAGGGACTCCTTGCCTCCCTCCACAGCCAGGTGCACCAGGTACGGGTATCTGGGCCATGGAGGTGGCATCGGGGTGGGGAAGGGTGCACCTCGGAGGCCACTCCGTGCTTCGGCCCTTCCTTATTTCCTGATGAAAACATTTGGTGACTTGGACTAGAAAGGAGACGATCCCCGAGCACTGTTCAACTTGCTTCTGTCCTAGATTGTGATTAATTGGCGAGAAAACCAGTACTTGGACGATTGCAAACCGAAGCAGCTAATGCACGAGGCACTCAAACTGCGCCTCAACCTGGTAAGGGATCTGGGCTGAAGGAAGAGGAGGGCTGGAAATACACTTTCAGAGCCCCAGGTTGGGGAGGACAGGTTTGAGAATGGAGGCCCTAGGTTCCCTTGAGGTCTTCCGGTATTACCCCTGCTTTCCTAAGGAATGCAGGACCTTAAAATGGTTAGAGGAACTGAATCCCTGTGGTCAGGATCCAATAGACTGAATACCCTGTAGGCTTGCAGGGACCCTGCTTCAGTATTCGATATTCTGGCTGAGCCCCAGAAATACTAGAAACCTATTTTGGAATGGTCAATGGAATTATGGAATTTGTTTAGTACAGGTCCCATCTCTTTATAAGTAAGGACACAGATCCTGATACATCAAATTCAGCCCCACTGGCCCAAGATTGAATAGTAAATCATAAGTACAAATGATGGGATAGGGCCTCGGGGGTCTCAGCTCCTACCCAACCAGATTCTAACCTAAGCTTTTCTCAAACACTTATCTCCTTGAACCATCTGGCTGATCTGCGGTCCTGGCAGGTGGGGGGCATGTTTGACACAGTGCAGCGTAGTACTCAGCAGACTACAGAGTGGGCCCAGCTCCTCCTGGAGATCATCATCAGCGGCACTGTGGACATGCAGTCTAACAAGTGAGCATCCCTACCTCTGCAGACCATGCCCCGGAGTCCCTGCCATATACCAGCTGCAGGAACCACTGACTCCATTCCTGCCTGCGACCTCTTGGGCCCTTTTTTTCTTAATCTTGCCTCTCTGGTTTTCTCCCTGCCCGCCACAGTGAGCTTTTCACTACTGTGTTGGACATGCTGAGTGTGCTTATCAATGGAACACTGGCTGCAGACATGTCCAGCATCTCGCAGGGCAGCATGGAGGAAAACAAACGTGCATATATGAACCTGGTGAAGAAGCTTCAGGTGAGCAAGGGAGTCAAGAACAAGGTTTCGGGGTGCTGGAAACTCAGCGCCTTCTACCCTGACCCTTTCCTGTGCCGCCTGGGAGTGGAGAGGGAGATGACTTGTTCTGGTCTGGGCCCTCTTCTTCCCTAGTTCCTGTCTGCTCTTTTTCATCTGTGCCATGGGGACTTACTGAATGCCATTGCTTTTTTTTTTTTTTTTTTGAATTTGTGCTTATTGTTTGTTTGGTTTGAGACAGGAGCTCATTTAGTAGCCCAGGTTGTCCTGTAACTCACTACGTAGCCCATACTGCACTTGAATCCATAGCAGCAATCCTCCTGCTTCACCCGTATGAGTGCTGAGATTAGTTTTGTTTTTTGAGATGGGTGGCTCTTTATATAGCAAAGGCTGACCCTCAAACTCAAAATACTCTTGCCTCAGCCTCCCAAGTGCTGGGATTAGAGATGTGCACCACCATGGCCAGCTCCGAGTGTCTTCTTTATACCTACTGTGTTCTCTGCTACCTCTTGAGACTTCCCGTCCCTCTTGTTCTGTATCTCTGAACTCATGACCTATCTCCCTGTTCCTGCAGAAGGACTTGGGAGAGCGCCAGTCTGACAGTCTGGAAAAGGTTCACCAACTGTTGCCACTACCCAAGCAGAACCGAGATGTGATCACCTGTGAGCCCCAGGGCTCCCTTATCGACACCAAGGGCAACAAGATCGCTGGCTTCGATTCCATCTTCAAGAAGGAGGCATGTTCTGTTGTCTTCCCGTGTCCTCTAGCCCAGCACCCCACGTTCATTTCTGAGCCCACAATTCCAGCTAACACACCGAGCTCAGGAACCCATTGGGCTCTCCCCAGTGAAACGTACAGAGCATCTGGGGCTTTAAGCAAAGCACTTATCTTTCCCTTCTTTGGCGTCTCACCCTCTTCCTGGACTCCGCTTTACTTCTGCCTGTCTCTCACTGACTCTCTCCCCCTTTCCCCCTCTCTGCCCCACCTGGTTTTGGTCTTCTCACCACTCTGCTGACACCATCTCTTTCCTCTGTGTCTCTCATTTGCCCAACTCCGCTTCCCTCTTCTTCATGTGAGTTTCCATATTTGGATTAAAAAAGTTTGTGTACACGGCTGAATGTGTGCCACTTACGTGTGCAGGTGCCCATGGAGGTCAGAAGTTGGGTTCCCTGGGGCTGGAGTTATAAGTGATTGTGAGCCACCTGATGTGGATTCTGGGAAACAAGCCTGGGGCCTATGCAAGGGCAGCAAAGGCTCTTGGCCGTCTACGCAGCCCTTAGTTTCAGTATTTTCTTGATTAACCATATTACTCTGCATAGAAGTAAGAGAGAAAAGGGAATGCCAAGTTTAAAATGCAAAGTGACAGCCTTCAGTGTACACCTTCTCTTGATTCCTTCATCAGTCTCTTCTGCCCTCCTCCTGCCCTCCCTGTCCCTCCCCCTGTCCCTCCCCCGTCTTCCCCCCCCTCTCTCACTGCCTTTCTTTGCCTCTTTTCTCCTCTCCCTTCCCCTCTGCCCCTCCCCTCCCCGCCCCCCGATGGGGGAGGCTTCTTTCTAGCCCTCTCATCTTCTGTCAGCCTTCCTCCTCCCCACCGTCTCTCCTGGCCTCACCTTTCTCCTTCACACCTTCCTCCTGCAGTTCAACTCTGTCCCAGCAAAGATGGTCCCTTCTGCACACGTCTGTGGCAGCGTTCGTCTTGCCTCTTCTCACCGTGTCCCGATCTCTTCCCTTGTTGGAAAACCTGCCAGCGGATATTACCCCGCCCCCCCCTTCCATGAGTTCTCAAGCCCTGTCTCCTGTTTTCCAAGTCTCCACAGCTTACTCTTTCTCATTTTCTGGAGCAGGGTCTACAAGTTTCCACCAAACAAAAGATCTCTCCCTGGGATCTTTTTGAGGGCTTGAAGCCGTCCACAGCACCACTGTCCTGGGCCTGGTTTGGCACAGTCCGCGTGGACCGCCGCGTGGCCCGAGGGGAGGAGCAGCAGCGGCTGCTCCTCTACCACACACACCTGCGGCCTCGGCCCCGAGCCTACTACCTGGAGCCACTACCGCTGCCCCCCGAAGACGAGGAGCCCCCAGCCCCGGCCCTGCTAGAGCCTGAGAAAAAGGCTCCCGAGCCCCCCAAGACGGACAAACCGGGGGCTGCTCCTCCCAGCACCGAGGAGCGCAAGAAGAAGTCCACCAAGGGCAAAAAGCGCAGCCAGCCGGCCACCAAGACTGAGGCTAGTCCCCAGCCTGACCCCCCCCTCCCCCGACGTTGTGTAGCATGGAGTTCAAGTGCCTGGTTTAAGGGTGGTGTGGGGTGCGTGGGGAAGGGGTGCCGGTAGACTCGTGATAACAGTGACAGTATTAGTGCCGCTCCTTCTGACACCCTTCTCCCTTAGCTCCCCCACCTCCCCACCTCCCCACCCAGAGCTGCTGGAACCCACTTACCTTTGTCCTCTGTACCCACGCAGGAGTATGGCATAGGCCCAGGGCGGAGTGGTCCCTATGGTGTGACGGTACCTCCAGACCTTCTGCACCATGCGAATCCTGGTTCCATATCCCACCTTAACTATAGGCAGAACTCCCTAGGCCTGTATACCCAGAATCAACCGCTACCTGCTGGTAAGTGCCAGTCACTAGGAATGGTGGAGCCGGACATTCCTCCCTCCCCAGGGGAGCTGCGGATGGCTGGAACTGTTTTCGAAAAAGGCCGGAGGGATGAGGATGCCAGAGAGGTCAATTTGCTCTCCATTCCAGGTGGCCCTCGTGTGGACCCATACCGCCCTGTGCGATTACCAATGCAGAAGCTGCCAACTCGACCAGCTTATCCTGGTGTGCTGCCCACAACGATGACTACTGTCATGGGCCTCGAACCCTCATCTTATAAGACCCCTGTGTACCGGCAGCAGCAGCCCACAGTGCCCCAGGGACAGCGCCTTCGCCAACAGCTCCAGGCAAAGATAGTGAGAGGGCTAGTAGGGAGGAGGACTGTCGGGGAGAGGGCTTCTGGGGGTCACAGGACTGAGGACATACTTGGGACCTTCACGAGAGCATGCGGTCTAGGTAGGCGGTATAACAGAGGCGTGGCAGAAAGCAGTCCCTGAATTTGACTTCCCCTTCTCCCCTTTAGCAGAGTCAGGGGATGTTGGGACAGTCATCTGTCCATCAGATGACTCCTAGTTCTTCCTATGGTTTGCAGACTTCCCAGGTAAGTGCCTGGGACTCTGACCATCAGGGAGAGGGTGGCAGGCTGCTGTACACCCTCGTGCCCCAACACTCGCTCTCTCTCTCTCTCATCCCTCCCTCCAGGGCTATACTTCTTATGTTTCTCATGTGGGATTGCAGCAACACACAGGCCCTGCAGGTACCATGGTGCCCCCCAGCTACTCCAGCCAGCCTTATCAGAGCACCCACCCTTCTACCAATCCTACTCTTGTAGATCCTACCCGCCACCTGCAACAGCGGCCCAGTGGCTATGTGCATCAGCAGGCCCCAACCTATGGGCACGGACTGCCTTCCACTCAAAGGTACCCAAAGCAGTGGTGAGCTGGGAAAGGACACAGGGATAAGCAAGCATCTGACTGGGGAAATCCCATACTTGAGGTAGTAGATGGACCCGAACGTTAGGAAACATCAGGAACACTAATCTTGTCACATAACCATTACCACAGACAACCTGAGTTGGAGCAGACCCTAGAGACCAAGAGTCTCACATTTTCAACCCCGGCACTTCCTTGAGGACCAGAGAGAAGAAACAAATATAGCTAACTTGGACAAGAAGGGATCTAGGGTTTTTAGACATAGTAAAACAATAAGGAATCCTAAATCCAGTATGAAACAGTTAACTCTAGGGCTGAGGATTTGATTTAGTTGATAGCATGCTTACCTAGCATGCATGAAGTCCCGAGTTTGTTCCCAAGCACCACATAAAACCTGGTGGGTTGGTGCACACCTGCAGTACCAGCACTCAAGAGGAAAATCAGAAGTTCAAGACCATCCTTGGCTACATAATGAGTTTGAGGCCAGCCTGAGCTACATGAGACGCCTGTCTCAAGGGAATAAAAAGCAGTTGAACTCTAGAATGGACTAACAAATGAATCTCATGGTTAATTTTAGTTGACTCTTAGTTAAGACCTGGGTAACTGTCATGAGGCTGTGCAACTTAGGATTCAGAATAAGAGTGGCCTGATTAATTGCCTGCTGTGTAGCCAACGTTATGTTAGGACTAGAGTGAAGAAACATAGTGAAAAAAAGGTACAAGGTTCCTCACCACCAAGATTTTACCCTAGTTGACAAGTAGAGGTCTTATACAGAGGATGAAACCATGCAGAAGAATGTTTAGAGAATGGTACAAAGACATGATCAGGTGTTCAGTTGGGTGCCAAGAAATAAAAGGGGACTTGAGTAAAGATGTAGGTGAGTCACTGGAGAAAGAGTCATGGATTCGAGCTGGCCGTCCAAGGATAGCTATGATTGGGGTTTGTAGAGAAGGGAAAAGGAAGGGCATTCCAGGCAGAGGAAGCAGCGTGCGTAAAACCCGGGGACTGGATTGAGTGTCTGGAGACAGAAAGGAGCAGATCGGAAATGTGTGGAACTTGTGCTAGGGAAGGAGCAGGGGCTAGGTTAGACATACGACATTGAACAGTGAGCTACAGCATTGAGACACAACCCTAGGAAGGACTGCTTCGCTCAGGAGACGGATAGGAGGCCCTCGGCATGGCGAGCGAGCACTGTGGAATGAGTGGACAGAGTGGAGGGAACGTGGGAGAAGATGGGCGAGGGAGCCCAGCTGCAGATTGTCAGGGATGGGCAGATTTGGGTAGATCGGGCATATGGAGTAGCAGAACAGCTGGGGGTGTTTCTGGGGCACAACAGCAACCACAAAACTCTGGATAGGTGTTTATAGAATGCTTCTCGTGTGTAGACTGTTTTTCATAAGAGAAAAATAGCTAAAAGAGAATCGAAAAATTCCTAAGCATTAAGGTTATGAGACAGTAAAATGGAGTATTGTCTTTGTGTTTTATTCCCTGACCTAGAAATCTGTCAGACTCCAGAAGGGCTCCTCTAGTTAGTGCCAAGAGGAATGAATACAATGACTTGTTAGTTTCTTTCAGGTCAGGGACCCAGGGTTTGTACCACCCCCTTTCTCTGCCCTGTGCTTTGACCTCTGGACCTCTTGTCTTTGGAGGTTTTCACATCAGACATTGCAGCAGACACCCATGATGGGTACTATGACTCCATTGAGTGCCCAGGGTGTCCAGGCAGGCGTCCGTTCAACTTCCATCCTGCCTGAGCAGCAGCAACAGCAACAGCAGCAGCAGCAGCAACAGCAGCAGCAGCAGCAACAGCAACAGCAGCAGCAACAGCAGCAGCAGCAGCAACAGCAGCAGCAGCAATACCACATTCGGCAACAGCAGCAGCAGCAGATCCTACGGGTAAGGCCCCAGGATCGTGTCTGAGACTTAGGAGCCCAAGAAGGAAAGGGCATATTCTTCCCACACTGTCCCCAAGATGAAACATGATGTAATGTGCTAAGCACCCAGCAGAATGGGTCATGTTTTCTTTGGTTTCTTCAGGACCCTTCTTTCAGCAGGGTCTCATACTCATGGCAACCCTCCTGCCTCAAGCTTCCTGAATGCTGGAATTACAGGCCTACACCACCATATTAGATTTGATCATGCTGCTTAAGTGGCTTCCTTTCCCCTTCCTTTTCATTTCCTGAGGACCATCGTGAGGGGAAAATTGGACACTGTCTGCCAAATACACTGTTTGGTTTCTTTCAGATGTGGACCCAGAGTTCCCTCACTGTTCCTTGGCCCCAACTCCCTTTTCCCTTCCGGCTCCCATCTTCTCAATACAAAGTCATAGCTCCCGTGCTCCCCTTAAAATTCTCTCTTGTATGCTTATAGCAACAGCAGCAACAGCAGCAGCAGCAGCAGCAACAGCAGCAGCAGCAACAACAGCAGCAACAGCAGCCGCAGCCGCAGCCTCAGCCGCAGCCTCAGCAGCCTCAGCAGCCACACCAGCAACAGCAGCAGCAGGCAGCTCCTCCCCAGCCCCAGCCCCAGTCCCAGCCCCAGGTAGCCGCTGCACTAGATAGCTGCAGACTCAGGGATGGCAGCACAGGATGGGCAGGCACACAGGCAGCCTGTGCTAGGAAGGAACAGTGTGTGATGGGGTAGTGTTGGGAGGCCAGGCACAACACTCGGGGAGGGGTATGGGTGAGGAAAGAGGTGGAAGGTGGGAGTTCTATCTTCCACTTTCCATTTCCACCCAGTTCCAGCGCCAGGGGCTTCAGCAGACCCAGCAACAGCAACAGACAGCAGCTTTGGTCCGGCAGCTTCAACAACAGCTCTCCAGTAAGCCTGCCTCCTTCCCAAGAAGAGCCTGGGGAAGAAGCGGGGATGGGGTAGGAAGAGGTGGCCCAAGTGCTAGCTTCAGGCCCAGATAATGGAGGTCCCCTCCCCTTCCCCCTTTCCCTTCCTCATGAATATGAGCCCTGACTGGTCTTCCATCCCTGACAATCTCTCATTTTTCACAGATACCCAGCCACAACCCAGTACCAACATATTTGGACGCTACTGAGTCACCGGGAGGAACTGCTTGTACACTGGATGTGGCCCAACCTTTCTGCTTAATTCTCAGTCCCCTTCCTGGGCGAGCTCCAGTAGTGGTTGGGGTCCTTCCCTCAGGCTCCATTTTTAATGACTTTTTAGTATTTTTGTTAATGTGAAGCATTGAACTGTTGAATTTTGTATATTATTTATATAGAGACCCCAGAGCTGTTGCGCCCAATACATAGAGCTTCTTTGCAAAAGAAGTGTGTGAATCTGCACGTGGAGAGGTCTCCTCTGAGAGTGCCAGGGACAGGATGAACAACTCAGAGCCTTCATACCTTCCAGATTATCCCCCCACTCTCCCTCTACCCTCTCCATTTTGGAATTCCAACTGCTCTCCTTTCTTCCTGCTCGAAGTAACATGCAGTGAACTCTACGCCCTCAGTCCTTTCAGGACAGCTTACCTCCTCAACCAGACAGTGCAGTTCCTTTACAGTGTGCCTGCCACTGGGGACATACCACTAGAAGAGGGGGTTCATTAGGCCGGAGAGAAATCAGTGGAAGCCTGTCATCCTTCCACAGCACCCCACATACTTGGTCTCAAACAGGCTGAGGGTCGGGGCAGATGCCAGACCATAGCTTTCCTTTTCTCATCTCACATGGTCCCCATCCTACACCAAGGTAGCTAGAGAGCCTCCCCGAAGGTAACGTTTCTGGCCTGAGAAGTTGCTCTCCAAGGGCATGGGATGTCAGAGAATAGGTAGGGACAGAAGTCCAGGTTGGCTCTAGCGGGAAGAGAGGCCAGCAGAAAGCCTCGCCTGCTGCTCTCTGGCCCTGCTGCTGCAACTTCACGTTTTCACACAACCCACCTTGGCAGTTCCCAGGGTAACTTGCTCACTCCCAATTTAAAACTTCCTTCCGAGACACTTTCGGAACAGGGGCTGGACCACTCTCCCCTCTGTGACCTATCTGCCTTGGGCCTTTGACCCAGGGCTGTGCTGGAGAGCCCAATTGCTTTATGACAATGCTGATCTCTGGTCTGCCCAGCCTGGGCTGGGAGAGGACTACACTAGGCTGATGGTTGGGTGATAACTGGAAGGGACCCTCCAAACTGTAGTTGCACCCTATTGCTGGGAAGTGTTCAGTATGCTGATAAAAGCAGGCGTGCCAATCAATCAATCAATCAATATCCAAGTTATTTTGAAAAGTCCCTCTGAACCCACAAAGCCCTCCTACACATGGGATTTGCCCAAGTCATGAGTAAGGAATGGGGTTCCCAGGTATGGTAAGCCAATACACCTGAAGAATTTTTTTCCTGACTCTATCCTGGCATATATACTCCACGAGCCCCAGTGGATAGAAATTTGCTAGGATAAGGGACATTGAGCAGGGATTTGGGGGTATATGTGTGCTAGGTCAAGTGGACAGGTGCATTACATATAGAAACTAGATAAAGACATTGGCAATTGGGGTGGGGGGTGGAAGCCACAAAGGTCACACAACTAGTGTGCTAACAGTCTGAATCTGGCCTGCCTTAATAGAAGAAGCACAAGTGTATGACATTGACCTCTGGGAGGGTAATGGATGAGGGCAAAGCGGCCCCACTGGTGGTTGCTGCTCGGGTGGTGCTGGGGCTGAGGAGAGGTGATGGTTGCCAAGTAAGGCTCTGTAGCAAGAAACGGGGGTATTCTGCATACAGTGCCTCAGTTTCTCCCTGTGCGTCAAGGTCTCGAGCTTTGCAGATTAAGTTTGGATTTGCTGTCCTGGAAGATCACCTACCTGTCTGATAGCTGGGCATGTGAGGTGTGGAGGGAGTCGGGAGAGGTGGAGCAGAGCTTGCTTGAACGTGGAGTGGGGGTATTGGGCCATGCCCCAGGACTTGAGCCATCACTGGCACAAAAGGAGTTAATGCCAGGGACCGCGCCCCCCGTGTCCGGGCACGCGCAGCGCGCCCCCTTGGTGCGCGGGCACAGCAGCCAGGCTGCCGGAGAGCTGATCTCGGGGATTCGGGTGCGGAGCCCTTGGCCTGGAGGCGATATGGGTGGTCCGTGGCCGGGTTCAGTCGTTTGCAGCCGCCTGGGGAACAGGTGAGGCCGCCTGCTCCGGTCTCTCATCCTCTAGCTGCCCATACCTTTCCCCAATCCTGTCCCCTCCCAATCCCGGGTTCCTCCACCTCCCCAGCAGTGGCTCCCATCCTTCTCAACCCCGTGTTCTCCATAGGTACCCCTGACCTCCCAACCCTCCCTCGCTTTGCTTTTCTCCTCTACCTCCTCCCTAAATCCTGCATCCCTATCATCCTCCCGCCCATGGTCCCTCTATTTCTATGGTCCAGCCTGCATGCTCACCAAAATACCCCTAAGCAGAGCCCCCGGCCCCATTCTAGAATAGCATATTGCCAATACCCCCTCCCCTGCAGTGCACCCCCCATCCCCCTTCCATCATAGCATCTTATAGCCAGGTTCCCTCCCCCACTCTCTGCAGCCCCCCCACCCAACGGAGGCCTTTCTTCTGTCCTCCCCATTCTAGGGCAATTTCATCCTCCAATACCATTCTAGACCCACATAGCCCCCGATTCTGCAGTTCTCAACACTGGTCCATTCCAACACAATGCCCCTTACCCAATACCGCTCCAGCCCCCAAAGTCCCCTTAGATGCCATTCTCATCCCAGCATTGCAGCCTCCCCTTTCTTCTCCCAAATTGCAAGTTGGACCAGAATGGAGATCTTGGCCTTGGGAACTCACAGTGGGTCCTAGGGTACAGAGGGCATTTGGGGGTCGGTTGGTTTGTCTAGGTGTTCACCAGAGGGAGGGGCTGCAGCGAACTGACTCAACAGGGGAATTTGGCATTTGGCGAAGGGTTACTGGGGAGGAAGGCCTCTCGAAAGGGTTAATGGAATTTATGAGGTGGGGGCAGCATCGAGGGGGTTAATGGGGGGGGTGCTGGCAGGGAAGCCGTGTGAATGAGCGGTCTGTGCCCCAGAGTTGCCATGGAGACGGTGAATGGGGGGATTGTGTGAACTCAGCTGCGGACTACCCCCCCCATATACACACCCACCCACTCCCTCCTGCCCCACCTCCCTCTACCCCTTCCTTCCCCTTCCCCTCCTCCTTTCCTCCTCTCCACCCGGGGTGCATTCTGGGCAGTGTCTGGGATCTCCCCACCCCAATACTTTGCTCCCCATTTCCTCTCAGCCCCCATCTCTTTAGTCACTTTACCCGCCTGCCTGCTTTTCTCTCTCTCTCTCTCTCTCTCTCTCTCTCTCTCTCTCTCTCTCTCACACACACACACACACACACACACACACACACACACACACATTCTCATTCCCCTCCCTTGGTGGCCGATTGCCGGTCGTTCCCAATCTCCCTCCCCCACCCCTTCAGCCACTTCTTAAAGGAACATGCCTGCAATCTCGGAAGGCGGGAGAAATGGGGGAAAACTAAATGTGCGCTTGTGTGTGTGTGTGTGTGTGTGTGTGTGTGTGTGTGTGTGTGTGTGTGTACACGAGTGTGTGCGTGCGTGCGTGCGTGCTCATTGTGTGCATGCGTGTCCATGCGGGACACACATGTCTGTGTGCCTGTGTATATGTGTTGACTGTAACTGTCAGAAGGCCTGTGTGTCTGAGTGTGTTGCTATTTCTGTTTCTGTCCCCACCTATGTGTCACCATTATGCCGCCTGTGTCTGGATATTTACCTATGCGGCTATGTGTGATTTGGTTTCAGTAGGTCTCTGTGTGTGTCTGAATGTGTCACTGTGAGGCTCTGGCTGTGTGAGGCAGTCTGTTTTGGAATGTGGGACTAAATGAGGGGATCTCTGTGGGTTTGGAATGTATGTCTCTACCAGTGAATATTGCAGTGTCTGTGATCCTGGCTTGGTCTCTCACTCCCTCTTTGAGTCTTTGTGAGTTTATTTCATGAGTTCCAAGTGTATGTCCCTACACCCTGTTGTTTATTTTACACTGGACTAGCATCCACAATGCCTAGCGTGCTCAGCAGACCGATTTTTGCCTTTGCTTCTGGCATTTGATGTGAATGAAGAGCCAGGCGGCACAATGACAAAGGTTTAATCATTTGGCAGCCGTGAAGGCTGGGGGGAAGTGTCAAGGAGGGGCATGGAAGGGTCTTTGGACTCAGAGGACTGGCTCTTGGGCTCCCTGCGCTGCCTGAGGGTAAAGGGCATCTCTCTGTGGGACCCTCTGCCCGGCTGCTGCTTTTCTTTTCTTATACCTCCGAGTCCCGGAATGAAGTTGGCAGCCATACTGGAAGCCAATTCCAGCTGTCCCTATCACTACATGCTCTGACTCCAGAAGACCCTGGTGAATTCCACTGGTGATGGAGTTGGAGCCGGGGGACCGTGAATTTGCAATGGCAACAACGGCCACTCTTCATCCCCTTAGAATTTTTTCCAACCATGGCCAGGCACATAAAATAGTTCTGAAAAGCAATGGATCACCTGTGAGTCCCTAGAACCCTGGGCATGTGAAACCTCTCATTGTGGGAAAATAGGCCAAGCCCACCAGGGGCCCAAAGACTGACTCTCCAGCCCTCACAGACCATCTTAGATGACACACGCTTCCCTCTTTCCACAGGCCTGTCTGGCCCTAAGGGAGCCCTCTTTCGAAGTGGTGGTGCTTGGACGACTCGCTCTCTGCATTGCTGGGCACCTGTAGGTGTCCCTCGAGAGCTCGGTTTTGAGGTTCAAGTCAGTGTGGCCATGAAGGGGCTGCCTATTGGGCTGATGCTGTGACCCCGGAGTCTGCCTCTCCTGCCAGTACCCCTGCCCGGAACATGTGGCTGCAGCTTGGCCCGCCCTCGCTGTCCCTGAGCCCCACGCCCACAGTTGGCCGGAGTCTGTGCCTCACGCTGTGGTTCCTCGGTTTGGTGCTGAGGGCCAGTACCCAGGCCCCAGCACCCACAGTCAATACTCACTTTGGGAAGCTAAGGGGTGCCAGAGTACCATTGCCCAGTGAGATCCTGGGTCCTGTGGACCAGTACCTGGGGGTACCCTACGCAGCTCCCCCGATCGGCGAGAAACGCTTCCTGCCCCCGGAACCACCCCCGTCCTGGTCGGGCATCCGGAACGCCACACACTTCCCTCCAGTGTGTCCCCAGAACATCCACACAGCTGTGCCCGAAGTCATGCTGCCAGTCTGGTTCACTGCCAACCTGGATATCGTCGCCACTTACATCCAGGAGCCCAATGAAGACTGTCTCTACTTGAATGTCTATGTGCCCACGGAAGATGGTGAGTGCTGCGGCCAGGCACTGCGCCCTCCTTGCCTCCCGCCTGCCCTGTCGTGTTTGTGGCTTGCATGTGGTTGTGTGCCCTGCAGCATGCGTCTGTCTGTCTGTGAAAATGCTTCTAACCATCACTCCGCTTGGCCTTTTCCCCTCCCTGTTCTTCCCTCTCCCGGCATTGTCCGAGCTCCCATGTGTGAGTGATACTGATGCCAGAAGGGGGCTGGCCAGGCCTGAGAGCTTTGACAGGTCTAGGTCCAGTGCTGGATGGGGGTACCCTGGGGGAGTATGGGTGACTGCTGGCAGCTGCCCGCGGGAGGATGCTGGCTCCACCAGGCCCTCCTGTTGCCATTCCACCTGCTTCGAAAGGTGGTAGGTGTGTGTGGCTGAGGGAGCTGGGCGTGTGGGGGGGGCGGGGGGCCAGCCTGGTTGGCAATGCTTAGGTGCCTCCTCTCCCACTAGCTGATGCCTCCTCCCGCGGGGGTCACATTAAGGTAAGTGACAGAAACAAGGAGATGGTGGGACAGGCTCTCTGCCATGTGCCGCTGCAGAGCAGCTCAGCTCTTGGGGCCTGGGTGGGGGGGATGCATGCCCCTGGGCAGAGGCCTCCTGTTATTTTTTAGTTTTTTATTCATTTTACAGTAAAGCGGATTTCCAAGGAATGCGCCCGAAAGCCCAACAAGAAAATTTGTAGGAAAGGAGGTAGGTAGCGAGCCGGCGGGGAGGGAGAGAGAGAGAGAGGGAGGGCTGCTTGCCCACCTGCCCCTGCCCCCCGAGGACCCAGTCTTCCTTCAAGTAGGCCAGGTTGAGAGGGCTGTGAGCAGACTTAAAGGTCCCAGGCTTACAGCCCTACCTCCTCCAAGGGCCCTGGCTGCTTTGCAGAGAGGATCCCGTGGCCTAAGGCAGGTTCAGAGCAGAAGCAGAAAGCCCATCACTGCCAATCTCCCCAGCTTCCCCAAGGAGGGTACCAAAGATGGAGCTGGTGGCTCTTTTGGTCACACCTCCGTAGAAAGCAGGCTTTCGAGGTGGAGCCAGAAGCTCCGCCTTCCCTGCAGCCGCTGCAGAGACAAGGACCATCCATCCCTCCAGTACTCAGTCCTGGGGTGAAGGTCTATACTCAACTCTCCCCTCCTGAAGCTAAAGGGATACTCGGGGACACAGATTTATTTGCTCTTCTGTAGCACGCACTCTGCCCCTGCCTCACCACCTCTGGCCAGAGCATAGCCGAAAGACCCAGGCGCTTCTGTGGCAGAAATTGGAAATCTCTGGAAACTGTAGACTCTAAAGAAAGCCAATTTTAAAGTCGGCCTCCTGCTGAAAGGAATTTGTTTCCCCATATAGTAATGTTTCCTGTTTGCACACCACTTTATGTTTTCTGCAAGGGTTCTCATATTTACCTCGTAAATGCCTCTCCACAGCTAGGGAAGCAAGCAAGGCAGGAAGCAGGATTCCGATTTTACAGATGAGGAACCGAGCCCAGGGGAGTGACTTGCTGCACAAGGCCCCGTTGCTGGTCTAGAGCAGATCTGGGGCCAAAACCTGGGGCTCTTGACCCTCAGGAAATGTTCTTTCCACTGTAGCCCATGGAGGTAACTGCCACCTGGCCAATCCCACCTCCTTAAAACATAGAGCAGATGCGGCTGGGTTGGGCCAATCGGCTCTGGCAACAGCCTAAGGAACAAGGACAGCCATAACTCGACCCTTACAAGGCTTTAGCAAGCTCGGCCTTTGTTTTCCTTTGATGCTCTAGGGCAGGGTTTCTCGGGTGTCATCAGGATTCCTGAGATGGAACGATCCCTACTGAATGAGAATCTCTAAGGACAGCCGCAGAATCAGCACATTCAAAAGCTCGTATGTGGAGGGCTTTTGATGCATGCTAGAGCATGGAGTCAGACTTGCGAACAGTTTTTACCATTTTTTTGCCTCTCTTCACATCCAGCCCAGGCCCTCACACGCAGTGGGAAGCCCGCACAGGCTCTCATGCAAATGAAGGATTTCTGTAGTACGGCCTGAGCAAGAGCACTTGTCTAGGGAGCGCAACCCTTGACTGACTCCTGGCCCCTGCTGCCAACTCATATGCCATTCTTTTGATTCTCTTTCATTTTTCTTTGCTTTGCTGTGTTTTATTTTGGTTTTGGAGCCAGGGTCTTGCTATGCAGCTTGGGCTGGCCATGAACTCTTTATATAGTCCAGGCTCAGAGGTCAGTCTTTTTTTTTTTTCTTCTTCTTCTAAGAACCTCCATTTCCATATGGAAAGGCAGAAAGACCATCCTGGCTGTGGCCTTCCATTAACATATCCGTGTATTCAGGGAAAGGGTTTCAAAGCTGCTCTCCTGAGTTACTGCTTAGTGGGATGCAGTGGGCTGAGGAAGAGATACATTAGTATAAGCCACTGCTTAGGAAGAAAGATCTTTCAGGGCTCTAGGAAGAGCCCAGGGCAGGCCAAGCTCATGCTGAGATTTTGGCCAGATTGCTGACTGGGAGCCATCATGCAGTGTGACTATTTTGCCAACTGTAATTGTGGACGATGGGCAAGGTGCTGTTGGGCTGTGAACGGAGTCTAATCATTGTTCAGAAGACGCTCCTACACTGGCACTAAAATTCTGCTGGGTTCCTTAAGTCCATAGGCCCGTCTGGGAAGCGGGCTTGGGATAGGATAGGGGAGAGCATTTGTTTAACTGTTCAAATTAGTTCCCCATCCCAGGCCCCATCCTGGGCCTGTTAGCCATTTGAAAAAGTTATGAATCTTGCCTCTTTGGGTGCACAGTCTGTGTGTGTGTGTGTGTGTGTGTGTGTGTGTGTGTGTGTGTGTGTGTGTGTGTGTGTGTGATGTACAGGGCAGCTGGGGTGGCCTATATGGGATCCTACATGGCACCATGTCTGTGGGTGGTGCCTGGTAAAGCCCATGGCAGCAAGGAATTGTTCATCAAGGACGTGCTGAAGGCGCAGAGGGATCTGTACAGGGGAGGCTGGGACAAGGATGAGGTGATGTAGCAAGCCAAGTACCCTCAGAGCGGCATAGAAGGAGCCCCCGGAAGTGAAGGATGTCCTGGGAAGGATCTTCCCCAGCCCTACCTCCGTGGAGGGGAAAGGCATTTATGTTTAGGAATGAGTGATTCTGTTTGGTGGCAGATCCACTGTGTGGCCATGTCTCATTGAGATTCTGAGGGCAAGACTGGGAAGTATCGAGCTAACATGTTAAGACAGTAGGTACCACTGAAAGTTCAGGAAGCCAGGGGCTGTTTCTCCTAGAGCTGGGCTTTTGCCCAAGTTGAAAGGCCATCTTGTAGTATGAGAGTAGTTCCTGTTTTGATCAATAACTATAAGGACATTCAGTCGCCAGAGTGCAAACCAACAGAGAAAGGGCCATTTGCTTGCTCCAGGTTCAAGGTATCTGTAATCATGGAAGCAAGGGGGTAAGATGTGGGGTGACAGCAGGATTGACTCCATTTTGATACTGACCAGCAACCAGGCAGTAGATCGATCGTGTCTTTTCACAGCCATTCCAAAATGTACTTCTAGTCTCCTCAGAACAGGAAGGAGAGGGGGTGCCAACCTACCCCCCAGGTCCGGAATACCTTCCTTCCTCCTCTGGCCTCTTTTCTCTCCTCTCCTTTCATGCTCCACCTCTCCTCCCATCTACTTCTTCCTTCCCTTTTCCTCTCCCCTGAAAGGTGGCACGATGCAGTGGAAAGACCATAAAGGCTTTGGAGTCAAGCGGACCTGGGTTTGATTCACACTTCTAGCACTTCCTAGCTGTGTGATCTTGAGCAAGTCACTTTACCTCTCTGAACCTCAGTTTCCCCATCAGTGAAAGAGGAATAAAGATGATGCCAACCTCATTGGGATGTAAGGATCAAGCAGTACAGTAGAAATAGAATGTCTGGCATGTGGTAGATACTCAGTATATGGTAGGAACCATCTCTCTCTCTCTCTCTCTCTCTCTCTCTCTCTCCCTCCATTCCCTTCTCCTTCCCTCCCCCTCTGGCTCTCTCCTAGAGCAACTCTTGCTGCTCTTAAAACTGGTTCCTGTGGGCAGGAGCCCTATTTGCCATTATCAAGAGCAAGGGGGGGCGCAGTGAACAAGGCCAGAGGAAAAATTTCATCTCCCATCTTCTCCTGCGGGAATCAGGGTCAGCTGAGGCCCGGCTCGAATCTGCCCACTGGGACTTGGGAGCTCAGACCTGGGGTCCCCGGTAATCACCTCTGCCTTAAGTATGTTACATAGATATCCGCAGATGCTGGCCTTGTCACCCCTCCCCTTCAGTACCTATCCCTGCCCTCCAGCTCAGCCTGCCTGTGTCTACACATGCAGCCCTTCCATCCAGAATGAAGTCTCCGCAAATGGGCCTCTGGCTCCGTGCCCCAGCCCACCTGCTGCTACCTCCTTCCTAACTGAATGAACTTGGTTGGGGCCAGGGAGGCGGGCCAGGGAGGTGCAGGGCGGTCAGCACAGCAGAGGCCTGCAACACCATCATCCTGATGAAGGTCTGGGCCTCAGCCCACCCATTCCCTCAGTTCTTGCCATCCCTCCTGCCTGTCCTGGGCCCAGGCCCAGAGCTGGCTTGCTGGGCCACACTGCAGTCATGCTGTTTTTGAATTCTCTCTCTGTTTTGTTCTCTGTTCTGTGCTGTTGTGTCTCCCCGTGTCTGGTCCCCAGGATCCGGCGCTAAGAAACAGGGCGAGGACTTAGCGGATAATGACGGGGATGAAGATGAAGGTATTTGGGGGCTGCAGGGCGCGGCGGCTGGTGCATGGCACAGAGCCCCTCCCCTTCTCAATGGGGAGAAGCCCCGTCTGTCTGTCTGTCCGTCCGTTGGTGTGTTTCCGTTCCTGTACAAAGCCGCTGGGCTGTTCCTTCGTCTTTGGCCTCATTGGCCACTGGGACTTCTGGGGTAATGGACACGGCTGGCAGGAGCAGGGGACTGACCATAAGTAGATCCATAGGGGGGGTGTCTTCCTGGCCCTGGCCCCTGACCCTCTCCCATCTTCTATGATTCATGGGCATCTGCCCATATGTGGCAGCAGAAATGGTGAAGAGCAAGCAGGGCCAGGGAGGGTGGGAATTGGCACAAAGTAAGCTGGATGGTGAGAGGATGCTTGGGATTCACTAAGGAGACCTCTGGGTCTCATGAGGAGCCTAGCTCCTGGGAGAGTGGCCCTGTAGGGCACACCAAAGGGCAAGACAGGGACATTCAAGGCTGACACTTCCCGAGCTTTCTCCCCCAAAAGAAAGACAGCCACAGGACCAGAGGTTGCAGTAGGTTGGGAACAGAACCAGAAAAACTGTGACCTAACCTGCCAGACTGAGGCCCAGATACCACAGCCATCAGTAGATGAACTAAGATTAAGATTCTCGGGTGGTAATGGGACCAGCCTTCCTCCTTGGGATAACGAGATTGTTTGTGCTGCAGCAGAGAGCTTTTCCTTCTCCACCCATGCTCTGGGCCCCGCCCCTTTGGAGGCCCCGGAGGGGCCAGGCAGTTCAGGGGATCCACTGGTGACCGGCAGGCCTGTGCCGGTGTGGCAGAGAGTGGGCCAGCTCACAGACTGACAGGTGACAGGCAAGTCAAGGTCGGGCCTGGAGCCTTCTCTTGACTGCTCCATCCCAACCCCATGCTGACTGGGCTTGGAAGCACCCCTCGATGGGTCCTCCGGCACTGGCCTGGGTGGAGACTTCTCCTACATCTTAACTCTGGCTGGGGAGGCCTTCTCGTGCCAAGTTCTGCTCCAGCCCAGTGTTTCCAGCTAAGTTTGCCCAGGAAGAATGGGGGATATGGGAATGTGGTTAAGACATCCTGTCTATAAGGTTCCCCCACCCCATCTCTGCCATTCACTACGCCCCCTTTCCCCACCTTCCTGTTCTCTCCCTGTGCCACCCCCTTCCCCCACCCTTCTTGTCTCTGTCTGCACTGGGGGGGATCCAGCTGCTGCCAATGGCCGTTTTTCCATGTAACTGGTCTAGTCCTGGGGGTTTTCAGGGCTCCCCAGCTCCTGCTTTCTAAAGCCATGTCAGGTCCCAGGACTCCTGGGTGCGCAGGGCAGGAACTCACCTGATGCTGCTAAGGAACCACCAAGCCCTTTCTTTATTCCTTGTCATCCCAGAAGCCAGCCGTGGCCACCCAGGCCCAGATGAATTATGCCCACATGGTCATCTTCAGTTGGGAGGTGCTTGAAACCCAAATCTTGACAAACATTATGCAAGTTCAGCTCTCTCTGGCCAATACTTCAACTCTGGGCCTAGCAGCCCCACGAGTCCTGCCCTCAGGGATGGCGGTAGTGTCCTGGCACCTGGAATAGCTTTGCTGTCCGCACCCCCCCCCAGGGCTGGCGGGGGTAGGGGAGCAAGGGCATCCTACCTAGCCTGTGTCTCACCCCTTCTCCTTACAGACATCCGGGACAGTGGCGCTAAGCCTGTCATGGTCTACATCCACGGAGGTTCCTACATGGAAGGGACAGGCAACATGATTGACGGCAGCGTTCTTGCAAGTTATGGCAACGTCATCGTCATCACCCTCAACTACCGGGTCGGGGTGCTAGGTATGGTTCTCTGCCAGGTGCCTAGAAGGAAAGCTGCCTTTGAAGGGAGGGGGAAAGACTCCTGGGGAAGTTAACTCACGCAGTCTTGGAGCTCTAGCTGGTTGGTGCTAATGACCCAAGTCATGATGTTCCGTCACCCTTACCCAAATACCAGGGGGTTCCTCTCATCTCATCCCCAGCTTCTTTTTCAGAATAATTAGATGCCAGTGGAGATACAGTTCAAACTTTATACATTTTTTTTAAAGGAGGGGTTAGACTGGGTAGCTTAGGCTGGTCTTGAACTCCTGGTCTTCCTGCTTCCACCTCTCAAGTGCTGAGATTATGGGCATGGGTCATCACGTATGGCTCAAACTTCACACCAAGTCTCAAGCCAGGCCTCTGTTACCAGACCTCTGCTTGGCTGGATTTTGTAGGCCCTGTTAATTTTCTAGAGTCTTATCTTCATCGATACCCACCCAGCCCCACAGTCCTAAGTACCTATGCATACACAGATATTCCTTCTAATCTACCCTTAACCACACACCCTTATACACTCACACATCACGTCCATCCACCCACTCCCACACATACAAATACTTCTCACTCCCCGAGGCGCATGTGCACACAGCTCCAATCCACTCCTACACACACCCTCACAGAGCGAGACTCATACAGTCTCGCTCACACACATATCCACATACCCACACACTATATGCTCTACATCCACACCCCACACAGATTTTTCTCACCTTCCATATATATACACACATTCTTATACTGTGCTCCACATCTCTTATCCACAGATACACCATGCATACCACACACACCCAGAGTCACAATTTTTGCTGCCCCTATATTGACACCTTACACAAACACCTAGACTCTGTACATCCACACCCAAATTCCACATACCTTATATATACAAAAATATGCTTTCCACTACCCCTACACATCTACACACACATGCACACATGCATGCTTTCGTGTCCTCCTACATGTCCCACTTGTGCATTCGCTTCACACATGATGTACTTCACATATGCATACATTTA
Organism: Peromyscus maniculatus bairdii; assembly: GCF_049852395.1. Classification (NCBI taxonomy): domain Eukaryota; kingdom Metazoa; phylum Chordata; class Mammalia; order Rodentia; family Cricetidae; genus Peromyscus; species Peromyscus maniculatus. Next base: position 84,486,537 of record NC_134875.1, on the reverse strand, counting down.
TCTCTCTCCTGCTGTACATAACACAAACCAATATTCTTTCTCCTTACATGCATTTAACTTCCTATATGTCCACAACACCCTACCCCACAAATTTACAACTACACACACACACACACACACACACACACACACACACACATGCACACACACAGCCTCTGCTTCCACACTGGTAACCATTCCATTCACTGGACATATATCCCCTTCACACATGCACACCAAATAGACCCCCTCCATATACCCAGATGGATACACATGTACACAGTTTTCCCACATATACTCTGCCAATATATACCCAATACATACGCATGTGCTCATCCCCTTCTTTCAAATACACATACATACATCCTTGTACCTAGAGCTGCATCTACACACACACACACACACACACACACACACACACACACCTATATCTGCCTGAACCACATTCATGTTCCCTCATGTATACACATGTACACGCTCATCCCTTCACTCTTACCCATGATGTGCACCTATTCATACTCATACACATACATGTATTTCCCAAAGTGTCCCCCATGTACCACCACGTATCCTACCCATCATATACTCTGGCTGTTTGGGTGATTTCAGCTGTTTGTGGATCTTATACCTTCTTTCATGACTGCCAGCACCCATCTGTGGCCAAGGTCTTGAGGTGAACAATACCCCAGGGAAGATGACAGAGGACATAGGACCTTGCTTCCTTTTAGATGCTCATTCAGGTTCCACATTCCGGTAGTGGCATGAAGAAGCCACCTTCTTCCCTGGAGGATTATGTCCTCGGGGTTTCTGTGGGGGTCTGTGGACCCAGATGTTGAATCAGTAGTGCATCTGGTTGCTGAGCAGGAGCTACATTGTTTGCCAGTCCCAGTCCCAGCAGCCCTGGTGCCACATTTTGCTTCTGGGCAGGGTTATATGCACAGAATGGCAGTCTCCTCTTGACTTACCCACAATTCTGTATGGGATATACACCTATTTGGGGCCAATCTGGAGAAATGAGGCTAGGTGTGGTGATGCACGCCTTTAATTCCAGCACTTAGAAGGCAGAGGTAGGTGGGTCTCTGTGAGTTCAAAGTCAGCCTGGTCTACAGAGCGAGTTCTAGTGTAGCCAGGGCTACATAGTGAGACTCTGTCTCAAAAACAAAACAAAACAAAAACAAAAATACCAAACCTCTGGAAAAATGAACGCCTGAAAAAAATGTTTTAGACTGTGTCTCCTTCCGTGGCTCCCTGGGACCCTAGTTATGGAACATGTAGGGCACCTCCCTGGTCTCTTCATGGTCTGACAGGCTTTAGACTTCGTGGTTCTTCCCTGTTCCCCTGTCTTCCTGTACTGCCGGAATGTGCAGAGAATACTAAGACTGTGAGCCGATACCATATTGTCAGAGCAGCAAGGAATGGAGGAAAGGAAAGCCTGGGGAAGAAAGCAAGCCAGGAAAAAGTAAGGAAAAGACTGCAATGGCTGATGAGGGAACAGAGGCTGGGGACCACTGGGACATGAGGCAGAGAGGAAATACTTTCTTCAGCAGGATTCAAGGGCTCCACGGTACCAGTCAGGAGCTGTGGGCTGCATGAAAGGCAGCTGGTTGGGAGCACTCTGTGTGGTTACCCCTCATCTCTTCCGTCACTGTTTTTGGCTTCTCTATGAGAAATTCGTAATCTTTTGCGGAGGCCTTGCACTCTTCTGAGATTATGATGACCGCTGTGGATTCTTCATCAAAACAATACAGACACACACATAATTTTTTGTTTTTAAAGACTAATCTTGCCACGTGGTGGTGGCACACACCTTTAAGAGGCAGGCAGATATCTGTGAATTCGAGGCCATCCTGGTCTATAGAGTTCCAGGACAGCCAAGGCTACACAGAGAAACCCTGTCTCAAATACAAAAAACAACAACCAACCAACCAACCAAAAGACTCTCAACATGTAGCCCAGGCAGCCTTCAACTTGAGACCCTCCTGTCTATGCATCCAAGTACTGGGATTATAGGCCTACATCACCACACTCAGCACACAAACAGTTAAAAGGAGAACCTCATAACTCCCCCCTGAAGCTCAGCCATGACACTCAGCCTAAGATCATTGACTTTACAGCCTCGTCTCATTTGGATAATCAGAAAAGTGTATCTTTGAGCTTAAGCAATTAATGATACAAATACCATTACTCTACACTTAGAAAGAGTCATAAGCTTAGATTTGGTCAGGAGTTCCTGATCCCTCCCTACATACTCTGCAGTGCCTATTCTGGAGCACGCATAAAATCAATAAGCCACTGATTGCCTTCTGGGTACATACAAGATGTTTTTGTCTCTTGGCACTAGACGTAGAACATGAGTTTGTTCCTGACGCTTGGGGAGTTTGTTATGTAGCTCAGGCTCTGCTGTTTTGATTTTCAAAGTATATTTAAAAAAAAAAAAAAACAGGTGGCCAGTTTAGGACTCCAGTTATATACATCCACGTGCCTTCTCCCCACCAGCATCTCCTGGGCACTGAGTGCAGCCAGCCCATGTAAGAAGCTTCTCGAAGAATCTGAGAATGTGGGCAAGTTAATTCATAAAGATCTCCCCCAACCCCTGACCCACCAAGGCGGAGGGGGAGCTAATATGTGAGACACTCCCGCTGGGCATGGAGCCGACGAAGCAAAAAGGGGTCCAGCAGGAGAGAGGCTGTGGATGTACCTAGAGGTAGTGGGTATACTGAGAACGCAATGGCTTGCCAAGTTTAGTCTGGGTTTCAGAATGAAGTTAATTCCACATCATTGCTCAGGTATCTTCCAGGCAAGCTGAAAACATGGTGAGTGACAATCCTGAAGTGACACAAATACCTAGTTTTGATGCAATCTGCCAGATTCCTCCATCTTCTGTTGACAAGCAGCTTATGTATACCGCAGTATAAACTTGGGTTCAAGGAGGCTGACTCACATTTATTTTGACAACATGTGGAGTCGGGTAGTTGAGTCTTTATTCTCACATAGTTTCTGTGAATGGCCACGTTCCTAGGAAGCTATCAATGAGTGGCTTTTCTCCTAGGCTGCAAGGCTTTGTGCACTCCTGGTCAGTCATGCTTAACCCATCACCTTCGGAGCCCGTTGGCTGTAGTACTTGAAGAAGAGCTCTCTGTGTAGTGAGGATCAATGGCATGGCCCCAGCCACATACTTCACTGTTCCTTATCTGGAAGCTCCTGAGGTTTGAGGGAGCAGAGGGATGGCCAAACTCTCTCTCTACATACTCAGGCTTTTCAGGCAGCTCTCTCTCTCTCTCTCTCTCTCTCTCTCTCTCTCTCTCTCTCTCTCTCTCTCTCTCTCTCTCTGTCTCCCCCATACCCCCTTTCTCCCTAGGGTATTGCCCTGTAGTCCAGGCTGGCCTTGAACTCACTCCATGTGGCCTTGAACTCAAACATTCTCCTGCCTCTGCCTTCTGAGTGCCATGGCAGTGTGTGCCAACCCCCAACCATGTCGAATGAACTAGGACAGACAACTTGAACATATCTCACTGAACGATGCCTTGACAAAGATTGAAGGCACATCGGCTATTGTTTAAGTGAGAGGAAGGGAAGAAAGAATAAAGGGGAGGTGGAGGAGAGAAGGCAGACACATGGGAGAATTTGCTAGAGATCTCAAGGCTTGGGCAGCTGAGTTGGGTGTTGGCTGGCATAGGTTGTTGTCTTTGCCCCCAGCCCAGCCCAGTATAGGTATTTTTTAAAATTTATTTATTAAATAATTTAATTTTACATATCAGCCACGGATTCCATTGTTTTCCCCCTCCCACCCCATAAATGTGTTTTTTTTTTAAGACAGGGTTTCTCTGTGTAGTTTTGGTGCCTGTCCTGGATCTCACTCTGTAGACCAGGCTGGCCTCGAACTCACAGAGATCCACCTGCCTCTGCTTCCCGAGTGCTTGGATTAAAGGCTTGTGCCACCACCACCCAGCTCCAGTATAGGTTTTAAGAGTCACAGGAGTCACATGCATTTCTGAATGAGACCTCCCCCCTACAGAAACACTGCATCCCCCCCCCACACACACACATCTGAAGGAATAGAGTTCTTCCACTCATGGTTCTCAAGCTTGCTCTAATGCCCTTTCGTTTTCTCATCTGGAACCTGGGGTTATGGAAGACACGCACCAAGGTTCTGGGGGGAATAAGTAACTACTTACATACTTAATTTTACCAAAGGAAATTAATAACACCCTTGAAGATGGTAAGATGACTTCTTTTGCAGAAGCTAGGTACAGAAAGACCTGAAAAAAAATAGTGATGTGGTTTCTGCCTGCTTGGCTCTATTTGAATTAAGCTTCTGCCTGCAGACTGCCAGGACTGCCAGCCAGCTCTCTGTGAGCTGTGGGTTCCTCCAACATGGCCCTGAACCAAGCTGATTCCAGGTGCTGTGAACAGGCTTTTAACTGTGGAGTCAAAGAAGACTGATCCAAGTGTAGGTTTCCAGGGTGTAGGAGCATAGCAATTACACCCACCTGGAAAGGACCCTTCCAGAAGTGTAGGGCAGGAGAAGATAGATGGAGCCTTCCAAGGAATCCAGGGACCAAGGAGGAGATAGAGGGACGAGACAGCAGGATCAGTCTAAAATGGAAGGGGGTGATATAGGACATCTCTGTGGGATAGCCAGCAGGTGGGCGGGAAGGTAGTCTCCATGGTAACAAGTCTCCACAGCAGCAAATCCCAGCAGGTGGGTGGGAAGGTAGTCTCCATGGTGACATGTAGTCTCCTCAGCAGCAAATCCCAGTGGGTGGGCGGGAAGACCTGTTTCTGTGGTAACGCAGCACACTGACTTCCTCATTTCTCCACCAGATGAAAAAGATGATCTGACCCAGTGGCTTCTCAACTTTAGCAGGCGTCAGCATCACCTGGAGAGCTTGTTAACAACACAGATAGCTGGGCTGCATCCCCTAGAGTTTTTGATTGCCTAGGTGTTGGAGGAAGGGAAATGAGAGCAGCCCTGAGAGTGAGGAGAAGGGGCCATAGCAAAGCCCTGGAAAGAACTGGAGGTGGACAGATTCGCACAGGAAGGGCAAGGCGAGCTTAGGGACTGCCGCCTGTGTGCTCTTCACTTCAGAGAGAGAACGAAGGGAGGAATGTAACTGTAGATCTACCATGTGCTTGGCTTATGCTCATTTTATCCTCGTTACAACCCTTTGAGGTATTTTTATCCCCATTTTACAGAAGAGGAAACTACAGCCCAGAGATTTTAAATAACTTGCCGAAGGCCACATGTCGAAGATGCTGGATTTAACCAAGGGCTGTTTGGCTCCAGGGTCCTTGCTTTCTCCACTGTATCTTGCCTGACGTTAGGGTCACATCCCCAGATACTACATTAGGGCAGAGAATGCTGAGTTCTGGCCATTTGCAAGCCCTGCAGTTGAACTCTTCTGCCTAGAGGAAACAACCACCTCAAATGTTCTGCCCCCTCCATCCAAACAGGATCATGGGCAGGCGGCAGGGTGTCTACCCTGCCTATAGTGGTGATGCTGGGCCTTGCAAAAAGAAGCACTGGTTTATGTTAGCATTAGTGAGGTGGGAAGTACTACATGGCTGCATGCTTATCCTTCCTGTGGTATCTTTCCAAATCCATTTCTGCCATCCTAACCCAAATCCTGCATCCCTTCCCCTTCATTATCCTCATGCCTTTTGTTAAATCTAGGTTTCCTGAGCACTGGGGATCAGGCTGCTAAGGGCAACTATGGGCTCCTTGACCAAATCCAGGCCCTCCGCTGGGTGAGTGAGAATATTGCCTTCTTTGGAGGAGATCCCCGTCGAATCACTGTCTTTGGCTCGGGCATCGGTGCATCCTGTGTTAGCCTCCTCACACTGTCTCATCATTCTGAGGGTGAGTAGCTCTTGAGGACCAATATAGAACAGTTTAATGCTGGTACACCTTGAGCTCCAGAATGCCTGGCTCCATATCCCAGATGTGCCCAGGGGAATCAGCCCACCCTCTCCCACCAGTTCTGTCCCTGGGGGATGAGGGGGTGGAAAGGAAATCATTCCGTGCAGGAAGAACTACTTCTCCTCATGCGAAAGAATCCCCATTCACACCCTGAGAACGGTGCTCGTCTCACATAGGAGTCTTATTTGGGAGAGTGGGAATAGAATGCCTCTCTCTAAAGGGACAATAATTCCTTGTAGGTGAGGAAATCTTTCCGTATGAAGGGCCTGTTACTTCAGAGTCAAAATCTAAGGTGAAAATTGGTTTCTAGGTGTAAGAAACACTCATTGTCTATCTTTCTTGGGGAAAAAAAAAGTCTGTACAGGAGAAGTGATCTAGCGTGAGAGATGGGTCCAAAGTGAGACGCTCTGGCCTGGGACATGGGCTGCCCTGAGGGAGGCAGACTGTTGTTGGACCACAGGCTCCCTCCTGGGCTATCCACCTCGCTGAAAGAACACTCATTTCCCTCCTGTTTCTGGTGTGGGTCCCTCTGCCAGTGAGTTTCTGAAGGGCTTGCAGAGACCCTATTTTGCTAGGCAGGGGAATGTTCTCTTTCTGTCTAGACGATAGAACATTATACCTCTGAAAGGCAAAGCTGAGCTTCTTATGGAGAAAAGTTGTCCTTGAAATAAGTGTCCTTCTCTAAAGTGAGGGAGAAATGTGAGCGAGAAGACATTTTTATGGTTGAGATTGACCTCATGAGGGGGTGCTCTTACAAGAGCCTCGGCATCTTTTGAAGAAGGCTTGTCTCTGAACACGAGGCGGCAGCTTCACTGCCTCAGCAGCTCTGTCCCTGTGCCCCTCCAGAAACAGCACTGGAGGAAGACTAAAATGTGCCGCTTGCATCTGCAAAGAGAGGAAACAGGAAGCCAAGCATGGTGGTGCACACCTGCAAGCCCAGGGCCTAGGAGGCTGAGGCAGGAGGACTGCCATGAGTTTGAGGCCAGCCAGGGCTTCCAGCAAGACTTTGCACACACACACACACACACACACACACACACACACACACACACACGCAGACATATGCACACGTACGTGCGCGCGCGCGCGCGCGCACACACACACACACACACAGGGAGGGAGAGAGTATGAATGGGCGAATGAATGAAGGGAAGGAGGCCTGAGTTCCATCCCCAGCACCACCAGAAAGAATATCTGTTTCTAGGTGACAGTAGAGAGAACAAGACTCCTCTTTTTCCCTCTAGAGGAGGGTGAGATGACTGGCTGTAAGGGCGCCTGTGTCTGAAGAGAGGCCTGGCACCTCTTCTGACTGGGACTCTTTCCTGGAATGACACTGTGCTGTGTATCTTAAGGGGGACTATGACTCTAGAGACCTGGCTTCTTTAAAGATTTGCTCTCCCCGGGTTAGAGGTACGGCTCAGTGACAAAGCATTTGCTTACCCTGTGGGATGCTCTGGGTTCTATTCCCAGCACTAATAAACGTATCATGGAGAGTATCTGGGAAAACGGCTCTCTCTTCAGCAGTAATCCATACTTCTCTCCCTCTCTCGGCTCATGCAAAAGCATCCTTCCATTGCCCCTGCGCACCTGAGAACCAAATTCTCCCTTGGGAGCATTGGAGCCAGAGAAAGATAGTTCTTTCTTCTGAGAGCTGCAAGAATCGTCTTCTTTTTGAATTGGGGGGATGGGATCCCTCTAGCTATGGGGAATCTGGATGTGATATGTCCGTAGCTTCAGCAAAAGGGGATCTGTGCAGGGTCCACACTGCCAGGGCACGTGCCAGGAGACTCTCAGACCCCAGGGCCTTTGCTCTTGGGATTCATCCCTAAACTCCCAGAATGTGGGGCTCTCTCCTGCCTGCATTTCTCATCTCTCATGAAAAAGACCCCTTTGTGGTGTAAGCGCCAGCTCTCTGGTGGTGCGTTGGCACAGAACTGGGCCCAGCTGGGCAGGAAGCAAGAGGAAAGACAACGAGTGATAAAGAGAGGAAGGAGCATAAGGAGGCTCATTTCTGGGACCCAAGGGGTTAATTCTCGCTGACATTTCCCTTAACCCTCAAGTTACCAGGCCCTGTACCAGGACTGGGAAACAGTGGGGTGGGGGCTCCACGGGGTTCAGCGATCAAAGGAGGAGCTCTACAGCCCCACTCCGGTCCTGCCCTGCCATCCCCTGCTAAACGATTAGCTCCTCATTCCTAGCCAATCCACAGCACAGGGGGACCTCAGTGACAAAGGATAAAGGGTGCTTTTTGATCATATGCGACATGACAACTCTGACCCAGTGCCACCTATATTCTGTAGGGCTTTTCCAGAGGGCCATCATCCAAAGCGGCTCTGCTCTATCTAGCTGGGCTGTGAACTACCAACCAGTGAAGTACACCAGTTTGCTGGCAGACAAAGTGGGCTGTAACGTGCTGGACACCGTGGATATGGTGGATTGTCTTCGACAAAAGAGCGCCAAGGAGCTGGTAGAACAGGACATTCAGCCAGCCCGCTACCATGTGGCCTTTGGCCCTGTGATCGATGGTGATGTCATTCCTGATGACCCTGAGATCCTTATGGAACAGGGAGAGTTCCTCAATTATGATATCATGCTAGGTGTCAACCAGGGTGAGGGTCTCAAGTTTGTAGAAGGGGTGGTGGACCCTGAGGATGGTGTCTCTGGCACTGACTTTGACTACTCTGTCTCCAATTTTGTGGACAATCTGTATGGCTATCCTGAGGGCAAAGACACCTTGCGGGAGACCATCAAGTTTATGTACACAGACTGGGCAGATCGCGACAACCCCGAGACCCGCCGTAAGACACTGGTGGCGCTCTTCACTGATCACCAGTGGGTGGAACCTTCCGTGGTGACAGCTGACCTGCACGCCCGGTATGGCTCGCCTACCTACTTCTACGCCTTCTATCACCACTGCCAGAGCCTCATGAAGCCCGCCTGGTCAGATGCAGCGCACGGGGATGAAGTGCCCTATGTTTTCGGCGTCCCTATGGTAGGTCCCACTGACCTTTTCCCCTGCAACTTCTCCAAGAACGACGTTATGCTCAGCGCGGTTGTGATGACCTATTGGACCAACTTTGCCAAGACCGGGTAAGGAGAAAATGGGATGTCTTCTTCTTTGGGACCCCAGCATGCCTGCCCTGTGCTCCTCCTACCTAACCTCTTCCATTATCTCCCTTCCTGTGCAGTTCCCCAAATCTTGCTTGTTAACCCCTTTATTCCCCTTCTTGGCATGGTGCTGTGCTATTTTCCTTGAATTTTGTTGTTGTTGCTGTTGTTGAAGTGGATAGTAGAACTCTTGCTTAACACGCCCCAGGCTCCGGCACCCAGCACCACTAAACAGTAATTGTGTTGAGGCTCAGAACTCTGTTAGCATCAGGACTGAGCAGGAAGGCATTGCTGGTAGAATGGTGGGGTTCAAGGTTAGCTGGTCAAAGGCAATATGAAAGGGGAAGAGTGCGCATTTGGAGAGAGTCTCCCCAGGGCCCTTGATACAACTGGACAGCTGAAAGGACTGATAGAGACTCAATCGCATGGGGGAAGACAAAGCATTAGTATAGCCTGATGGCAGCGGATGAGCTCAGGGAAGAATGGGATGTTTTCATGCTGCCTGCCATGGGAACTAGTTCAGGCCCTGAGGAAGAAAGGGGTGGGGGCGGTGACAGGACCCTGAAAAACATGGAAGCGGTGGGAAATTTTAGACTAGTGGGAGTGAGAGGAAGGAGGCTGGGCTTTTTCTTTCTCTAGGTAGCATGGTGACCCCAGGTTTCAATGTGGTATTTCAGGGATCCCAACAAGCCGGTACCCCAGGATACCAAGTTCATTCACACCAAGGCCAACCGCTTTGAGGAAGTGGCCTGGTCCAAATACAATCCCCGGGACCAGCTCTACCTTCACATCGGGCTGAAACCAAGGGTTCGTGATCATTACCGAGCCACCAAGGTAGCCTTTTGGAAACATCTGGTGCCCCACCTGTACAACCTGCATGACATGTTCCACTATACATCCACGACCACCAAAGTGCCGCCCCCGGACACCACCCACAGCTCTCACATCACTCGCAGGCCCAATGGCAAGACCTGGAGCACCAAGCGGCCGGCCATCTCACCCGCCTACAGCAATGAGAATGCCCCCGGGTCCTGGAACGGGGACCAGGATGCAGGGCCACTCCTGGTCGAGAACCCGCGAGACTACTCCACTGAACTAAGTGTCACCATTGCTGTGGGGGCCTCCCTCCTGTTTCTCAATGTGCTGGCCTTTGCTGCCCTTTATTACCGTAAGGACAAACGGCGCCAGGAGCCCCTGAGGCAGCCTAGTCCCCAGAGGGGAACGGGTGCCCCTGAATTGGGAACTGCTCCAGAAGAGGAGCTGGCAGCATTGCAGTTGGGTCCCACTCACCACGAATGTGAGGCTGGCCCACCCCATGACACATTGCGCCTCACAGCTTTGCCCGACTACACCTTGACCCTGCGGCGCTCCCCTGATGACATCCCACTCATGACCCCCAACACCATCACTATGATTCCCAACTCCCTGGTTGGGCTGCAGACCTTGCATCCCTATAACACCTTTGCCGCAGGGTTCAACAGTACTGGGCTGCCGCACTCACACTCCACTACCCGCGTATAGCTCTAGCCCAGAGCACAACCCATCTCCCAGCTTTCTCCCCCCCCCCAGACCCACAAACACACATGCACACACATACACATATATGTACACGCACGCACCCACACCCTACAGCAGACCCATCTGCACAGACACAGACAGATGTGGACATGCACCCGCATGTACAAAAACACAAATCCAGAAAGTAAACCTGAACAGGCCCTTCAAATGGGGACACATATGAGTCCTTGGTACCAAGGGCCTCCGGAACAGCGGCTGGAGCCAGCTCCCTGAACCTGACCAGACACTCCTGGGGCCCTGGAAGCCACAGCTGGACACCCCCTTGGTGCTTGCCTTCTGGGAACTGCACCTTCTACCAACTGCAGACTCGGGAGCTTTAAAGAGCAGGAGAGCTCTTCCTCCCCCAGACTTGGTCTTTTTTCTCTGGGTCTTGTTTTTGTTGATTTTTTTTTAATGGAACCAATGTTTTTCCAGCCCATTGAATGCTAAGCAGCTCTGGAAGGGGGGGCTCTAAGATCAGGATTCTCTGGTTCTGGGACTCCCAGTGTTCATACAACCAGACCAAGGAAAAGGACCCTCCAAGACAGTGACAGATGGGAACAAGACTATGGGGAGGAAGAGGCTAGCAATGGACGGGGTTGGCGGGCCATCAAGGACAGAGCATCGACTGGCTCTGTGTCCCCATAGAGAACTGCAGCATCACCCTGGCTAGACCAGGGGAGCCTAGGTTTGGTAAACTAAGTACTGTGGAGGCCAGAACCTTATTGGGCCTCTGGGTATATAATCTGGGTTCTGCCTCTGCCCTTGGGGAAATGATATCAGAAATTTGCCCCATTTTATTTACAGTCTCTTTGTGTCTGTCATTTCTCTTTCAAAACAGTGGTGTTTTGGGTTTTTGTTTTGTTTTGTTTTGTTTTTTTGTTTTTGGTTGTTGTTGGCTTTTTTTTTTTCTTTTCTTTCTTTCTTCTATTTTTTTTTTTTTAAGCAAAGTTCTTAAAACACTAACGGAAACCCATGGAGTTTGTCCTTTGTAAAAATTTTAAACACAGTGTCTTGATATAAAAATAAAAAAATCCAGTTAGCACTCCCAACCTGCCTCCGTGCACAGGCCTGCCCCAACAGCCCCAGGAGCCTGGCGCCTGCTCAGGCTGGAAGCACAATTCTCCAGCAGCCTGGGGCCTCCTGCCTTGTAGCTCCCACAAGTCTGGGCTGTGCTCTGCTTGCCCCGGGCCCCCCTGCATAAAGCCTCTCTGATCCTAATCATGTTGCTGTACCATCCTCCTGCTCCAGTGCTCTGAGTTCCTGCAGCTGAAACCTGTCATCGCCTCGGGCCTCGTAATGAAACAGCAAAAATAAGCCTGCCTTCCTCCTCTGCCACCGGGCCACCGCCACTGCTGCCACCACCTCCTCCAATGCCATCACTACCATGGTCATCACCCTGCCCCCAACGTGGACTGGTGGCTAGGGGGAGGCTTGACCTCTGACCTGCTGAAATTCTTTCTCCTTTGGAAATGTGGTACACATGGCATCAGCCTGTGACCTCTTCTGCCTCCATTGATTTACAGAAGGGTCAATCTCCTTCCCTCAAGGGGTGCAGGTTTTCTTTTCTGTGAATTGGAATAGCAGAAGTCATTGGAGATCAATTTCTCTTGGGGACGGTTACAAGTGGCTCCCGGACAACTCTGGGGGATGGATTCCAGAAGGGGCCCCGTAGGGCTAGCATTGTGGGGTTTCCTATTGTCCTCTGTGTCTTGAAGGGCTGAACTTGAAATCTGTTCATCAAGTGTGACAGCTGGGCAGGGTTGCTGATACCTCAGAAGCCAGGAATAGAATTGTTCAAAGTGACCCTGACAGAATAGGGAGATGAGGCATCACAAGGCAGGATGGTGTGCCGAGGGAACAAGTACAAGGTAGTGTACTCAACGATCCAAACCCAGAACTAATACACTGATGTGCTGCCTGGGACAAGATGGCTGCTTCAACACACGGGAACAGGAACAGAAGGGCTGCGAGAGGAGGTCCATTTTGAGTCATTTCATGATTGGAGACAGGCCCTCTCTTCCTTCTTTCTTTTAGTCTTTCTGAAACAAAGACACTAGCATATAGTAACAAAAACATCAGGGAGGACCTGGGAAGTAATCACAGAGTGACTGTTAAAACAGAAGTCACCCCAGTGGCGTATAGTCCAATCCACTTCCACCTGGGAGGAGGAACAGGAAAGGGAAGACCAGGAGTTCAAGGTTATCCTCAGCTACATAGTGAGCTTGAGGCAATCCTGGAATGCTTGAGGCTCTGTCGTGTGTGTGTGTGTGTGTGTGTGTGTGTGTGTGTGTGTGTGCTATACATATGCAGGTGCCCTGGAGACCAGAAGAGGGTATCCAATTCCTGAGAGCTGGAGTTACAAGTGTTTACAAGCTGCCAGACACAGATGCTAGAAACCTAACTCGGGTTCTCTAGAAGAGCGGGAGGTGCTAACCACTAAGCCATCCTTCCAGCCCCAAGACTGTCAAGATAAAACAAAAATGAACAGAAAAGAGACCTAGAATGTGACCCAATAGTTTATGACCCTGCCGTTCCCCTCTTGGACTCTAGTCCTGCACTGGTTCGGCATCCCAAAGCAGCAGCAGCCCTAGCTTTGGGGGGCATACTTCAAGTTGGTGGGAAAGCAGTGAGGCTCTGGAGAAAAATGGGATCTTTAGGGCAAAGGCTCTGCTGATGGCTTACTTTGTTTGGCTTGATTTTGATTTATTTGTTTGTTTCTTATCTTTTTTTTTTTTCTGAGACAGGATCTTACTAGGTAGCCCTGGCTGGCCTGAAACTTGCTGTGTATAGACCAGGCTGGCCTGGAACTCACAGATATCCATCCACCTGTCTTTGTTTCTGGAGAGCTGGAATTAAAGGTGTGTACCACCACATCCAGCAAAATGTTCTCTTTTGAAAGATTTTATTTTTATTTTTTAGATGTATTTATTTTATTTTATATGTTTGAATGTTTTGCCTGTATATATGTATGTGCACTATGTGTGTGCCTGATTGATGCCCATGGAGGTCAGAAGAAGGGGTCAGATCCCTTGGAACTGGAGTTATGGATGGTTGTGAGCCACCATGTGGGTACTGAGAACTGAAACCCAGGTCCTCTGCAAGAGTAACAAGTGCTCTTAACTAGTGAGTCATCTCTCCAGCCCCAGATTTTATTTTTAGGTGTATGTGTGTGTGCACATCAGATCCCCTGGAGCAGTAGTTATAAGCTATCAATCATAGGTCAAGTGTGCTAGGAACTGAACTCAAGTCCTCTGCAATCATAGTACATGCTCTTTACCACTGAGCCATCTCTCCAACCCCAGGTTGTTTTTTATGTTTGTTGATTTGTTTTGTTCTGTTTGAGACAAGGTCTCTCTATGTAGTCCTGGCTACCCTGGAACTTGCTACGTAGACCAGGCTGGTCTTGAACTCACAGAGATCTGCCTGCCTCTGCTTCCCGAGTGCTGGCATTAAAGGTGTGTACCATTATGCCCAACCGTAGGTTGCTTTTTTTGTTGTTTTTAATATAGAAAGAAGGAAGCTGATGAGGAACATCCGACGATTTGCCATACCTACTATGTAACAAGTGTGCTATGACCATCTTCAAAATGTCACTTCTGAATAAAGAGCGAGCTGTGTTCTTTCATGGCCCTGTGTGCTGCACTCCTTCTGAGTGGAAACCAGACGAAGGGGAAACCAACAAGTGATAGAGGTGCAGTCAGGGGGCGCTCTGGGTACCCCGAAAACCCTCAACAGCAGCTGCCAAATAGGAGGACTGGGCTGTGGCTTTCACACTCTGAGAGCCTGGATAACGTCACCTTTTGCGTCCATTTTGTCTGTATTTCATGTTTAACCTTTAGTTGCTCCATTTCAGATATTCCCGTTGGGGCCTCTGGTAGTAGAGAGACTCTAAATTAGGAGACTGTCTGTCTCATGGAGGTGATTTAGAGGCATTTCTTCTCACACACTCAAGATGCCAGAACAAAGCCAGGGACCACCCAGTGAGAAGCTTCAGCTGCTCCTCACACCTTTCAAAGGCCTGCAGGGACAAGGTGATCTCCAAGACAGACAGGATTTCAAGATGACTGACAGCCATCCTAGGCCCATGTTTTCTCATGGTCTGGGCCTCCCAGCTGAGCAGCAGCAGCCCCCCCCCAGGCCACATCTCACAAATCATTAGTGTTTAAGTATAGGGTGCTGGTCACAACTATCTTAGGAGCTGTATTTGTGAGAAGGGTCAGAGGTTTGAAATCCCCATGCAAGAATGGTAACCGTGACCGGAGGGCTGTCCCTGTGCTATTTCTATAACTATCAAGGGTGAAGACACTTATCTGGGCACATACTATCAGGAAAGCAGTCTAGCCCCAGGGAGCCTCTGGCTGCTCAGAAGTGCTCCACGGCTGCCCAGTAACAGTCCACACAGCATATTTGCAGAGCACCTGGCAGTGTTTTTTTTTAAAACCCCACAGAAAATGGAATGGATGTGTTCTTCAGCCTCAGGACGACCTGTTATGAATGCGGAAAGGTGAACCCCACAGCTACAGATCAACAGATGTGGAGCCGATGGAGGGCAAATGAATGCAAGGCTCCTTGGGGACCACTCACAAAGCTAAAGATTGCTCATCCCTGTACAGAGTCAGGAAACACAGATCGTTCCCCCATCCAGCTCACCCCCTTTCATGGGGAGGCTGGAAAAGTCCATGAAGAGAAGGTCATGGCCACGGTTGCCTGGAATTAGACAAAGCATTCTTGGGACAAGACAGACAATTTCAGAGTGGGCAAAGGTAGATGTAGAGGGCTCTTAACTGCTCACGTGATCATATACAAAAATATTCTGCTTCGGTCACTAGGTCAGTTTTACCAAACCAAGTTTCCTAGAGGTGAATTCCCTTTTCTGAAGCCCAAGGTATAACAGCACAAGGGCAGCATTCTGTATTAATAATAAGAGGACCATCTTGTACATGCTGTTCTGTCCTCGTCAGTGTGAGGCACCAGACTTCAACAGAGATGCTCACAAAGTATGCTTCGAGAAGAGTGTGTGTTGGGGGGGGGGGGGGCGGGAACAACAGCAAGAAGCCTGGAGTGTCCCTGGAAAAATGTGTCTAATGTGGGCAAATCATTATGGGAGAGCGGCGGCGGCGGCGGCGGCGGCGGCGGCGGCGGCAGCCGGCGGGGGTGGGGGTAGGGGGTGTTGCAGGTTTGTTTTGTTTTGTTTTGTTTGAGACAGGATCTTACTATGTAGCCTAGAATTTTCTATGTAGACCAGGCTGGCTTCAAACTCACAGAGATCCACCTGCCTCTGTTTCCT
Organism: Peromyscus maniculatus bairdii; assembly: GCF_049852395.1. Classification (NCBI taxonomy): domain Eukaryota; kingdom Metazoa; phylum Chordata; class Mammalia; order Rodentia; family Cricetidae; genus Peromyscus; species Peromyscus maniculatus. The sequence goes on along the minus strand of NC_134875.1, from coordinate 84,470,683 downwards.
GAGTGCTGGCTTGAAGCTGTAGGTTTGTTTTGTGGATCCAACTCCAACTGCTCCAAGAGGTTCTAGGAAAGCAGATTTGGATTCAGCATTAAAAAGCTGCTCTTTTTGCCTTTTAAAAATATTTATTTATTTTCCTGTGTATTGTTTTGTGGTTTGTTTGTTTGTTTGTTTTTGCTTTGCTTTGCTTTGCTTTTTGAGACAGGGTTTCCTGTAGCCCAGTCTGGCTTCAGATCCCTGTGTAGGGAGTTTGACTCCGGTTTCTGATCCTCCAGCTTCTGCCTCCCGAGTCCTGGGACCACAGGTGTGCACCATTGTGCCCAGATTCCGCAGCCCTGGGAATGGAACCCAAGGCCTTACCCATGCTCACTGAGCTCTGTATCCAGTGGGCTCCATCAGCAGCCCTTCTCTTTCCTTTTATCAATAAAGAAAGACTGTGATAGAAGTTTCAGCTCATGATTGCAGCCCCTCAGAGTCTTTTGAAATTTATTGTCAATGGTTTCAAAAAAAAAATGGGGAAAAAAACCAAGTGCCCTAAGATATTAATATGAGCAATTAGAGCGGATTGCCCAAAGGGCAACCATCCCTAGCAGCAGAGATAGTCAGGCCATGCGTGGACTAGCTCTGCGCGGGGCTGATGCAAGCCTGGTGAAATGTCTGATTAAACAGCTGACCCATAACCTCTAGGCTCACTAAGATCTTGTGATATGTGATCTGGAAGGTCTCATGAGAAAGTATTTAGGAAAATATTTCTGGAGCAGAGGGGCTGAGTGGACCTGAGGCAGAGAGATTGGAAGCAGAGAAACAGCTGGTTAAGAGGTCCCTTCTCTGAGGGCTACTGCTAGCTTTCACCTCTAGTCTGTTTGAATTTCAAATTCATGCTGTGAGATATGGCCTCCCTAGTTGAGGCAAACTCTTCACCAAGTACTGATCTTGCCCCTGCTTAAGTAATTCCAGGGCAGGGAAAGTCTCATTCTCTCAAGTCGGGCCATTGCCGACTGGATCTTCCCAGACTATTCTGGAGTCCTTTACGGGAATGAGTCCAAGTCCATTTCCCATATTACCCACCCCCTGCTCTTAACGATGATGCCTTCTTCTCAAGCAAAACAAGGTCAGTCCTTCTGCTGTGCATATTTGCAAACTGGTCCTTGAACCAACACACTGTCAGTCTGTCCACCTCCTGTTCAGGATAAACAGTTTCGGCAGCTGGTACACAGTCCTCTCCCACCCCTGTGCTCTCTTTTCTGTACTTTGCTCCAGGTGGCTAATGTCTCTCTGTAGTGTCCAGGTCCAAGCTCAGAACCGATCCTCGGTGACTTACTGTGCACAACAGAAAGAGGAGCTGCACCCTCCCCGCTTGCTTGGAGAGCTGAACTGATTAGCATCTGAGGAGCTACTGCCCCAAACTGAGGAGCACACCATCCCCTCCGACGACACTTGAAAGCACGCACACAGATGGATGGGAAGTCACGGCCCTCCTACCAAGTGTTGGAGCATCTGCATTTGGCGAACTGGGTTCTAAAAATTTACATTTCAGGTAGAGGATTTAGCTCAGTGGTAGAGTGCTTGCCTAACAAGCATAAGGTCCTGGGTTCAATCCTCAGCTCAAAAAAAAAAAATTACATTTCATTTCCTGATGGCCTTTGGGGAGTTTTCTGAAAGGAGGTTCATGGCATTTACCATGCCGTGTGTGTGTGTGTGTGTGTGTGTGTGTGTGTGTGTGTGTGTGTGTGTGTTGCTGGGGATTGAACCATGGGTTTTGCAACTGCTAGGAAAGGGCCCTACTTCTGAGGTACATCCCTCATTTTTAAAATTTGAACAGCATGCCATCAATACCTCATCCAAGTCATTAATTAAATTACTGAGCAGAGGTAGAGAGAGCTGGCTTGGCGGTTATGAGTGAGTACTACTCTTACAGAGAACCCAAGTTCAGTTCCCGGCACCCACATCAGATGGCTCGTAATCACTGAACAGATTCTCACACATAAGTAAAAATAAATCTTTAAAAGGGTGTGAGGGCTGGAGAGATGGCTCAGTGATAAAGAGCACTGGTTTCCCAGGTTCAGTTCCCGGCACTCACAAGATGGTTCACGACCATCTGTAACTCCACTTCCTGGGGGTCTGATGCCTAACAGAAGTACACAGACATACATGCAAGCAAACACTCGTGCACATAAAATACAAATAAAGAAATCTTATAAAAAAACCGGAATGATCAGGCAGAACCAGAATGGTAGATCATGCCTCTAAACCTAGTACTTGGGGGGCTGAGGCAGGAAAATCTTGATGGGTTACACAGTGAGATGAAATGCTATCCCCCCACTACCACCACCACCACCAAAATAGGATGAGCCAAGGACTACTGTCCAAGCTGAGGAAAATTCTTCAGTCACCAGCTGTGAATACACAGTCTTGTCTGCTTTACCCCAGCGTTTTTCCTTTTTATCCATAAGGACATCTCATGCCAATCATTCTTAATCAAAATAGGATTTCACTGAAACATCTTTGGAAATAGGCAGAGGGAGGATAGGGGAGCAGGAACGAAAGGAAATCAGTGCGTGGCCTTTAGATGTCCTCCTCCTCCTCCCCAGGTCTCAGGATGAGCCCTCATGGTTTCAGACTCCGAGAAGGAATTCCAGACAAGAACTCAGACACAGACAGTGGGAAAAACTAGACGGGGGCTTAGCAAACGTGCATGCAGAACCGCCTCTGCCTCCTCCCAGCGGGGTAACCCTGGGCAAGTTGCTTAACTTGTCTGTTTGCTCATCTGTAAACTAGACAAGATAACACCTAGCTCACAGGACTGTCAGGAGGTTTAAACGTGACACTATATGTGGACGCGCTTGTTCTCTGAAGTGTAAGCACTACGCAAATGTAACATACTGTTCTGAGGGTGTAGTGGGCCCACTGTTTTCATCAGAATAGGGTACAAAAAGATAAACAAGGCCTGCTCCTTGCCCTCCCCTGGGGAACTCGGAATTCTGGAGAGCAGATAAAGTACAAGAACAGGGCACATGGCACACGTTGTTCTAGTCACTAAGAAGAGGGAAGGTCCACCTGGGTGGGGTGACACATACCTGGAATCCCAAAGCTCAGGAGGCGAAGGCAGGGGGATCATGAGTTCAAGCCCAGCCTGGGTTGCAAGTCTCAAAAAGAAAAACAAAAAGAAATGTGTAGGGAGTCCATCAGACTCAGGGACAAAAAAAAAAAAAAAGGCTTCCAGGCATTCTGATAGGTACTCCAACAAACTGAACAGCTCTAAGGAAGGGAATGGCTGAGGAAGACAGCATCCCAGGCAGAAGAGTCCGAGAATGATAGTTTCTAAATTGTGACTGAGGCACTGGAAGCAGTCCTGTTTGACAGGAAGAGGCAGTGGGCCACCCGGTCACATCACGGTGTTTTAGACCAGGTCACTCTCAACATGCCCACCATACAAGCGTTCTGCCTTTCTTTCACAGGAGAGGATGGCCAGATTTGAGCAGAACCACTTAGATCTCGTGTCTGAGTTTCTTCAGCTGACTTCCTTGCACTCTTCCAGGGGGCAAAGGCATCTAGAAACACTCCTAGAAGATCACATAACATTTTGAATATTATTTTATTTGTATGGGTATTTTGTCTCCATGTATGTGCATCACTTTCATGTGGGGTCGAACTGGAGTAGCTGCCATGTGGTTGCTGGGAATGGCACCCAGGTCCTCTGGAAGAGCAGTCAGTGCTCTTAACCTCTGAGTCATCTCTCCAGCCCGTCTTTACCTGCAGCTGAGAAACAGGTCTGTGGGAAGAGCAGGAGCTATGGCTGTATTTCAGGCAATCAGTGTCCCGATTGGACAGCTCTAACAGACAGAGGTGGCTGAGAAAATACAGCACTCCCGGTGAAGGAGCTTGAGAAGCTTCAGCTGTAAGTGGCTTCCTGAAGGATGGTTATCCATCACACCTGAAAGGCTTCTTATTCTCCAGCTCCATGTGGGGAGCAAGGAGTAGAAAAATAGTTCAAGGGCTCTCAAGGTCCATTTTCCAGACGGGTTTTTCAGAACTACTGTTGTGATTTAGTGCCACCTGGTGTCCAAGATGGGATATAGCCGCCACCTTTCCGGCTTTTCCAGCACTCGGGGACAAGACTAGCTTCCTTCCCTAATGGGTTGTTAAGATGCTGTTTTGGGGTCTGTGGAATGGAACAGAAGAAGGAGAGAGGGCAATTGCTGCTTGGAGCTCTTTTCTATGTTGTCAGGGTTTCCATTTCCTCAGAATGCCTCTGGGAATGTGTATTTTTCTGGAGCACTACAGGACTGGGTTTGCCATACATACATTCTCTCATGTGATGAAGAGTATCTGTAAATCTCTCAGCCAGACCAGAGAAATTGCCCTGAGCCTTCACAGTGATCAAAAGGGTCTGGTTCTCCATGAACTCAGCTTAAGTGATGTTTCCTCCTAATTGGGTTAGACTTATACTTAGGATTCCTAGAGCCCCACTGAAAGGTTGAGAGAGAAGCAGTACCTCAGGAAGCTGAACAGAGAAATGGCCGCCCTGCTTTCTCTCCAAACCCATTTCGGAATGGATTCCTAATGAGCAATGAAACAAAACCTGGCAAAGTTAGGGCTCAACTGCAATCTCAGATACTTAAGAGACTGAGGCAGGAAGGTCACAAGTTCAAGACCAGCTTGGACAAGAAAGAAAGATCCTGTCTCAAATTAAGAAAGAAAAAAAAGCCACTAACATTGTTTTGGTGATGCCTCATAATGTGGTATTAGATAGCATACAGGAGTAATAGCTTGAACTGGGGTGGCCAGAGTTGAGCACAAGACTAAGTTAGGCAAGACGTTACTCTCTCCCAGTCTCTGTTCCCAGTTACCCTTGAAGTTTGTTTCTGGCATAGGCCATCCCAGGCTTAGACTGTTCAGACTCTTGTTTGCTTATGAATTCTGGGACCACTCTCAGTACTGATGGAGAGGGGGCATGTAATTGCAGAGGGTATTGAAAAGCAGCAGAAAGAAAAAGGAAAAAGAAATCATCTTTACTTTAGACTGTTTTGATTCCTAGATAACTGCTTTTTAATTTGTTTTTGTTTGTTTGTATAGGCTCCAACTCCTTCCTGGTCCCCATAATACAGGGGTCCATGAGTAATGGCCCCTGAACCATACTAGCCGAGAGGCGAACAAATCTCTTTTTATCCTTTAATTAAGATGCTTTTTGAGCCCTGTGTGATGGTACATGCCTTTAATCCCAACACTCAATTGGCAGAGACAGGCTGATCTCTGTAAGATCGAAGCCAGCAAGGATTACAAAGACAGTTCCAAGACAGCCAATGCTGCATAATAGAGAGACCCTGTCTTAATTTTTTGTTGTTGTTTTTTTGAGACGGGGTTTCTCAATATAGCCCTGGCTGTCCTGGAACTCTCTCTGTAGATCAGGCTGGCCTCGAACTCAGAGATCCATCTGCCTCAGCCTCTGGGTGCTGGGATTAAAAGTGTGCAATATCATGGCCTGGGGTGGGAGTGGGGAGGAAACTTTTCCAAAGTAGTATTTGTGAGCAATTTCATAAAACAGTAACAGGTGACCAACAACAAAAATTATATAAATTGACCTATTTTATCTTGTAAGTTGTAAAGTTTTAAGATTTCTGACCCTGAATTAACTACACTGTACCCATTCAAGGAAGTTACCTAGTACAATGTATTGGGCACCAAATCATAGCAACTTTTCCAAACTGGAGAGGGCTCAGACATTAGACCTCACTACCTGGAATTAAGCCTCTACATGGGCCTTTTGGGATTCAGAGTACTAGGCAGAATCGGCTTCCCTTCCTCTTCTCCCAACTGTCAAGACCTGGGTGGGTGCCTCTGTGTGGCACATGCTGTCCTGCAGTTTCTACAACCACCCTAGCCTGGGCTTCGCCCCACCCCTTTTCAAGCTTGCAGAGGAGAAAGAACGCAGAGAAAACCCCGCCCCTTCACATAGCTGTATGATGTGTTTATAGAATACGTGTGTTAACTACGACAAATGTTCTTGCGAACTGGGGGAAAAACAACACTTGGAATCCAGACGGCTTCTGAAAATCTGGCCCCATGATAGCAGTTCCTACTGTTCTCGGCTAGTCGTTTTAGTGCCTTAAAGGGGCCATGTGACCTTGACGGCAAACGCCATTTTCCTGCCAGGGGGCCTGCGCGTGGCTGGAGCCTCCGCCAGCGCCGGCGCCCGAGCTTTTCGGATCTCAGCGGCTTTAGACCTCCTCCCAAGACCCCCTTTCCGGTCTGCGAGGCCCAAGAGACTCCCAGATTATTGGTGGAGAAAGTGTGATTGACACGATCTGCGTCTAATGACTGGCCGGCTCTTTCCCCAGCTCGATGACTAGTTCCGCTCTCTTTCCCACAGTCATTTTGATGACTCATCCCTCTGTCTTCGCACGGTAGCTTTTCCCGGCCCCGCCCCTGCTGTCCGCCATCGGCCACCCCCCTCCTCCACCACTCCCACTCCCACCCCCACCCCCCACCCCCGCTGAAGAGGAGCTTCGGCAATCACGCGCGTGTGCGTGTGCATGTGCGTGTGTGTGTGTGTGTGTGTGTGTGTGTTAACACTTTTTCTGCACCGGAAGGAGGCTCATTTCCTTACAAGGAACTTAACCCCTTATTGTCCTTTGAGGTTTCTCTTGCACATGTTGGAGGCTGGGAGGGAGAAAAGATGGGGGGGGGGGGTTGCCTCAGCTTCCAGTTCAGCCCCAGGTCATAGGGGATACTGAGTTGCCAGGACAGGTCAGCTTCCTGCTCCAGCAGCTAGCCTCTCTGAGGGAGGAGCCTGGGAAGGTGCAGTTAGGTGGAGGAGGCTTACTGATCTGGCATCCTGCAGATCTCTGGGGACATGCATGTCAGGCACCTAACCGAGATTGCAGTCCTAAAGAGGAATCCAGCCTTCAGTTAGTAATGGGAAAATGGGGAACCCAGGCCAAGCTAAGAAGCTATCCTGGACCCAGGTGAAAGAATGGATGGTCCCCTGAGCCTGGAGTCGTAGCCATGCCGTGTTCCTGCACGCCCTCCCAGCAGGTTTTCCAGGACTGGGTTAAATGAAGCCAGAAGCTCTGTGAAAGGGCTGGCTGCACTTGTCTCCTTTGGGCTGCTTCCTATAGTCTCATTTGCTCTTTATGCAGTCATCACTTTGCCAAGTGTCATATCCCACAGGTAAAGCTCACTGAACGTCCCAGTCCAAGCTAGATTTCAATAGGCTCTGTGCACAGTAGGTGTGCAGTAAACACCCCTAAGCCTGAGTATCGCCGCAAAGACTGGAGACTTTGGAAGCACAAGGTGGGCAAAGTCTTGAGCATACCTTGGTGGCGCGGGGGGCGGGGGGGGGGAGCAGGGGGGGCGGGGATGTGTGTGAGTTTGCACTTTGGTATTTCCCAGAGAGGAGACTATTTTGCAGCTCCAGGACATGAAGAAGGTGGTAAGAGATACTGGCATCAGCACCTTCCTTTCTAGCCAGCCTCCCCTGCTCTCCCTGCAGAGGCCCCTTTGTTAAATCCCATCCACAGTTCATTTGCATTGTCCAGGCTTGCGCCTCTGACCCTCGAATGGAATGTAGCCAATGAACAGGAAAGAGGCAGCCTGCTTTTTGCCCCTGCTGGAGTGAAGAGGAAATGGAGACACAAATCCTACCCCTCCTCAGCGTCTGCTTCCAGTTTCTCATCTTGATCGCAAAGCATCTCTCCAAACACTGCCCTCCCTTGGTTAGTTTACCCACACAGCACTTGCTCTGATGATCAAAGACAAGGGCTGAGTAACACTGAAAATGTAGCAAACACACACACATGTTGGTGTGGAGGATGGGGAGCAGGTGAGTGCAAAATAGGTTCTCACAATGGTTTACACTAACCACATATCCGGGAGGAGTTCCAGTGAGAGGCAGGTAATCACAGTAAGTACAATGAGTGTGGCAGTGGTCAGTCTTAGATGTTTCTAGGCAGGTTGGAAGGGCACAGCCATTAGCTTTCAACTGCAAGCCAACTCCTAGAGAGAGTTGGATTCATTTTACATATTTGCTAATTGTGTGTGTGTGTGTGTGCGTGTGTGTGTGTGTGTGTGTGTGTGTGTGTGTGTGCTCGTGTGCGCACGCGCGCGCACCACTGCACAGGTGTGGAGGTCAGAGGACAACTTGGGCGTACTTTCCTTTTACCATATGAGGTGCAAGGATAAAACTCGGGTTGTCTGGCCTGGTGGAAGGTGCCTTTAACACTGAACCGTCTTTTCAAGATGTGGGATTTAAGAAATAGGCCAACAGAGGCTGGAGAGATGACTCGTTGATTAAAAAAGCTGGGTTCAATTCCCAGCACCCACATAGCAGCTCACAGTCACCCATTACTCCAGTTCCAAGGGATCTGATGCCCTCTTCTGGTCTCTGCAGGATCTGTATGCACATGCAAGCAGAACACCCATTCACACAAAAATCTTAAAGGGGATAGTGGCGAAGAGATCATCAATTAAGAGCACTTGTTTTTGCAGAGGATCAGGGTTCAGTTCCCAGCACCCACATGGTACTCACAGGTGTCCGTAGTTCCAGTTCCAGGGGATTCAACACTGTCCCTTCTTCTGAATTACGAGGGCACCTGATATGCACGTGGTATTCAGACATACATGTAAGCAAAATAGTCATAACATAAAAGAAATAAATCTAAAAACAATTTAAAGAGAAAAAAAGAAAAGAATAGCTAGCACAATGACAGACCCAAAGGCCTTGAGGTGCTTGTAACCTGTGGTGGGAGTGGGATTAGCAGGGATTGTTATTTCTTCACCTTTCTCAGCACGTGCTTGTTGAGTGCTAATCCTGTCCTCGCTACTGGAAATGTATAAACAGTAATGCTAGTAAACGGTTACTGGATATATTCTGTGTGCCAGGGACTGTATTATATGCCTTAAGGACAAAGCCTTAGCTTACACCAACTCAATTTACAACTTTCTGGACAATCCAATGGGAAGAAATCACTCCACAAATGGTAGAAAATTTGTCTTTTCCCAGTCCAGTGATAGGCTGTGCGACCTTCTGTCAGGGTGCTGGGCTGTGGTGTAATCACCTGGCTGCTGGAATATTCTACTGAGAGACTCGTACCCCTCTCTTCTAGTATCAGACTATTTAAACAATGGACACGAAAGAACCCGAATTTCCCAGTAATCCCATGCTGGGAGAAGGGGAAAAGAGAAGCCCTGATGGCAGCCAGAGGGGGAACTTGTTTACCCGGAAGAGATTCCATGTAGTTCTGGCAATTTATCAGACCATCTTGTTGGCTAGACTGAGCCCAGAGCACACCTTGACAGGGCCACTCAGGCCCTCTATTGAAATTTGAATTTCATGTCAGCACCCCAGAAAATGGACTTGGGGGTCATTGGACCCTTTATTTGTTTCACTTCTCAAAGTGGCCACAATTGACTTGTCTCTAGTTGGATGTATGGGAGACAAGCGGCTAAGTTGAGTCTCTAGCTTGTTGAGACCGACAGAGCTGTGGCTTTTATCTAAGCACTAGTGTTAGCAGAAGCAGCCCAGCTCCCAATCAACTGAATGATCGTGATTTCCAGGGCAAACACTATTCCACAGTATATTGGATCCCATACTATACTGAACCGTGATATTTGCTAGGTTCGGTATTTTCAACCTAGGATATTTCCAACTTAGGAGGCTGGCCTAGAACTTGTGACCCTTCTGCTTCTGCTCTGAATGTTGGGATTACAGAGCTGTGTCACCATGCCTCAATTCTCATGGAGGAGCTAGGGATGTAGTTTGGTGGGTAGCCGTTGCCTAGCTCTAGCATGTGTGAGGCCCTGGGTTCGATTCTCGGCACCACAATAAAATAATAAAATCTCACAGTGATCTTATGGCATAGGTTTTATTAAAATGCCCCCCCTTTTTGAGACAGGATTTCTCTGTGTAGCTTTGGAGCCTTTTCTGGAATTCACTCTGTAGTCCAGGCTGGCCTTGAACTCACAGAGATCCGCCTGGCTCTGCTTCTCGAGTGCTGGGATCAAAGGTGTGCGCCACCACCGCCTGGCTTATATCCTGCCCTTTTGTTGACACAAAAGTTTCTCTGTGTAGCCCTGACTGTCCTGGAATTCGCTCTGTAGATGACCAGGCCTGCCTCTGCCTCCCGAGTGCTGGGATTAAAGGCGGGCACCACTAAACCCAGCTTATCCTTCCTACTTTTAAAATAGTTATTTCATTATTTTTTATGTGTCATTGTATGTGTATGCTGCCTGTGCACGTATGTGTGCAGAGGCCAGAAGAGGGCACTAACTACCCTGGAGCTAGAGTGGTTGGGAGCCATCTGCAGTGGGTGCTGAGCCATCTCTCCAGCCCTATCCTGTCCATTTTGCAGATAACCAGGCTCTGATTGAAAGAGACGAAGTGATTTGTCCCAAGATGGCACCAGTGGTTGTAATCAGAAGAGTTAGGATTCAAACGCTGGCAGTCCCAATGTGGAGCCTATGGATATAACCAGTATGCTCATCTCAGTCTTCTAGTTGGACAGTTAGAGAAATAGGACTTGCCGGGTGGTGGTGGTGGTGGTGGTGGCGGCAGCGGCGGCGCACGCCTTTAATCCCAGCACTCGGGAGGTAGAGACAGGTGGATCTCTGTGAGTTCGAGGCCAGCCTGGGCTACCAAGTGAGTTCCAGGACAGTCACAAAGCTACACAGAGAAACCCTGTCTCGAGAAACCAAATTAAAAAAAGAAAGAAAGAAAGAAATAGGACTCATTTTTCGACAAGAGAAAGCAGAAGGAGTTAGAATTTTTTTTTTTTTTTTTTTTTTTTAAGACAGGGCCTCCCTGTGTAGCCTTGGTTGTCCTGGAACTCACTTTGCAGACCAGGCTGGCCTCAAACTCACAGAGATCCACCTGTCTCTGCCTCCCAAGTGCTGGGATTAAAGGCATGCATCACTATCACCCAGCAAGAGTTAGAAATTTAAGAGCATGCCGGGCGGTGGTGGTGCACACCTTTAATCCCAGCACTCGGGAGGCAGAGCCAGGTGTATCTCTGTGAGTTCGAGGCCAGCCTGGTCTACAGAGCGAGTTCCAGGACAGGCACCATAACTACACAGAGAAACCCTGTCTTGAAAAAGCCCCCCCCCCCAAAAAAAAAGAAAGAAAGAAAGAGAAAACGAAATTTAAGAGCACATAGATGGGTTGGGCCAGGGTAAAGCAGAAAATCCCAGAAGTAGCAGCAGCGACCCTAGTTAGCTGTTTTGACAGGTAGAACAAGCACCCGGGTGTGCAGAATGCCCAGAGGGAGCCCAGACAGGCAGGTGGTTGGCAATCACAGTATCTGGCAGCCAGTGACAGAGGCCCAGCCATGGGGTTTGAGCTTCCAGAACAAGATGCCAGATGTCAACAAGTCTAGCAAGAACTAGATGATACATTATTCCTGTAAAGACAGAGATACTCCAAAAGACACCAAGGTAGGACTCTGGAGTTGAGAACATCAGAATAGGTGCCTAAGGTGGGGGATTTTATCCAATAGACCAGAAATAGCCCCCTTATTAGAGTTAAGGACCAGCTTCTTATTTCTCCTTTCCAGCTGTTTTTTCAACACTATTTTTGGCACTGAGGTACCAAATTCTATGCCAGGTACCAGGCCAAGGCACACTCCAGTAAAGGAGTAAAACCTGTAAAACAGGCATGTACAATGCTGTGTGATAAGTTCTGTATTAGAGGTACAGACTACGGGGGCGGGAGGAGGGGGGGGGACGGGGACAGACGGGACGTGGGCAGGATAGGGAGATTTGTGTATGGAGAGAATTTAAAAAGACTATATTGATCACGAATTGGAGGCCAGCCTAGGTTACATGGTGAGAGCCTGTAAACATACATAATAGAGATGGTCAGATGGCTTGGCAGGTAAAGACTCTTGCCACCAACCCTGAGGACTTGATTCCTGGCCCCAGGCCCCACATGGTAGAAGGAGAAAAAAAAAACTCTGCAAGTTGTGCTCTGACTTCCACTCACGCTCTGTCACACACACACACACACACACACACACACACACACACACACACACACACTAAGTAAATAAGTAAGTAAATAAATAAGTAAGTAAATAAATAAATAAACATGTCCAGGTCCGTGGTCCAGCAACCGGGGTCTGGGTTGATATCCATGGCTCCGGTTGCTACCTGGGACTATGCGGATGCCCAGGGTCTCGACAGCCATCTGAGACCATGTTGTTGTCCGGGGGCTTAGCTGCTGCCAGGGCCATACTGATCTGGCCTGTGCTGCCACTGGGGTCACGGTGACGTCCGTGCCCGAGCTTCTGCCGGGCTTCAGGTCAGTCATGTCTGGGTCCATGTTCCTGCTGCAGCTAGGGTCTGTGATGATGTCCTTGGCCCTTGTTATCACAGGGGATCAAAGGAATAATTTGTGTTGAAATCTGAGAGCTTTGCTGAGCCATCCCTGACCTTCAGTGGCCCTGGGAGAGCTGGCCTTGACCCTTGCTGGACACTGCAGCAGGAGAGCTGGCCCCACCTCCGATGGGAGAGCTGGCCCCTCCCACACTCGGAAGAGATGGCCCCACCCCTCACTATGGCTGTGGGAGAGCTGGCCCAGATGGCACGCACCCAGAACTGGCTCTGCCCCTCACCTGAGGGGGGCAGTCCTATTGGCCCAGACTGACCAGCTCAGCTACCACCCAGACCCACATCTTGACCTTGAGTTGGCCCACCCTAACATCTACCCCACCTACGGCCTGCTGGAGTGCATGAAGGAGCTGGTCCTGCGGAACGATAACCACAGGATCTCCGTGACTCGGGGCAACATCAGGATATCTGAGAGGAGTTTCCGTGAGGGTCCAGTGATGATGGTGTGACAGAAACCAGAGGCCTTGAACCAGACCAATGATTCGTTGAAATGAACATTGTGTGGGTGGGTCTGATTGGACAAAGGGTCTACTGTGTGACACACTACAGTTCCCAGTGCCACTAAGATGAGTGAAGAAGTGTTGGAAAGATGGAGGATCGAAGCGTTCTTTTTGTTTTGTTTAGTTTTTGCTTAATTTGGGGGGGTTTCTTTTGGGGGACGCTGCAGGGGTGAGGGGAGGATATGGAGGGACTGGGAGGTGAGTGGGATTGGGGTGCACAATGTGAAATTTCCAAAGACTTAATAAAGAATTATGCAAATAAATAAATAAATGTAAGAAAAGAAAAAACCAGGATGGAGATATGAAGATACTTTTATCTATTTATAACAGTGTTTTACCTGTGTGCCAGAAGAGGGAACCAGATCTAATTCCAAATGGTTGTGAGCCACCATATGGTTGACTGGGAATTGAACTCCAGACCTTTGGAAGGGCAGCCAGTACTCTTAACTCTCTCCAGCCTGATATATAGGTTTCTTAAGAATGCTTACTGGCCGGGTGGTGGTGGCACATGCCTTTAATCCCAGCACTCAGGAGGCAGAGCCAGATGGATCTCTGTGAGTTCGAGGCCAGCCTGGACTACAGAGTGAGTTTCAGGACAGGCACAAGGCTACACAGAGAAACCCTGTCTTGAAGGAAAAAAAAAAAAGAGTACTTACTGTTCTTCCAGAGGACTCAAATTTGGTTCCTAGCACCCATGTTGATCAGTTTACAACCTTCCATAATTCCAACTTCAGGAGATCTAACACCCTCTTGTGGCCTCCTTGGGCACATACACAGCATACACAGATACACACACATTAATAAAAATAAACTGAAAAAGAAAATATACACAAGTGTATGTGCGTGTGTGTGTGTGTGTGTGTGCTTGTGTGCATGCATATGTGCTTGTGCCTGTGCCTGTGCGTGTGTGTGTGTGTGTGTGTGTGTGTGTGTGTGTGTGTGTGTGTGTGTTCTGTTCTGGGACTTTAAAGAAGAGACATTTTTCTAGGCCCAAAGTGTCCAATAATAAGGTCCAGGACACAACACCGTGAAAGAGCAGTGAGCAGTTCACCCTGGGAAATCAGGGTTTGAGAGGCAGCAGAGGGCACACGAGTCTGAAACAGACCTGAGGCCAGGCTATGAAAGGCTTTTGTGGGTGCTGCTGAAGATCTTGGGTTTCTCTCAAACATAAAGTAGAGCCAGGTGTGGTCTTTCTATTGGCAAGTGATTGTATTCCATCTGAGTAATTCAGGAAGACCATAGAGGAAACACTATCCAGAATCACCGGCAGCAAGCAAGTCTCTCCGGATGTTACTGCAATTGTGTAAGGCTAGTCAGGGGCAAGCGGGTGGGGGTAGGCAAGACGGCTCAGTGGTTAAGAGTGCTGGCTGCTTTGCCAGAAGACCCAGGTTTGATTCCCAGCATCTACATGGCGGCTCACAGGTGGTGATTCACACTTGTCTGTAACCCTAGTTCCAGGGACTCTGACTCCTTTCTTTGACATCCATAGGCACTGGATGCACATGGTGTACAGGTGCAATGCAGGCGTGACCCATACAAAGAAGACAAAGAAATCATTTGTGAGAGGTCCAGTGAGCTGGCGCAGCAGAGAAGACGCTTACCAACAAGCCTGTGCCGCCAAGTGCTTGTCAAGCTGACAGCCTAGTTCACTCTCTAGAACCCACATGCTGGAAGGAGAAAACAGACTCTTGCAAGTTGTCCTGTGACCTCCACACAGGGACTGTGACATGTACCCGAGCACATGTACATACATACACACTCCTAAATACAAAAATAGAGTAGGATCCTGACAAGAGAAGACTCATTTAGGGAAATATTTCTGAGTGAGAATGGGTATAACTTGATGATTGCTGTGATCAATGATCAAGAAAGGGGTTATTAACAATTTGAAAGATTTTTTTCCCCTTGAGAAACTGCTAATATAGTGACATTCTACACAAAGAGATTAGGACTCTAGAATGTGGAGCAGGTTTTCTATGGAGAGGTGAGGAGGCAGTTTGTGCTGTGTGGAGTTGGAAATGCTCAGAGTGTGCTGGAAGGTGGCTGTGTTAGTTAGGGTTTCTATTGCTGTGAAGAGACACCATGACTACAGCAACTCTTACAAAGGAAAACATTTCATTAGGGCTAGCTTACAGTTTCAGAAGTTTAGTCCATATCAGCATGGCTGGGGTATGGCAGCATGCAGGCAGACATGGTGCTGGGGAAGGAGCCGAGGGTCCTGCATCTTGATCCGAAGGCAACAGGAGTGGAACTGTGTTCCACACTGGGTGTAGCTTGAGCAAAAGAGACCTCAAAGCCTACTCCTACAGTGACACACTTCCTCCAGCAAGGACACACCTACACCAACAAAGCCACACCCCCTAATAGTGCCACTCCCTATGGGGGCCATTTTCTTTCAAACCACCACAGTGGTCCACTATTATCTCTAAGTGCTGAGGGGAACCTTCGGTTACATATTCCTGTGATTTGAAAACTCCCACCATAACCAGTTTCATGTCACCAATATGACATGAACCCACGCACAAAATTCTTGAAATTTTAACAATCTCAGAGACTCATAGAAAGAACTGATTTAGGTACGTAGAATGCAAACTTTTAATAATGTTGCTCACATAACTTTGGAGGCACACTACTGGACACCAGTGGAGAAGCTGATGAGCTCACAAGATCACTAAGGCAAGATCAAGCAGAAGGAGAATTACATGAGGAGTTGGGAATGTAGCTCAGCCGGAGAAGGTTTGTCTAGCATACACAAGACCTTGGCTTCAGTCACCAGCACCACAGGGCCAAAAACTATGTGGGGCTGAATGAACAGTGAAGGATTATTGGAGTTTTGATTGGACTATTGCTGCTGAGTTTAAGGAACTCAGTTTCTCACATGTACTCGTAGCTACTACATTATATTCTTTTTGGTTTTTCAAGACAGGGTTTCTCTGTGTAGTCTTGGCTGTCCTGGCAAACTTTAGAACTTCAGTGATGTCATCCTGTGCTGGACCAGGGCCTGCTGTCTTGCACGCTTTGTCGGTCTTAACCAAATTCTTCATTTGTTCGCTTCCTTCAGGATCTAGCTACAGCTCTCCAAATTGATATTCCCAGTATGGCTACCACCCTCCTGACTTGGTACCGCTGAGAGCTAAAACCTGACTGCCCAGACCCTGACTGGGTCTCTGGGTTGTCTTGCAGATGGCTTTTCCAAAGCAGGATCTGAAGAAGGTCCTATACGCAGAAGCAGGGTGACTCGCTCTACGTTTTCAAAGGGCTGGTGGCCACAGCAGAACCAGTTTGGGCCCCTCTAGTGCCTGCTGCTATGTGAGCCTCAGAGAAGGAAGGCCTCAGCCACACACTTTTACCAGCGCACCCAGATCTCCCAAGCTGCTCTGTGGGAAACAGCCATGCAAACTTCAAAGCAGAAAGCCGTTAGAATTGCCACAGCCATCCTCACATCTCTGTCAAAAGATGCTGCAAGCTTCTGGGGAGCTAGCTCAGTTGGTAATGTGCTTGCTTTGTGTGAAGACCTAAGTCTGACACACAGCAGGCTCATAAATAGCCAGGTGGAGTGGTGTAAGCTTGTATCCCCATCATTAGGGAGACGGAGACAGGAGGATCCCTGGAAGGCACAGGCCAGCCAGGCCTAGGCTAATTGGTAAGCCTCAGGTCCCTATGAGTGACCTTGTCTCAAAACAAGGTGAAATGAGCGAAATGGCTCAGCAGGTAAAGGCTCCTGCCACCAATCCTAATGACCTAAGTTTGATCCATGGATGAACACGGTAAACGGAAAGGACCAACTCCAGCAGATGGTCCTCTGCCTCCGTATTTGTACCATATGAACCGTATGTACCCCTCATGAAATACAGTAAAATGAAATAAAGAAAAACAAGGTGATTGGCTCCTAAGGAATAATATTGGAAGTTAACCTCTGCATGAGCGCGCGCGCGCGCACACACACACACACACACACACACACACACACACACACACACACACACCATAATACTTCAAGACCAATATATAGCAATCTCATGCCCAGTGGTGACACACAACTTTAATCTCAGCACTGAGGAGGCAGAGGCAGGTGGATCTCTGTGAAAAAAAAAAGAAAAAGAAAAAAAGATTAGTGCAGACAGACTATAAACCCAATTTGGGCCCAGCAGGTAACCTGTTGACATTTCTTTTTCTTTGTAGGACTGGTGATGAAACCTAGAGCCTCCCACAAGCTAGGCAAATGTTTACTTACCCCTGAGCTACAACTGTAGCCTAAAACTTCTTTCTTCCTTCCTTTCTCTCTCTCTCTCTCTCTCTCTCTCTCTCTCTCTCTCTCTCTCTCTCTCTCTCTCTCTCTCTCTTTTCAAGACAGGGTTTCTGTGTAGTCCTGGAACTCGCTCTGTAGACCAGACTGGCCTCAAACCCAGAGATCTGCCTACCTCTGCCTCCCCAATGTTGGGAATAAAGATGTGCATGCCTGGCTTTCAACCATTTTTTAAAATATTATCAGGATCTGAATACAGGGCCTCACTCATGTGGGGCAAATTCTCTGCAGCTCTCTTGAATTTTGAGACAGGCTCTCCCCACACTATGTTGCAGTGACTGACCTTGAACTCCATGCTCCAGTCTGACTTGAAACTGTCCCTCTTCCTGCTTTGGCCTCCCTCCTCAGCAGCTAAGATTAAAGGTCTGCACCACGAGGCTCACCTTGGCCCCACCACTAATCTTGGTTTTCCGTTATGTTCATAGGAACCTCACTTTTCAAACCAAGTGTTGTGACGCACGTCTTTAGTCTCTGAACTCAGGAAGCAGAGACAGGAGAATCTCTGTGAGTTCAAGACCAGCCTGTTCTACCCAGAGAGTTCCAGGACAGCCAAGGCTATATAGTAAGACTGTGAAGAAGAGGAGGAAGAGGAGAGGAAGAAAAGGAGGAGGAGGAGGAGGAAGAGGAGGAGGAGGAGGAAGTAGTAGCAGAGAGATGGGCTCAGTAGTTAAGAGCCTTTGCTGCTCTTGAAGTCTTGAAGAGGACACAGGTTCAGTTCCCAGCACCCATATGGTGACACACAAGAATCTGTAATTCTAGTTCCAGGGAATCTAATGCCTTCTTTTAGCCTCTCTGGGCACCAGGCATGAACACGGTACACAGACATATATGCAGGCAAAACACACATACACATAAAAATAAAAATAAAGCCAGGTATGGTGGTGCACGCCTTTAATCCCAGCACTCAGGAGGCAGAGGCAGGTGGATCTGTGAGTTCGAGGCCAGCCTGGTCTGTGTAATGAGTTCCAGGACAGCCAGGGCTACACAAAGAAAGTCTGTCTCAAAAACATTTTTTTTAAATAAATAAAATCTTTTTAAAAGGAAATCTCTCTTTTTGAAATCCTGCTGCCTCGCCCTGTCTAGCAAATATACCCAGTCTTAACACATGTTCAGCTGCTCTTAGTGAACAAAAAACGGCTGGGCATGGTGATAAGGGAGGGTGGCAGGTTCCAGAGCAGTGTGAGCTGCAAAGCAATAAAGAAAACAAGATGGGCACAGTGATGACACACATTTGTAACCCCAGCACTTGAGAGGCTGAGGAAGGAGGATTTCCGTAAGTTCAGGGCCAGCCAGGGCCACATAGGAAAACCTTGTTTAAAAAACAAAATCAAAATGAAGGAAAGGGAGGGGGAGGGTGGACAGGAGTGGTGGGTGAGAGTGGTTAGCATGCAAGGCATGCTGGTAAATCAGAAAAAAATCACAAAAATGAAAACTAAAACAACGTCTGAGCTGAAGAGATGCTGCAGCAGTTAAGAATGGATACTCCTCTGGCAAAGGAGCCAAGTTTTGTTCCCAGGGCCTGTATCGGGCAGGTCAGAAAGACCCATAACTCCAAGAGATCTGATGCCTCCATAGGCACACACACACACACACACACACACACACACACACACACACACACACACACACCACAGACACTGGGGGGAAAGTCTGCCAAGCATTGTGGTACATGCCTTTATTCTCAGCACTCAGGAGGCAGAGGCAGGCAGATCTCATCTACATAGTGAGTTCCAGTTCCAGGGTGGTCAAGATTGTACAGTGAGACTCTGTCTCAAAAAAAAAAAATCATTCTTTTGCTGTAAGCTAAATTTCAGTGGCTGTTACACACATCCAATGAATGGTTGGAAATGTGTATTGAATTATAAGAGGAAAGTATGGGCCAGGAATTTGTGAATCACCTTATAGAAATAACAGTGATGTGGAAGACTGTGGCTGAGCCCCTGTGGAGGACGGAGGACTGGACTTTGTCGAATGTTCCCAATTGCAGGGCCGTGAGGAGGGGAACAGGGTTGCTCAGTGCAGTGGCTTCCTCTAATTGCTCAGTCTCTGCCACCTCTGCAGCGGTGGATGCAAGCGACCTCTTCATGCCTGCTTTTAGAAACCCTTCTACGGTTTCCATGGCATTCGGCACTCTTCGATCTTAACTGATTATGCATAGATGTCACAGCTGAAAGCTTCACAACACTTCCATCCTTCCACCCCCTCCTCTTACAAACGTGGAGACTGAAGAGTCAGAAAATGGAAGTAGCTGGACCGAGGTTTAGCGGCAGCCCGTCCTCCTTTGTCCTTCCCACTGCCTCTCGCCTCTCCCTCTCGTTGCTGGTGACCCTTTGCTTCTTTGTTTTCCTACACTCGTGGCCTCTTAGGAACTCATCTGTTTGCATGCATGCTTTTAAGCTTCTGGTTGCTGAATGGAAATTTCCCACCCACCTCTCTTCAGAGCTGCCATCTCACTCTTGCTGCAGCCCGCTAAGTGGTCCTTGAACACCTCACAACCAGGATGGCTGGAAAGCATCTGTTCCCATAGGGCATGGGGTGAAGCTTTCCTCACGGGCTTCACTATCTTATTATTGCCACCCCATTCTTCTAGTCGGCTAATTCTTTGTCAAATCTTGTCAGTTAATCCTACAAAAGTGTCCACACATGAGGACTGGGCATGCGGCTCAGTAATAGAGTGCTTGCCTGGCGTACACAATGCTAGGACCACAAAAAAAGAAACGCCCATGGCAAGCCACGTGCCGTGGAATTTGCCTGTCATTTCAGTACTAGTAAAGTTGAGGCAAGGGGATCATGAGTTCAAGATCTGTCTGAGCTACAGAGAGACAGACACTGAGCAAGATCCAGAGAAAGCTGTAAGAGCCTTCAATGATAAGGGTTCTCCCAAGCTTCACTTTTTTTTTTTCAGATGATAAAGGCACAGAGTCTGTCAGCTGGAAGTCTCTACTAGAATCTAGGGCCAGTGGAACTAGTGTATTCGGGGTCATTAGAACTGGTGTATTTGGAGTTTCTGGTGGTGGTGGTGGTGAGACTGAGTCTCTTGTAACCCAGGCTGGCCTCAAACTCACTACATAGCCGAGGATGACCCCAAACTCCTGATCCTCCTGCATCCACCTCCCAAATGCTGGCAAGTCTAGTGCCCTTTGTCCTCAGACTGCTTCACATTGCCCCTTGCCACCCTCCTGGCCCTGTCACTTCTTTCCCTGGTTGCCACACCTCTAGATCGGATCTTTCTAACCTCTTGCTGGGATTGCTGACGCCACCTCCTACCTACCCAGGCTCCCTCTGACCTCCTGCAAGCCCAGCTTGTCCTGCCAAGGTACTCTCCTTAGAGCATCATTTACCCAATCAAACCATTTTAGTTCTTCCTTCTTGCCTCCTAAATAAACTTTGCAAATTTCAAGCCAAGCTTCCAACTCCCCCAAAGTCTGGTGCCCACCCACCCTTTCACGCCTCATTAGCGGCATTGCCTTTTATGTTCCTAAACCCCATGGGCAGCCTGGCCCAACACTCTGTATTCCCTGAATAACTCGTGGACTTTCAGGCTCTACTGCTTTTTTACATACTGTTCTCTCAACTCAGAGAGATGTTCCTTTGATTTTTTTTCCTTCTGCAAAGTTCTTGTCTCCCAAGGCCCAACTAAAAACTCCTAGGGTATAGACTTCAGTTAATTCTGCTCCTCGGCATTCATTTCTGCGTGAGTCTGGGATGTAGCTCAGTTGGTAGAATGCTTGCCTAGTACGAAGGAAACCCTGGATTCGGTCCTCAGCACAGCATTAATGAGCTATGGGTGTGGCACATGGCTGTAATTTTAGCACTGGGGAGATAGAGGCAGCGGGACTAAGAATTCAAGATCATCCTTGGCTACACAGCGAATTTGAGGTCACCCTGGAATACATAGGACCCTGTCTCAGAAAAGAAAAAAATATATTAAAAACAAAACAAAATCAACCAACCAACCAACAAACAAACAAAAAAACCCAAGATGGGCATGGTAATGTATGCTTTGAAACCCAGCACTTAGGAGGTAGATCGCTGTAAATTCAAGGCCAGCCTGATCTACATATCAAGTTCCAATATAGTAAGACCCCATCTCAAAAACAAAACAGGGGCCAGGAGAGATGGCTGAGGTTCGGTTCCCAGCACCCACATGGTGGTTCACCTGTACACCTGTTACTGCTCCCCTGTAATTCCAGTTCCAGGAGAGCCAAGGCCGCCTTCTGGTTTCCACGGGCTCCTGAGCGCACGGGTTACCCACACAAACACACGTGCACATTAAATAAAGATATACAAATGCTTAAAAACCAAAAAGACCACACTGGGTGAGGAGGAGCTGGAGAGGTGGCTCAGCACTTGAAAGCATTTACTGCTTTTCCAGAGGGCCCAGGTTCAGTTCCAAGTACATGTGAGCATGGTGGCTAAGATCTGTCTATAACTTCAGTTCTAGGGGACCCAACAACTCTTCTGACCTCCAAGGGCTCCTACACACGCATGGTGCCCAGACATACACTTGGGCACACATATAATAAGTAAATATTTTAGAACAAACAAATAAACCAAACCCAAGGGGCTGGAGAGATGGTGCGGTGCAGTTAAGAACACTTGCTGCTCTTCCAGTAGCAATTCAATCCAATTGCCAGCACCTACATCAGGCAGCTCACAACTGTCTGTAACTCCAGCCCCAAGGGATATACATGACAACCTCTTCTGGCCTGCACGGGCACACAGTACACGCACGCACGCACGCACGCACGCACGCACGCACACAGTACACACACACCCCTAAGTAAAAATGATAAAGTGAATCTTTAAAAATGAAAACAAAACAACAAATTAGGGACAGTACAGTGTTTGTTGTGTAAGAATGGGGACCTATGTTGGATCTCCAGAACCTAAGTCAAAAAGGCAGGCATGAGTCCACCTTCCAGCAAGATGAAAAGCGGCTCATGAGGCTCACTCCCAGATGGGGAGCTATTGACAGTGGATGTCTGCTGGAGATGACAGAGCCGTTTTTCACTGGCGAAGTGACTACTAATAGGTTGCCCATGCTGTGGTGAATGGTCCTACATCCATGCATATGCAGGCAGCACTAATTAGACTCAGTGGGTCATTTTTTTGTTTTGTTTTGTTTTTCGAGACAGGGTTTCTCGGTGTAGTTTTGGTGCCTGTCCTGGAACTCACTTTGTAGACCAGGCTGGCCTCGAACTCACAGATATCCTCCTGCCTCTGCCTCCCGAGTGCTGGGATTAAAGGCGTGCGCCTCCGCCGCCACCGCCGCCGCCACCACCACCACCACCCGGCCTAAAATATTTTTTAAAAAAGGACATAAATGTGGGAGGGGTGTGTTGAGAGGCATGGGGTAGGTGAGAGGGGAAATTGGGCTTCGATATGATCAAGGATATTGCATATATAAATGAAATTATCAAAGAATAAATGTAAAAATGTTCTAAAAAAAAAAACCCACAAGAGCCAGCTGGTGGTGCACACCTTTAATCCTAGCACTTGGGAGACAGAGGCAGTTGGATCTCTGAGTTCAAGGCCAGCCTGGTCTACAAATTGAGTTCCAGGAGCTATCACACAGAGAAACTCTATCTTGAAAAACAAACAAACAAAAAAGCAAACAAGACAACAACATTCTGACTGTGACGGCTCACTTTTAATCCCAGCTCTGGGTTAGTGGAGACAGGAATAGCGATTCACTGGCCGGCTAGCCTAGTGTAACTTTTGAGACTCAGGTTTCAGTGGGAGATTTTTGTCTCAAAAATAAGGTAAGGGGCTGGAAGGATAGCTCAGTGGCTAGGAACATTTGCTACTCTCCCAGAGGACTTGAGCTCAGTTCCCAGCACATTTTTAGGGTGGCTTATGGCTGCCTGTAACTCCAGCTCCAGCAGATTTAATGCCATGTGCACCTGTACTCATGTACACACACACACACACACACACACACGCACACGCACACGCACACGCACACGCACATGCACACGCACACAACAACAACAACAACAACAACAACTAAAATAAATAATTTTTAAAGATATGTTTTAAAAGAAGAGCTGGACAGTGGTGGCACACACCTTTAATCCCAGCACTCAGGAGGCAGAGGCAGGCGGATCTTTGTGAGTTCAAGGCCAGCCTGGCCTACAGAGCGAGTTCCAGGACAGCCAGGGCTATATAGAAAATCCCTGTCTCAGAAAACCAAAACCAACCAACCAAACAAACAACAATGAAAACACACATATATTAAAGAGCTGAGTGCAGTGGTGCGCTCCTTTAATCCCAGCACTCACTTAGGAGGCAGAGGCAGGAGGATCTCTGTGAGTTCCAGCCCAGCCAGAGGAGCTACATAGTGATACCCTATCTCAAAAAAAGCCGTAAATAAAAATACATACACAAATACATAAATAAGTAAGTGGGGTGGCTGTAAGAATGGCACCCGAGTGACCACTGTCCTCCACACATACCCACACACACCAAAAGAGAAAAGAAAAAGAAACTAGCTTTGGCGGTAACGCATGGGACAGGACCTGCCATCCTAATGAGGGGTCCAGTCAGCGTGAGTCTGAGTTTCCTCTCCCCACCCCTTTGCACACATGTTCCCAAGCACACATGGATAACTGCTTGCCAATGAGATTCATCTCACTTGTGCTTGCACCCTCCACAGCCCCTGAGATCCGGGCACACAAAGGGTACTTAACAAGTATGTCTTGGAATGAGCCCTCTGCAGCCAGGTCTTGAAATATCGCCTCATTAGCAATGCAGGAAGACCGACTCATCCTGTTGCTGATCACCGAGCCCGACATGTTTCGAGAAGAGAGTCTTGTTGGCAAGTCTCCAACAGTGTGCCTCCGAGCAGCCACAGTCACTTTCAACCTGACAGGCTGCTAGAGGGTGATGAGGTAGGAGGCTGACAGCTCAGATAAGGCCTTTTTTTTCATGCATAGAAAAGCTCAAAACTGGAATGATGTTAGAGCCGATTTGATCTACTGGTCCAATTATGATCAAATTTCTAATATTTGCTATCAGAACTTTCATTAGGGTATAATGATTGAACAAAACTATTGGCTTCATTTCATTATGATGCTTCATTTAGATAAGATTCCTGTCCACGTGTTTGTTCACATATACTGTGGTCACATCCACCATCCTCATCCGGGGGACCATGGGTAGCTGGAGAGAGCAGGGACTGGCACTGAGCATCAAAGGAGGTAGAAGCAGAGCTCCCCAGAGCTTTAAAGACTATCAGGACCCAGAAAAGAATCCTCCTCTGGGAAGGGATACTGACTGAGAGCCTAGATCATTTCCCTCAGAAAATTAATGGTGATGGGTGATGCTGGGCAAGTGCTTGGCATGTGTGGTGTACCTTCCTGGTCTCTGGGTAGTAGGGTTTGTTTCAGGCCATTCCAGACACAGCTTTGCACTCAAGCTGCAGTATGGACCATTCTAGTTCTAGAAATACTGTTTGGTGTGACGCCAAGATAAAAAGGATGGCTATGAGTAGCTGGAGAGATGACTCAGTGGTTAAGAGTACTTGTTGCTGAGCAAGCCATGGAGAGCAAGCCAGTAAGCAGCACTCCTCCATGGCCTCTGCATCAGCTCCTGCCTCCAAGTTCCTGCTCAACATCCACACGGTGGCTCACAACCATCCATAACTGTAGTTCCAGGGAATCTGGCACCTTCTGACTTTCTCAGGCATCAGGCACACACATGATGCACATTCATATAGGCAAAATACTCCTATACATTAAAACAAATTAGGTAAATCTTAAGCAAAAACTTTTAAGATGTCTCTAGTCTCATGTTAACAGCTGAAGGACATCTTGAAGGCCATGAGTGCTTTCTCTCTTGGTCACTTTCATTCATTATCACTCATCAAACTTATTCTAAACACCAATATGTGCCAAATATAGAAGTACTGATCCAACCGGGCAATGGTGGCGCACGCCTTTAATCCCAGCACTCGGGAGGCAGAGCCAGGTGGATCTCTGTGAGTTCGAGGCCAGCTTGGGCTATCAAGTGAGTCCCAGGAAAGGCGCAAAGCTACACCGAGAAACCCTGTCTCGAAAAACCAAAAAAAGAAAGAAAGAAAGAAAGAAAGAAAGAAAGAAAGAAAGAAAGAAAGAAAGAAAGAAAGAAAGAAAGAAAGAAAGAAAGAAAGAAGTACTGATCCAGATATGAGTGGTCCTTTTGTCCACATCAATCACTAATTGTGAAAAAGCAGGGCAGGGATGGCCCCATCCACACTCATCATGGTGGTCCTGGGTTCTATAAGAAAGCAGGCTGAGCAAGCCAGGGGAGCAAGCCAGTAAGCAGCTCCCCTCCATGGCTTCTGCATCAGCTCCTGCCCTCAGGTTCCTGTCCTGCTTGAGTTCCTGCCCTGACTTCCTTCAGTGGACTGTGACTTGGATATATACACCAGATAAACTTTTTCCTCCCTAAGTGGCTTTAGTCATGGCGTTTCATCACAGCAATAGTAACCCTAGGACATATGTATGAAGGTGCCACTAAGAAACCCATTATTTTGTATACAAACCTAAAAGAGTAACAAAAGAAAAAAAAAGAATTGAAACCATCATACTGTATCCCACAAAAGTACAAATATTATAAATCAGTCCAAATATAGTAATTAATCAATAAAGATAAAATAATGGACCTGGTTTACATATACTACCTTGGAAGACTGATCATACCGTTAAGTAATAAAGCAAAATTGCTTACCAAAATGCTTAGAAATGAATGACTCTACATTTGTGAGACTGGCTAGAAATGCAGCCTAGTGGTGGAAGGCTTATGCAGCATGCATAAAGTCCTGGCTCAATCCTCAGCAACAAAACCCAAGTTGCATAAATGCACGTATTTCTTATAGTGTTGTGGAATACTTTCATTACATGCCACAGACATCGTCTCACTTTTCAATTCACCATGATAAAATGCTGCTACAAAAGCAATTTATGGCTGGGCGTGGTGGCGCACACCTTTAATCCCAGCACTCTTTTGGAGGGAGAGCCAGGTGGATCTCTGTGAGTTTGAGACCAGCCTGGCCTACAGAGTGAGTTCTAGGAAAGGTGCAAAGCTACACAGAGAAACCCTGTCTCGGGGGAAAAAAAACAACAACACGGAAAAAATGCAATTTATGGTAAAAGGGTTTATTTTGGCCCACATTTAAAGGTTATGGTCCATGATGGTGGAAAGGTTACAGCAGCAAGAGCTTAAGGTACCCGGTCACCTGTATCCACAGTCAAGACGGCAGGAGCTGGCCCATAGCAGCAAAAAGTCACTACATTAGGCCTGTACAAGACTGACTCTGTGAACTTCAGTCATAGATAGTCATGGGTAGGAGAAGGACTCAGGAGACCCCTGTAATACAAAATCTAAAATGGCCTTTTAATAAAAAATCCCAGAGCCAGAATATTGGGGTAGATGCTGAAAGATCAGAAAGACAAGGAACAAGCCACTGCTAAGTCTCACCTCTAGGACTCCTCAGCCTGAAAAGCCTTTAGTTCCTGTCTCCTCACACCTTATATACCTTTCTCCACCCAGGCATCACTTCCTTCCTAGTGCTGGGATTAATGGCGTGTGTGCTTTCCAAATACTGGGATTAAAGGCGTGAGATCTCAAGTGCTGGGATTAAAGGTGTGTGATTCCCAAGTATTGAGATTAAAGGTGTGTGCCACCACTGCCTGGCTCTGTTTCTCTCCTAGACTGAGTCAATCTCATGTAATCCAGGGTGGCTTTAATGCAGATGGATTTCTGCCCCCTGAATGCTAGGATTAAAGGTGTGTGCCACCGCTGCTTGGCCTCTATGTTTAATCTAGTGGCTTGTTCTGTTCTCTGATCTTCAAGCAAATTTTATTAGGGTACACAATATATCACCACAATTCCCCCCTTTTATATAAAATAATAAAAAAAGATTATTATATAAGAAAAACTATATACAATAAGTATCTACAATATATACAGTTAAGAATTACTTTAACAATGTCTAGTCCATAAACATTTGACCAATTCAGAGAAAATACTCCATTATTTATCCTATTTTGGTGAGTCCAAAATGTTGTACCTAATTCACTGTCTATCCTAACTTGTATCACAACTGAAAACTATCTTTTGATGTCTTTCAAACTTACACACTTTACACCTCTTTAGTGAGTTTCTTTTCTGAATTTGTTAACAAGAAAAACTATAACTATCTAGTCTTCAACTCCCTCAGAGACCTGAGAAGGAAATAATATTTACTGAGTAAGCAGGAAGTGAAAATAATTAACTTCCAAAAAGTGTGAGAAATGACAGAAACAGCTGGCTGCCTGGACAGTCATCTAAGGTTCCTCTGCAACGTTGGGACATCCATCTTGGTTCTATAGGCCTAGCATATCTAACAGACTCATCTGTGAAGCAGGATTTTCTGAAGGGCCTTCCTACCTTGTCTTGGCAAGGTTTGGCATTCCTTTCTTTTGTGTCCTGCTTGTCCATTTTGGACAGCAAACTGTCAGCAGTCCATCCAAGGGCATTTTCTTGCCCAATGGCTAACTTTTGCCATAAAGAAAGTAAACTCTATATGGAGTTTCTTCATGCCCATCACCTTCTCTGAAGTAGATTGGTGCTGCCAGGAGCAGACATATCTCATTGTCATTAAAAAAAATACATTATTAAAACATCTTAAATGCCATATTCTATAGATCTCTGAAGTGGTTGAAGACTATCTGTCTATCTAAAATATATCTGTTTGACCTTGAAAACATACCTAACCTGACAAGTTCCATTATAATAGGTGACTATCAACTAACCTGCATTTCTTTATATCCTAATTAGTTGGTAATAATAACTTTCAATGACTAGAAATTTGCATTACATTGTTAAATGAACTATATAGGTACAATACCTTGAACAAGATTAGAAATATATGTACAGTATGTTCTAACAAAAATAATCTCGGGGTTGGGGATTTAGCTCAGTGGTAGAGCGCTTGCCTAGCAAGCGCAAGGCCCTGGGTTCCGTCCTCAGCTCTGGAAAAAAAAAATAATCTCAAATTTTTATCAGTATACAAAATTTGTATACAATATACAAAAATCTAATCCAATGTAAAATATTTAAAACTAGTAGTCGTGTGTGTGTGTGTGTGTGTGTGTGTGTGTGTGTGTGTGTGTGTGTGTACATGTGCTTGCATATTCCTCTCTCTAACTGACAAGTAAGAATTCCAACACAATTAGTGACCTTTACATTTGGGCACACTGGAGCACACACACAAATAAAATAAATAAATGCAATATAAAAAAAGAACTTTAGATAAGCAACTCTAAAAAACTTTAAGAGTCTTTAATGTCAAAAAAAGACACAGACTATTAAAAGCATAACTAAATGAAAAAACGAATCATGTTTGGGGCATAAAAGAAGAAGGGAGCAACCAGTGTGTGTGCTGAGTTCCTTCTCTCCTCTGCCGTGCAGTGCAGGGTCCCGGCCCAGAGGGGGCGCCACCCAGGCTTCCTACTTCAGTTAACCTGATTTCATATAGACATTCCCCAAGGCTCATCTCCCAAGTGGATCTAGATCTCTTTAACTTGACAACCGAGATTAACCATTACAGATACTGTGCCATTACCATTCACAACAGGTATCAGCGATGCCCACCTGCCCTGGAACCTGAGTTCAAGAGCCCATGGAAGGGAGAAGAGAACTAACTCCCCAAAGTTGTCCTCTGGTGTCTACACATGGGCCACAGCACACACAAACCTGCACTCATACATCAATAATTTTTTTAGAAATTCTCAATAATTCGACTACACCAGGTATCTCATGCCTATAATCCTCACATTTAATTTCAAGATAATCCCCATCTACATAGCAAGCTCAAGGACATCCTGGGCTACATGAGACTCTGTCTCAAAAAAGAATTCAATAATACTGTGAATATTCTGCTATCACAAACCACACTCCATAGAGGGAGGAATAAAGATAAAGTAACTTTTTTAAAAAAAAAATCACATTTTTGCATATTGCCGAAATGGGACTCAGATGTAGGTTTATTGAAATTTGAGAATATATACTTGACAAGCAAAGTTTTAGAAGCTAATGTTTGAGAAAATACACTCTTGGTTGCTTATTTGTTTTGTTGTTGTTGTTGTTTTAGTTTTGTGAGACAGGGTTTCTCTGTGTAGTCCTGGCTGTCCTGGAACTCTGTAGAGCAGGCTGGCCTGGAACTCAAAGATTTGGTTGCCTCTGCCTCCCAAGTGCTGGGATTAAAGGCGTGTGACGTGACCACTTTTTTTTTTTTTTTGACCACTTATTTCTTTTTCAGACAGTATTTTATTCTGTAGCCCTGGCTGGCCTGGAATATCTAGATCAAACTTATTGTGATCCTCCTGTCTCAGCCTCCTGAGTGTTAGGACTAAAGGCACGAGACACCACCACATCTATTCTTTGGTTTGATGTTTTAAGGGGGTTGTTTTCAGCACTGGAGGGCTGTGCAAATCCAGGGTTTTTTTTGTTTTGTTTTGTTTTTTTGTTTGTTTGTTTTTTGCACATGCTGGATGAGGGTCCATTTTCTATGTGGCTAGCTTGAGACCAACCTGGACTACATATGACCCAGTCTCAAAAGAACATAACAAAATCATTGTATAGTTAATGCTTAGCATGGATTCACCCCATCACACATATACACACACAATTAAAAAATGCTTTATATTTAATTTTTTTTTTTTGGAAGCTGAGGATCAAATCCAGGGCCTTGGGCTTGCTAGGCAAGTGCTCTACCACTGAGCTAAATCCCCAACCCTACATTTAATTTTTTATTTGTGTGTATGTCACAGTGCACTTGTTGAGGCCAGAAGACAACTTGTGGGATCTGGACTTCTCCTTCCAGCACGTGGGTCTGGGAAACTGAGCTCAGGTCTGGCTTGGTGGCAGGCACCTTCACCTGCTGAGCCGTCTCACAGCCTCCCCAAATCCAAGTTGATGTTTTGAGACAGTGTTTCATGTAGACCAGACAGGCCTTGACCTTGCTCTATAACAATTCCCTCTGTAACTTAAGATGACCTTGAAATTCTGACCCTCCTGCCTCCACTTCTCTCCAGTGTTTTAAATTGCACCATTACATCAGATTTATGCAATGTTGGAGATCAAAACCAGGGCCTCATACATTCTATCTGATATTCTATCAAGTGAACTACATCCTTAGCCCCACCTCCCTACAATTAAAATGTTAAACCAACGAACATCACACCGTGTTTGGGGTGGGACTGTCAGCTGCAGCAGCCGGTACTGAAGTACAGCTGTACTCTGTTGCCTGAAGCAGCCTGAGGACTTCCTTAATCTTTTAGGGACCTAGAATTAGGGATCCTTGTCTTCAACACAAACGGGAATTTCAGGATGAGCCAGTATGAAACAAAGTTGGAGTGTATTAAAAATGGGGGAAAAAAAGGCACTCAGGGAAAGAATAAGTCATAGGTGCAGAATTCTCAAAGGAGAGTCACAGTTTTATTAAGACTTTGTATGTTCTTGAGTATGTGTGAGGTGTGAGTGTGTGTGTGTGTGTGTGTGTGTGTGTGTGTGTACTTTCATTTATGTATACATTGATTGGAGGCCAGAGGATAACACTGCCTGTCTTCCTCAATTAATTTCCATCATATATACAGAGACAGAGAGAGAGAGAGAGAGAGAGAGAGAGAAAGAGAGAGAGAGAGAGAGAGAGAGAGAGAGAGAGAGAGAGAGAGAGAGAGAGAGAGAGAGAAGGTCTCTCACTGAACCTGGAGCTCCCATTTCAGCTAAACTGACTGGAACACAGGGATTAAGGAAGAGAGTTGTGGGGTGCTAGAGAGATGGTTCAATAGCTAAGAGTAGTGACTGCTTTTGAGGATTTGGTTTCTGGTACTCACCTAACAGTTTACAACTCCAGTTCTGGGGATCTGATGCCCTCTTCTGGCCACCATGGGTACTGCATACACATGGTGCACATGCAGGCAAAACTATATAAAATAAAAATATAATATATATATAAAAGAAATCAAAATGCTCAGGGGAGAACCGAGACACACTCAGGTATGGGTATAATCTTCTTTGGGAGAGTGTCAGTGAAGAGTCTCACCAGTAGCCATATGTACCATTCTGTTGCTCTCATGTTACATCTCAAAGGATTGCTGGGAAACGTTCTCCCTCTATTCTTTCTCTTCTGTACTATTACAGGGTGGTTCCAGAGGTGATTTGGATGGGATTACAGAAGCCACCAGGGTTGCACAAGGGGTTTAGGACACATTTGTTACTGTACTGGGGTTTCTGGTAAGATCCGGTTTAGAACTGGGAAGGGAGAAAGGCCTTAAGCAAATATCACTAATGGTGTTGGAATTCTTGCTTGTCAATTAGAGAGAGGAATATGTAAGCACGTGTATACACACACACACACACAGAGGACTCCTGGGTGAGGGCTCCTTTTCCCTTCATGCCTATAGTTTCTCCTATTCTCAAGATAAAATGGCCCCATTATAATTTGATTTTTTATTTTATATGACTTTGAAGTACTGTGGTTATGGTGGTTTTCATTTCTTCTCCTTTCCTTGTTTATTTTACATTCATTTACTATGTGTTTGCGTGTGTGTGAATATTTGTCTGCCACGCGTGTGGAGGGTTCCCTCTTTCCACCATGCGGGCTCTGAGAAGCTAACCCGGGTCCTCAGCAAGTGTCTCTTCCTGCTGAGCTGTCCCACGGGTCTCCCTGCAACCACTGGTTTGTCATTGCAAAAGACTGCTTTTGTGACTCTACAGACTTGGCTGGCCTCACACTCTCTATGTAGACCAGGCTTGCCTCGAATTCAACAGAAATCCACCTGCCCACCTGCCTCTGCCTTCTGCATGCTGGGATTAAAGGCATGAGCCCCAGGCTTTCTCTTAAAAAAATTTAAAT
Source organism: Peromyscus maniculatus bairdii (assembly GCF_049852395.1). Classification (NCBI taxonomy): domain Eukaryota; kingdom Metazoa; phylum Chordata; class Mammalia; order Rodentia; family Cricetidae; genus Peromyscus; species Peromyscus maniculatus. Next base: position 84,438,615 of record NC_134875.1, on the reverse strand, counting down.
TTCAAAATTGCTTGGTGCTGGTAATCCTAGCTATTAAGGAGGCTGAAACAGGAACAATATTTGAGTTCATGTGCTCCAGACCAGCCTGGGCAACATAGTGAGACCCACTTCAAAACCAGAACAAAACTTCCAGAAGAAAGGAATATTAATAATTTTATCACAAAGAAATGATAAATGTATGAAGTGATAAATGTGTTCAATATCCTGTTTAATTATCACAGAATGTGTAATGTAATAAACCATCATGCTGTATCCCATCAACATGAACAATTTTGCTTTGTCTCCTATAGTTTGGATGTTTCTTTTAGTTTGGGTCTTCAGTACTCCCAAAAGCCCGTACGTTAAAGGCTTGACCCTCATCTTGGTGCCGTTGAAAGGTAGCATGGGGATGGATCCTACTCTCCCTCCCTCCCTCCCTCCCTCCCTCCCTCCCTCCCTCCCTCCCTCCCTCCCTCTCCTTTCTCTGTTTTATTTCCAGCTACAACAGTGAAGGGCCTTCCTCTATCGCATGCTGCCACCACGATGTGTCCCCTGCAGACTGAGAGTGACACTGGCCTCAGACTGAACCTTCTAAAACTGCAGACCCAACCCAACCTTTCCTCTTTAAGAGCTAATTTACCTGACGATCGGGAGTTCAAAGCCAGCCTTGACTACATGACAAGTTTGAGGATAGGCTGAACTGTATGAGGCTTTCTAAAACAAACAAAAACAACCCCCCCAAAAGAAAAGAACAAAAAAGAGTTGAATGACCTTAGGTATTTGTTAGTAAGAGTTGAAAAACTAAGTAGCACAGAGCCAAGTAAAAACAAAGTGAAATGCAAGCCGGGCTCAGTGGAACACGCCTGTAATCCTAACACTGAGTCAGAGAGGCAAAAGGATCAGGAATCTAAGGCCGTCATCAGCTACATACTGAGCTTGAGGCCAGCCTCGGTTCCGTGAGATCCTGTCTCAAAAATAATCAATCATGTTTAGGAGCTGGAGAAAAGTCTCAGCAGTTGAGAGTGTGTACTGCTGTTCCAGAGGATGGGAGTACGGTTCCCAACCCCTGCATCGAGTATCTCATAGCAACCTGCTAACTCAACCTCCAAGGGCACCCACACACACATAAATGAAGATAACACAAATACATCTTAAAAGGAAAAAATAAAGGGTAAAGAAAAAATAAGCAGAGAAAAAAATCAATAAGTAAAATAACAAGACATGTTCTCTTTCTAAATAAGTTAAAGGGATGGAGATGTATGTGTCTCATCTGGTAAAGGGCTTGTCTAGCATACAGGCATCCCTGAGTTTGACCCCCAGCACTGAATAGAGCAGGTGTGGTGGTGTGTAAGCCTATATTTCTAGTACTTGGAAGGTGGAGGTAGAAGGATCAGTGATTCAAGGGCCGCCTTCCCTACACAGCAAACTGGAAGTCAGCCTGGGGTGTATGAGACCCTGTCTAAAACAAAAATCTGGGAACTGGGCCTGGTGGTACAGACGTGTAATCCTAGCTGATTGAGAGGCAGAAGCAGAAAGATCACATGTGCGGGGCCTGCCTGGGTTATAGAGTGACTTCAAGGCCAGTCTGGGCTAATTATTGAGCCTTTGTCTCCAAATAATAAATAAGGGAGCTGTTGATACAGCAGAGTGTTTGCCTAGCATATGGGCAGCCCCATTCCCTGCCTCCCACAAATGAGCTGAACCTGGAATAGTGGTGTCTGCCTGGAATACTAACTATTCAAGGGGCTGGGGGAAGGTCAAGGGCTTGAGGTCAGTCTAGTTTATATAGCAATACTCACTCCAAAAGTAAAAAAAAGGAAGTAAATTTGAAAAAGCTGAAGTCATGAGAGTGGGTGGGACTTCTCAGGAAGAGTTGAAAAGGACCTAGATATGGTGGCATATACTTGCAGTCCTACCACTCAGGAAACTGAGGCGGGAGGATTAGAGTTCCCGGCCAGCCTGTGATATAATAAGGAACCCTTGTCTCATCCTCCCGACCACCTAAAAAGTATAAAAAGTAAGAACAAAGAGCGGAGAACAAAGACCAGGACTCTACAGAACGTTGACATTTAAGTGTCACAGTGGCCTGGGCGGTGGTGGCGCACACCTTTAATCCCAGCACTCGGAGGCAGAGCCAGGCAGATCTCTGTGAGTTCGAGGCCAGCCTGGTCTACAGAGTGAGTTCCAGGACTGTTACACAGAGAAACCCTGTCTTGAAAAACCACACCCCCACACAAATGTGTCACAGTGAAAGGAAAGCATGACGTCAGAAAGATGTAGCCAGACAAAAAGATAGGGAACTAGCTGGTCATGGCTGCAAGCCTGAAATCTCATCACTCAGACAGGAGACAGGAGGACTAGACACAAGTTCCAAGCCAGCCTTGGCTGCATAACAAGACGAAAGAAAGAAAGAAAGAAAGAGAGAGAGAGAGAGAGAGAGAGAGAGAGAGAGAGAGAGAGAGAGAGAGAGAGAGAGAAACTGCAATTGCTGGGCGGCGGCGGCGGCGGCGGCGGCGGCGGCGGCGCATGCCTTTAATCCCAGCACTCAGGAGACAGAGGCAGGCGGATCTCTGCATGTTCAAGGCCAACCTGATCTACAAAGCAAGTTCTATGATGGATAGGGATGTTACAGAGAGAAACCCTGTCTCAAAAAAAAAAAAAACCGTGAGACCACTAAAATTCATGCTTAAGAGAAATATTTAATGACATCTGTGGTGAAACACCGTGACCAAAAGTAAGTCGGAGTGGAAAGGGTTTATTCAACTTGCACTTCCACATTCATCATCTAGGGAAGTCAGGACAGGAACTCAAACAGGGCAGGAACCTGGAGGCAGGAGCTGATGCAGAGGCCATGGAGGGATGCTGCTTACTGGCTTGCTCCCCATGGCTTGCTCAGCCTGCTTTCTTATAGAACCCAGGACCACCTACCTGCCCAGGTATAGCACCCTGCACAGTGGGCTGGGCCCTCCCCCATCAATCACCAATTAAGAAAATGTTCTACAGGCTTGCCTACAGTCTGATCTTATGGAGGTATTTTCTTAATTGAGGTTCCCTCTTCTCAGATGACTCTAGTTTGTGTCAAATTGACATAAAACGAGCCAGCACACCATTCTAATACGGTTAAGATATAATAATGGCAAGTGAGAAAAGCAGGATGCAGAGTAACAAACACTATGTGACAACTTCCTTTTTTGATATTGGGGCTGATATGGAGCCTAGGCAAGCACCCCACCACTGGACTGTATCCCTAGCCCTAAAGTTAAGTGTGTATATTTCTCACTGAAAAAAAAATGCCATTAAGGTTTCACACCTAGTATCTCAGGGGAGGAGAGTTATCACAGACTATTTTTATTTTCATCCTTGTGGTGGTTTGAATTTAATTGGCCCCCATAATCTCATAAGGGGTGGCACTATTAGGAGGTGTGGCTTTGTTGGAGTCCCTATGGCCTTGTTAGAGAAAGTGTGTCACTGGGTGGGGGTGGAGGGGCTTTGGGAGGTTTCCTATGCTCAAGATACTGCCCAGGCGACTTCCTGCTGCCTGTAAGATATAGAACTCTCAGCTACTCCAGCACCACGTCTGCCTGCGTGCTGCCATGCTCCCCATCATGATGATAATGGACTGAACCTCTGAAACTGTAAGCCACCCCAATTAAGTGTTTTCCTTTATGAGAATTGTCAGCCGGGCAGTGGTGGCGCATGCCTTTAATCCCAGCACTCGGGAGGCAGAGCCAGGCGGATCTCTGTGAGTTCGAGGCCAGCCTGGGCTACCAAGTGAGTTCCAGGAAAGGTGCAAAGCTACACAGAGAAACCCTGTCTCAAAAAACCAAAAAAAAAAAAAAAAAGAATTGTCATGGTCATGGTGTCTCTTCACAGCAATAGAGCCCTAACTGAGACAAAGTAAAAATCTTTTGTTGTTGTTGTTTTTGGTTTTTCGAGATAGGGTCTCACTATGTAGTCCTGGCTGTCCTGGAACTCACTCTGCAGACCAGGCTCATCTTGAACTCACAAAGATCCGCCTGCTTCTGCCTCCCAAATGCTGGAACTAAAGACTGCTATCAGGCTGAAGTAAAATCTTTAAAATAAATAAAAATAGGGAGGGGTTTGGAATATGGATCAGTTAAAGTTTTTGCTTGGCACATACCTAAAGTCCTGGGTTCTATCCACAGCAACCCACAAACTGGGTGTAATGGCACATGCCTGTGATCCCAGAACTAAGGAGGCAAAGGCAGGAGGATCAGAAGTTCAAAAGCTCAAAACAACCCTTAGCTACATAATGGTTCCAAGCCAGCCTGGGCTACATGAGATCCTGCCTCAAAAAAAAATTTTTTAAGGAAAAAATTTTACTAGATATGGCGATTATACTTCTAAAATCTCAGTACTTAGGAGACTGAGACAGGAAGATAAGTTTGAGGCTAGCCTGGACTACATAAAGAGTGTGAGGCCAGCCTGAGCTACAAAGTTAAACTCTATCTCAAAAAATTAAATTAAATTGAGGCTGGAGAGATAGCCCAGCACTTAAGAGCACTGGCTAATCTTCCAGCAGACCTAGGTTCGATTTTCAGCACCCATATGGCGGCTCACAGCTGGCTGACTCCAGTTCTAGGGACTCTGGCGCCCTCTCCTGGACTGCAGACACCATCACGCCCATGTTGCACAGGTACACATGCAGGCAAAACCCTCCTACGCATAAAATAATTAAATGAAAATGAAAAGTTAAAGAAACAAGAATGTTTCAAGGAAATAGGAGTGGTCAGATAGCATTGAGGGCTAGGGAGTCTCATACTTCAGTATGTCTATCGGACCTTGTGACCAGGCGGCTGCTGAAAATGGTTTCGGTGGAGTGCGGGGTGGGAGCAGACGGCATGTGGGAGCAGAACTGAAGAATGACTGGGAGGTGAAAAAACAGAGACATCTCAGGCCAGTGAGATGCTACAGTGAACAAAGGCACTTTCCAAAGAGCCTGGTGGCCTAAGTTTCATCCCCAGGACCCACACAATGGAAAGAGAGAGCTGACTCCCATAAATTGTCCACTGACTTCCACATGTGCACTGTGACACACACACACACACACACACACACACACACTGTAATAAAAATTTAATAATAAAAAAAGAAATAGAGACATCAAGCATAGAAGTGTCTTTTAAAAATGCAGTTGAGAAGGCTTGGGAATAACTCGATGGTAGAATGTTTGCCCAACACACTCAAGGACTCGGGATCCATCCTCAACACCAAGTTGGGGCCAGAGAATCACAAAAAGGAAAGAAAAAGGGTAGATGTCCAGTCTTAGTTACCACCCAGACATGGCACGTGGTGTCCTTGAGACGCTGAAGAGAGACACGTGGTAAAGATTTTCTGATGGCAGATCGTCCGCCTAAGATGCTTAGCACAGCACAGAATTGGAAGAGAGGTCAGCTCGCGGCAACAGCATCAGCAACGGCTCTGCTCCACTCAGAGGCAAACCTGTCATTGTTAAAAACTGCAGAAAATACTCCAATGCTTACCCTCGAGTACTCGAAGTCAAGCAGCTGCCTGCTCGCTTGCCCTGTATCTGATTGGTACCATCACTTTGCTTCTGAACGAAGTTCCCTTGCAAAAAACAAACAAACAAACAAACAAACAAAACAGGACAGGCAGCGGTGGTGCACACCTTTAGTCCCAGCACTTGGGAGGCAGAGTCAGTTGCATCTCTGTAAGTTCGAGGCCAGCCTGGTCTACAGAGTGAGTTCCAGGACAGCCAGGGCTGTTACACAGAGAATCCCTGTCTCGAAAAACAAAAACAAAACAAAAAGCATACAACCCACTCCAGTGCTGCATATACAATCACATCATTTAGCGTGTCAGCTGATCTTGGGAGAAAGAGGCCCAAAAGCTTGTTGTGATGGGTGTGCAGTAGCTACAGAAACGCTTGTGACTCATCCGGTAGCAAAGCCCAGTCCCATAGGTGACATTGTTTCTCTAGGAATGAACCAAGGCTCGGTGCATTGTGTGGCTCAGGCCGGCCCTGCCCTGACACGGCGGGGTGAAATGTCAGCAAAGAGCACTTAATGTTTATTGTAAAGCTTCAGAAATCAATAACTGCTTGACATTCTGCAGAACGCCCCCACACTGGCAGGCCAAGTGCCACTGAACACCCCTCTTCTTAGGAGACAAGGAAACAGCTCAGTCATCTTCGTCTTTTGTGGAAGAAAAGCTACACAGGTGGAGGTATCTTCAGAGAGTCTGAAACCCTTTATTACCTGAAATGGGGCCCCCCACGGACTGCTGGATAAGCCTGCTTCTAGGGTAAGCACAGGGGGCAGGAGCCTCAGGACCTGACCAGAAGAGCTTTTCACCTGAGGAGAGTTGGGGGAGCAGAGGCGTTGAGGAGAAGCAGTCACGGAGTGAGGCCAGGATCGGGGTAGAAGGATGGAGACAGTGCTGTGGCCTGGAGGCCTGAGAGAAGTACGATCCCACTCAGGGGCACAGAGCAGAGTAAGGACGATAAGCTAAAAAGGTGTAACTAGGGGGTATGATGGAATATGCCTGTAACCCAGCACCTGGGAAGCTGAGGCAGAAGGATCCTGAATTCAAGGCCATCATCACCAAGACGGCATGCAGAAGATGGATGTGATGGTACTCCCCTGTATCCCAGCATTAGGGAAGTGAAGACAGGTGGGCCAGGAGCTCTAGATCACTCCCCACTAAATAGCGAGTTCAATGTCAGCTGGGGCTGTGTGACATCCTGTCTCAAAAAGCCAATATCAAATGTTGAAAGAGGCCATCCACAGCTATATTCCATTTCCCTCTGAGTTGATCATGCACTGTATAGGCCAGGCAGAGCTGAATTGGCTTTATGGAAGGCACCAAGGTGTTCTAGACGGAAGTTGAGGTTGGATGAAGTCTATTACGGGTGCTTCTCTGGACCAGAGGGTGGAATCCTCCATGGGGGAGTTGTCCTGAAGCCTCAGCAACAATGTACTCTCGCTCCCTGTCCCCGACAAAACTGATGGACATGTATGGAGAGGAGATGGGAGCTTCACGCAGAGGGGAATGGAGTTCCTAGACTCTGCTGCTCGGAAGGCCCTATGAGTCAGTCCTTAGATTTGCAGCAGTCTTGACTGTGGCAGGTAGAACAGGAAGAAGGCTGTCCTCGTTTTCTGTCTGGACATTTCACCATCCCTCCCACGAACAGTGTTTGCCAGCAGAGGCCTGGGCCTGAGGCGGCTGTCAGCACTGCCCTGTCTACTGATCTGGAAGTACTGAGTGATTCATGGCAGTAGCAGGGATGGGGATTGTTCTTTCTGAGGCTAGGGGAGGCTGGATGAGGCATTTGTGGGTTACTGCTGGCATGCTTGGCTAATTGAGAGGGGCGTAGGGAAGCCCAAAGTGTCTTTCAGCAGGAAAGGTAACTACCAGGGCTCTATTTAGGGTATAGTTTACATGCTTTATTATCATTTTACTATTTTTATGTGTATGAATGTTTGTCTGCATGTAAGTCTGTTACCTACATGCATTCCCAATGCTCATGGAGGCCAGAAGGGAGCTTTGGAGCCACAGGAACCCATGGAACTAGAGTTACAGATGGTTGTGAGCTGGATATGGGTGCTGGGAATCAAACCCAGGTCCTCTGCAAGAGCAACAAGTGCTCTTAACTGCTGAGTCATCTCTCCAGCCCCATATGTTCTATTAAGTCATTAGTTTGAGGTGCAGGTGATAGATGAGTACATTCCTACTCAGAACACTTTGGAGGGGGAAATCCTACGGGGTGAGCCCTCTTATAGATAGGTAGATAGATTTCAATGAGTGTCACACAAAGACAGGAAGTGGAAGGGAATGGACTTTAACTACTAACAACTCCATGGGCAGGACATCAGCTTATCAGTTGGTTGACCAACATAGAACAAGCTTAATTCTTCTGTGTCATTTGGGCCTCACCCTTCAGGTTTGACACTTGGCCTCATTTTTCCAGGTCTGAGACTTGCACTTCTGATTACTTAACCCTAGCTTCTGATTCTCTTGGATGAAAATCTAGCATGGAATTTCATCTGGGTGGTGTTCCTACCTCCTGGGTCATCCCGCAGGTTCTACCATGTTCTACGCACCCCTCCCCCATGGGCGTAAAGAAAAGGATATGGATACTAATTGGTAGGGCCCATGTTAAGCAATATTATGATAAGAGCCCAAAAGTTCCAAATGCCCTGTCTTTTCTTTCCTCCTTGGTACATTTTATTTGATTATTTAGTGTGTGTGTATATATGTGCTACTCCATGTGTATATGTATGCCCACCGACCCTAAGCTCGGAGCCAAAATACGCCTTTCCTTCTTATCAGGTGATTACCTCATGTATTTAGTCACAGTCACGGGAAACTGACTAACACAGTTCTCTAGAAAAACCTTTGGAAAAATATTGACAATTACCTCCAGCTGGCCTCTCTCCTAAGAATATGAATTTCTGGTGCACAGATTCATCCATGTGATTGGGTAGCCTTTTGAAAGGATTTGTAAATAAATAAGTAAGCAAGCAAATAAATAAATAACAATAGCAATTAGGACTATCACAACCATTTCCATTTTCCCCAGTAGCCCGAGCTGAGGTGGGAACTATTGAAATGGTGTGTAGATTTTTCTGGGTTAACCATCCCATAGGCCCCACTTAGGAAGTGTTTGCCAATGTGTATTGAAAACTGTCATTTGTATTGAAAACTGTCCCTTTGACTCCTGAGCCATACAACAACGCCATCTCATTGATCAAAGCCACCCCAAATGGCTCATTTTGTTTGGTAATGAAGCCCAGGGACATCCAGATGATGGACTCCATATGTGAGATTGCTGTTGCTGAGGCAGTGGCCCCCACTCCTGTGATATCATGAGCAGATCTCTCTCACCAGGCTGCTGATACTGTTCATGAAGCTCAGAGCTCTGAGCTATGACAGTGTTGCTGGTCAGACCTGCCCTGTATAATATGATCCGTTTTCTCCATCCTTTGTCGAAGTCTTGGGTGGAACAGGAATGAGGGCCCTTGTTTGGGCCGACGACGGAGCTGTGCTGGAGACAGCAGGCGTGTTGTCTTAAAGGCCTCTTACCTTGTATGTGTCAGGATCTAATGAGGAGCACCTTGAGCGGACTCCAGGAAACCATCAGGCTGACATAAAATGCTTAAACACTGTCCCGAAAACATGCATTATTGAGAGGAAACTCTGCTGAGGAGGCAAGGGAGCGGCTGCAGTCAGCTGCTTAGAGGGAGCTGATAGACAGACCCTGCATAGCCATTCTCCTCCGCCCATCTCTCTTTTCTCCCACCTCCCTCCCTTCCTTTCTTGCACAGCATTTCAGTAAGGAAATGAGCCAAGGGCTAACAGGCCCTGGACAAGTTGTTCTAATGGCAGTATCTTTTCAAATATTTATTTACACTGGGTAGTGGGGTAGTGGCGCATGCCTTTAATCCCAGCAGAGGCAGATGGATCTCTGAGTTCCAGGCCAGCCTGGTCTACAGAGTGAGTTCCAGGACAGCCAGGGCTACACAGAGAGGCCCTGTATTGGAAAAAAAAATATTTTTTTTTCATTTTTTTTTAGTAATATCTTTTCTACAGCTACAAACTACTCAGACTTCCTGTGGCCCAGAACTACAAACCTCTTGAAGAAGCCCTGCCAGATCTCCCAGGAACCTTGAGTATGCTGATAACTGACCTGAAGTTTCCTTCCCAGGAGTTCTGCCTGCTCATCTAACAGGAGCTTCCTGTCCCCTGAAATGTCCAGCCCCTCTGTGTCCTGTAACACGGGCAGCTGCGCTTCTTTTGTGAGACCTACCCTTAGGAGCTCTTCCCTGGCTAGTAATCGCTCTGCCTATTTCACACACACACACACACACACACACACACACACACACACACCGCTAGCTTAACGGGGACTGCTTCTTACTCACACCTTTTTGTTCGTTTTGTTTGGTGTGTGTGTGTGTGTGTGTGTGTGTGTGTGTGTGTGTGTGTGTGTGTGTCGAGACAGAGTTTCACTATACAGCCCTAACAGGAGGCCTGGACATCACTATAGAGGTGAGATTCCTGATTCTTCTGCTTCCAACCCCCAAGTACAGAGATCTACAAGCATGCATGTGGGTGCTGGGAACTAAACCTTAGAGTCATCTCTCTGGCCCCAATTTGTTATTACATTTTACTAATGAGTGTGTGACTATGAAGTGTGTGCCATGTGTGCCTAGGTGTCATAGAGTTGTGAGCCACCCAATGTGGGTGATGGGCACCAAACTTAGGTCCTCTGAAGAGTAGCAATTGAGCCATCTCTCCAGTCCCTTACACCCATTATTATTGTTGTTGTTGTTGTTATTATTATTAACTATTTTACATTGATGAGCATTTTGCCTGGATGTCTCTGTGCAGCATGTGAGTTCCAGATGCCCATGGAGGTCAGAAGAAGGCATTGGATCCTCTGGAACTAGAGTTACAGGTGCTTGTTAGCTGAAACGTGGGTGCTGGAATCAAACCCAGGTTCTCCGGAAGAGCATCCAGTGATCTTAACCTCTGAGCCGTCTTCCCAGCCTCTTAATGCCAGTTCTTAACGGAAACTGCAGAGCTCATCAGCTCTGGTGTAGTGCCTGAGTTCAAATCCAGCTTTCTTACTTACTAGCCAAGAGAGCTTACATATGTTACTCAGTCTCTCTGCGCCTTAATTCCTCAATAACATAGGAATATTACTTCATAGAATAAATTTAAGGCTCAAAATAGTACTTGCAAAACACTTTGGACACTGCCATTCAGCCACCGAGTACTCAAGAAATGCTTAGTCCTTTTTCCATCCACTCCAGCCTAAACTGAGCAAGAATCACTAAGAATCAAAATGACATCGTGCCCCGGGGATTCTGGCTTGGTGTCATATACCAGCTTCTGCAAAGACTCACTGAAAGAATTCCCTCTCTGACTTTCTATGCTGCCAGGGCTCTGAACCCCCTGGCTGACTGGTGGACGGCTCCTTGCTGTCCACAGGTGAGCTTTATTCCTTTCTGTTCCTTGCCTTTCTCACACAGTTCCTCCTCCTTGGAATTCTAGCTCCACCTTCTCATTTCCTTCCCCCTCCTATCTTTCCCGTCTCTGCTCAAACCTTGCCTCATCTAAGAAACCTTCCCTGACTACATCAGTTTCTTACTCGTTTTCTTTTTTCGTTCTTCTCTCATATTTTACATCCCAACTGCAGTTTCCCCCCTCCAGTCCTCCCAGTCCACCACACACACACCTCCCCTCGCCCCCAGATCCATTCCTCCTCCATTTGCCTTCAGAAAAGAGCAGGCCTCCCAGGGATGTCAACTGAAGTTGGCATAACAACTTCAGTTGTTATAGTTAAGACTATAGTAAGTTATAGTAAGACTAGGCACAAACCTAGTCTTTGGCTGGATAAGGCAAGCCCTTAGGAGGAAAAGGGTCTCAAAAGCAGGCAAAAGAGTCAGAGACAGCCCCTGCTCCCACTGCTGGGAGTCCCACAAGTATGCAACTATAACATACATGCAGAGGACCTAGCTCAGACCCATGCAGGCTTTGTGACTGTTGCTTCTGCCTCTGTGAGCCCCTATGAGTCTCTGTGAGCCCCTATGAGTCTCTGTGAGCCCCTATGAGTCTCTGTGAGCCCCTATGAGTCTCTGTGAGCCCCTGCTTAGTTGATTTTTGTGGGCCATGTTTTTCTGGTGTCCTCAACCCCTTAGGCTCCTACAATCCTTCCCCCCACCTCTTCCTCAGGTTCCCCAACTCGGCATAATGTTTGGCTTTAGGTCTGTACATCTGTTCTTCCCATCAGCTCCCAGAGGAAGCCTCTCTGATGACGATTAGGCTAGGAATTGACCTGTGAGTATAGAACATTATTATTAGGAATCAATTCATTGACTTCTTTTTTGTCAGCCATGTTTGGTTCTGGATCTCTGGGCTATCCAGCCTTGGTTCCTGGCCATCCAGGCAGTGTCAGCCATGGGCCCCCTCTTGTGGGGTGAGTCTCAAGTTAGACCAGTCATTGGTTGGCCACTCCCACAAGTTCTGCGCCACCTTTACCCAGCACATTTTACAGGCAGGACACATTGTGGGTCGAAGATTTTGTGGCTGGTTTGCTGCCCCAGTCCCATCACTAGAAAAGCCTTGCCTAATTACAGGAGGTGGCTGGTTCAGGCTCTGTATCCCCCATTACTAGAAGTCCACACTAAGGTCAACCTCGTAGATTCCAGGGAGTTCCCATTGCACCAAGTTTCCACATAGTCCCCCAAATCCTCCCCCCATTCAACTCATTTCTCCTCCTATTCTCTCCCTCCACCTCCCAGCACTGTCACCTGATCCCTCCTGTTCCCATCCCCACCTGCCCCCAGTCTACCCACTAAATCTCTTCTAGTTCCTCTTCCCAGGGAGAACTATGCATTTCCTCCTTGAATCCTCTTTGTTACTTAGCCTCTCTGGGTATGTAGACTGTAGCACAGTTATCCTTTACTTTACAGCTAATACCCACTTGTAAGTTAATACATACCATGTTGTCTTTATGGGTCTGGGTTACCTCACTCAGGATAATGTTTTTTTAGTTCCATCCATTTGCCCGAGAATTTCATGTTGTAATTTTTTTTTACCACTGAGTAATACTCCATTGTGTCTACGTGTATACCACATTTTCTTTATCCATTCTTTGGCTGAGGGACATCTAGGTTGTTTCCAGGTTCTAGATATTATGAATAAACTTCTATGAACATAGTTAAGCAATTGTCCTTATCTCAGGATAGAGAGTCCTTTAGGTATATGCCCAAGAGTGGTATAGCTGGGTCTTGAGTTAGACTGATTCCCAGTTTTCTGAGGAACCCCCGTATTGATTTCCAAAGTGGCTGTACAAGTTTGCACTCCCACCAGCAACGGAGAATTGTTCCCCTTGCTCCACATCCTCACCAGCATGAGCTGTCACTTGTGTTTTTGTCTTAGTCATTCTGACAGGTGTGTTTCTCTGTGTAGCCTTGGCTGTCCTGGATGGAGCTCACTCTGTAGACCAGGCTGCCTGCCTCTGCCTGCCTCTGCCTCCCAAATGCTAGGACTAAAGGTGTGTGCCATCACATCCAGCCCTATATTTGTTTCTTCTTCTCTTCCCCTTTGAACTCTCTCTCACTGTCAGACTCAGAACCATGTTGCCAGAATACACAAAGCAATCATTTTGGTCTTGGCCATGTAGCCTCAAGAGATTATTAAATTCCGTTAGCTTGTTCTTTGATGTACCAAGTGTTGGACATTCAACCCAAGGCTAAGTACTGTACACTGGGCCACACCTCCAGCCCAATAAATGCTCTAAGAGTCAGCAAGTTCTCTCTTCCTCTGCCCCGTGACCACAGCATGTAGCCTTTGCTGGCTTCCCCATGGGTATCCAGTAAAGACTTAGCTGCTGACATTTCTGGCATAACTCAGATCTGGCTGAGGGAAGCTGAGGCCCTGGCTTGATTTCCAGCAGTGAGCTCAATCAGAAGGCAGGAAATTGTCTCTTCACTTGTTTCCTCAGTGGTCCAGGTTGCAGAAGAAGCAGGATCCTCAGGTGAGCCTTCAGCGTAGAGACCTCAAAACAAAATGGATCCTTTGGTTAATGGTTGTCACTCTCTGTTTACCTAAATGATTGCCAAGAGTCCCTGCTTGCAGATGGCACACTTTGAGGATCAACTGCCTTGGCCCCAAGAGTAGAAGACAATTTCTGAATAGGTTTTATGGTTTGGGGATGCAACTGGAAATACTGCAGCCTGTCTTCAGCTATTAAATACATGGACAGTGAGCAAGTGATGCCCTGGTCTTGCTATATAGGGAGAGAGTGAGGCCATCCTCCATTCTGACCTCAGGTGATTTGTCTTCTCAATTATCCATAGTTGTAGAGACTGGGATCTAGAAGAGACAGCATCCAGCACCGGAGCCCTCTCTGCTGCTTATCCACACAGTATGTCTACTGAAGGCCAAGAGTTGGGCACAGCTGAAAGGTATAAAGCAGTCAAGCTCAGTTCAGTACCTCAAATAGAGCCCAACATGGCATTTTGGTGGCAATGATGCTTCTCTTCCTCTGGAACAGGACATGAAATCTAGGTCCAAATCCATTGAGAGCTCAGGGATCAATCTTGTTTAATGATTGTGTGTGGGACAGGGGTGGGGCTGGTTAATGTTTCTCTGCTTCCTCTTGGGCTATGGGCCATGTCAAGCTCCGGTCCCTGGCTTGTTGTCCCTCCCCTGGGCTGGGCTTTAACAGTACCTAGTGGCATTGAGCAGACACGCCTGCATACATTCCCTGGGAAAAGGCAGCTGCAACCAGGTGTGATAGTGCCAGGGAGGTGAGGAGTGTGGGGGCTGAGGGAGGGGGACCACGGTGTGCTGATATGGTGCTGGGGTAGAAATGCTGGCTGGGAAGAGGCCTGGGTCTTGACTTCTCCTAACTTCAGCCACTCGGGGCCTTTCTGTGCTCTCCTCTGAGCTGGGATGACGTCCTCCCGCTAGGTGCCCAGCCTGCTTAGACGCTCTCTTGAGCCTCCAGCTCTTACCTTCTTTCCAGGCTCCATGTCCCTTCTCTTCTCACTCATTTTCCTCAGCCAAAGATTCTGCTCATGCCCACAGGGTTAGATTCCCGGGAAGACAGACTTGAAGAACTGGAAACATAAGGTGGCCAAGTTTGCCTTTCTGAGACATTTTCTGGCATGCAGGGTTCCCTGGGACTGTCAGACAATGCCACATGCTGCTGCTTTTCTTGACTATAAGGTAAAGCAGGCATGTATCTGCCACGGGCCTGCCAACAGAGCCTAGGATGTGGGAGTATGCCTTTCCATTTGCTTGAGGGGGGCAGGCAAGCACAAGCTGAACCTGATGGTAACTAATGGCTCGACAATAGACTGGAAGGGTGGCTCCCAGCTGTTCAAAAGTCATTCCAGCTGTCAGGAATGGCATATCAGAATCCAAGGACTTAGAAAGTGAGATGGGGGGGAAATAGAATATATGCAAAAGTTTTGTTTTGTTTTTTGAGACAGGGTCTCACTACGTAGCCTTAGCTGGCTTTGAAGTTGCTATATAAACCAGTCTGGGCTCAACTCACAGATCCTCCTGACTCTGTCTCCTGAGTGAGTACTAGGATGAAAAGAGTTTACCAACTAGCCCAGCCACAAGAGAAGTTTTAATAGGCAGAAGCCATTGGTAAGAGATCCAGGCTAGGAAGAGGGGCCAATACGCTTTGCAATCTGACTTTCACTACTTGTCTACCACCTGTGTCACAAGTCACAGCATTTGCCAGGCAGGGTGACATATGTCTATAATCCCAGGACTCTGAAGGCTTGAGGCATGAAGATTGGGAGTTCCAGATTAATCTGGCTACATGCGCTAATTGGGGTTGTTCGGAGGATGAGAGAGTTCATGAACACGCAAGTCCTAATACACAGGATGCATTCTGTAAATCGTGGCTGCACACAATGAGCCCAAATAACACCGGCAAGTGAAGTGGATGATGGAGGAGCAAGGAGCAATAACCCAATCAGTGACAAGAGAAGGAATGTCAGCCGAGGCTTTCTGAAAAGGCTGCAGCAGGGAGGGGGAGAGAGAGAAGTGAATTACTAGACCGGTCATGGTGAGCAAGCCTGGCCACAATAGATGGATGCCAGGGTGGAGCCCAAGTCAGTACCTGAGATTCTATAGAACCACAGGGTGGAGGCGTTAAGATAGCAGGGAAAGGGAAGGAGCCAGGTGAGATTGGCTTCAACCACACCAACCTGACGAAAGCACCCCAAAATTCAGAAGGAAGTCTCCCAGAAAGCCCCATGTCCCTTCCTGACCATGGGTGGGCTGGGAGATAGGAATGGAGCATAGAGACGGAGCATAGGGTTTGGGTTATTTTTTTTTCTTTTTATTGTTTACTTGTTTTTGAAACAGGGTCTTGTGTAGCCCAGGCTGGCCTCAGACTTACTATGTAGCTGAGGATGACCTTGAACACCTGATCCTTCTTACTTCCACCTCCAGAGAGCTGGGAACAAATACATGTACTACCATTTCTGGGGATCGAACCCAGGGCTTCATGCTGACTATGCAAGCACTCTACGAAGCCTGGTGTCTGGGCCTGAGTGTAACCTCATCCAGCCCCACCAGAGTCATGTTGCCCAAACCCACAAAACACAAGGATTCACACGCAGTTGGAAGGAATGACAGAGTAGGAAGGAGACTGAAGTAATTTTTTTTTTTTTTTGATTTTTCGAGACAGGGTTTCTCTGTGTACTTTTGGTGCCTGTCATGGATCTCGCTCTGTAGCCCAGGCTGGCCTCGAACTCACAGAGATCCGCCTGCCTCTGCCTCCCGAGTGCTGGGATTAAAGGCATGCGCCGCCGCCTGGCCGAGATTGAAGTAATTAATAATGTACCGTGTATGCGCACACATGCCAGCATGCACACGAGTACAGCGTTGGGGGTTGTGTGCCCTGTCTCGTAATAAACATTCCTTGAGAAGAGGGACCCTCAGGAGCAGTGTCCTGCTCAAAGGCTTTGGGGTCAGAGGAAAATCAATTTGGAATTTGATTCCACTAGTTGGCAGCAGACCAATTAATTGCCAGTGAACCTCTCTCTCTTTCTCTGAGCCTCAACTTTCTGGTCTGAAAATTGGGGATAACGCTACAGAATGTTCCATGAGCTCCTGCTTTTGTACTATGCTCAAGTGCTGGGCAAACCTGAATCCAAAGCCTGACAAGGCCTCAGAAACCCTGTCTAATCAAACACAGAGCAGAACATGCCTGGTGCAACTCCAACCATATCAATAGCTGGACTTTAACCTAAAGTCAGGAAAACAGTTTGGATTTCAAAATCAGGTCACTCCCCTGGATGTTTTTAGAATGCACCCTTGAGGTACTGAGGTTGACATAAACAAAGCAAAAGTTGAAATCCCAGTGCCCACACGAGGGTTCTTAGAGGTCCTAAAGGGAGCTACTGGCTGTGTCCCAGGCAACTCAAGAAAGTAAGAGGCAGAGAATTTCTCAGAAGGACCTAGAAACTTGAGGTTGGTCAGGAGGTGTATGGGGCACCTCTGAGGGGAAAAGAGAGAGAGAGAACACCTAAGTTTGCTTTGGAGTTCATGGGAACAGCCTGAGAAAATGGAAATGGGCCAAATCAGGAGGCCAGAGAAACCCTGGGAAGGAAAGAGAGGAAGGGAGCATCGAACCTCCTCAACCTTGAACAAATGTGGAAAGATAAGCGGTAACTCTGTAAGATGCCTTAGAATTTATGGAGAGGAAAAAAAGTAAAACTTCAAAATTAAAAAAAAAAAAGAATTTAGGGACAGAAAGAATGTGAGTTCTCACGTCAGCCTTACCTCTCTCAAAGTCTAATGCCCTCCCTCCCAAAGCTGTTCCTTAACTTTTTTCTTTTATATATTGTTAGCCTATTTACATGTGAATTTACGTGTGTATGGGTGTCGGTGTGGGTGCGTTAGTGTCACGGCACACGTGGAAGTCAGAAGACAACTTTCAGGAGTTGGTACTTTCCTCGGGTCATCAGGCTTGCGTGACAAATGCTTTGACCTGCTGAGTCATCTCAAAGGCCCCCCAAGATTGTTCTGAGGCTCACAGGAAAGAGTACATGTTCAAGGGCTTGGCACATGTTTAATATATCCTTGGCAAATGCTTATTCTTTTTTTTTCTTTTGGTTTTTCGAGACAGGGTTTCTCTGCGTAGCTTTGCGCCTTTCCTGGAACTCACTTGGTAGCCCAGGCTGGCCTCGGACTCACAGAGATCCGCCTGGCTCTGCCTCCCGAGTGCTGGGATTAAAGGCGTGCGCCACCACCGCCCGGCTGACAAATGCTTATTCTTGCAGGAGTTGGGTTTTGGGTTATTATTATTATTATTATTACATTTAGGTGTGCGCAAGTCAGAGGACAACTTGCAGAGGTCACTTCTCTCCTTTCACCATGTGGATTCTGGTATCAGACTCAGGGCATCAGGCTTGGCAGCAAGCACCCTTGCCCACTGAGCCTTCTTGCCGGCCCATGTTACTCCTCACGTCCAGGGCTGTGAACAAGCCCTTTACCATTGCCCCAAATACCCCCTGTCTAGTCTGTAAAGCCCAAAACATCTCATTGGCAAAACATTTTCCTCCCTCCATCCTTCCTTTCCTTCTTTTTTTTTTTTGGGGGGGGGTGATGGTTGAAACAGGGTCTCTCTATGTAGCCCTAGCTGTCCTGGAACTTACTGCAGACGAGGCAGACCTCTAATTCATTAGAGACCTTGCCTGTCTCTGCTTCCTGAGTGCTGGGCATAGAGGTGTGCACCACCACAACCCACTCTTTTTTGATTTGTTTTGTTTTGTTTTTGTTTGTGAGACAGGGGAGGTCTCACTTTGTAGCCCTTGCTCACCTAGAACTCACTATGTAAACCAGGTTGGCCTTGAACTCAAAGCAATTTGCCTGTCTTTACCTCCCCGAGTGCTGAGATTAAAGATGTGTGTCACCATGCCTGACAGGACCTAAAAAAAAAAAAAAAAACTAAATGAAGAAACATCATGTAGAGAAGTTAACTAATGTCCCGTAGACTTCTTCCTCTACTGCTGCTTTATTATTGTGACTGGACCTCACTAAGTTGCACTTAAAAGGGTCTAGAACTCTTTTTTGTTTATTTTTATAAGTGTGTGTGTGTGTGTGTGTGTGTGTGCGCGCGCGCGTGCACGCGCTTGAACTCACAACTGTAGCTCAGGCTGGCCTTGACCTCTTGATCCTCCACTTTCAAAGTGCTGAGATTACAGGTGTGCATCATCATGCCTGGCCTTGGGCTAAAGCTTCTGAGCTCAAGTGAGCCCTCCTCCCTAACCCATCACGCCCTAGATAGCCCGAAGACAGGTGTGGACCACCTGCCCCAGTTTCCTGTTTCTTTTCTCTCACTCCCAACATTTCCAGTAACTATTTCCCTGCCTCTTCCCTCCATAAGCCAGAGAGCCACCCAGAAGTGATCACAAGGCTTCTCCCTGCACCCGCCACCCCTATTGTGGCAGTGCCTTGGGTAAGGCAGAAAATGCACTGCATTTGGCTGCATTTCTATAGGTGCAGGCCTGAGGCGCTCTCAGCCAGCTCCCTGCTTCTAGCACAATCTCCTTTCAACGTCAATGGCAGAAGTGGTGGGAGGTGGGGAGAGGCCTTCTTTGTCTGCCTAAGGGAAAGAGGAGAATTTCCTCCCTGGAGTCATTGGCATGCTCATAAGCAGGAGGTTACAATACGCACTTGACTTTGGGGCCAGGGCAGCAGCTGAGTTGTCTGTTCTATGTCAGACGCTCTAGGTCAACCACATAGTACTGGAGAGAAAAAGGAGAGATCGTGGGCTTGGCAGACCATTTGGCGGCCCAAGGCAGTATTGTTTCCTCTTCCAGAGACAGCTCTTAACCCCTTGCTAGCCACTTGAGAAACTGGAGCAGGTATCTCCATTGACTCCCACTGCCACCCCGGGCATGGGCACCATTAACAGATGAGTAAGCAGGCTCATCCAAAGTCAGTAAATAGCCCAAGGTCACTTTGGGTGAAGAATCAGGACACAAACAGAAGCTACATGACCCTTGCATAATCCACAGTGTAACCTGCTGCTTGCCTGGTGGCTTTATCATTTTTTTTCTCTTGGCTTGTTCTTACCAGGTGCCCACCCGCCCACCCCCTGGAGAGGGTCCCTTTCCTGCAGTTTAAGGAGACACAGTCACATTTTGCTGGACAGCTTCCTTGGTTTTTGTGTCTTTCAAGGTGACAGCAAATTAGCCTTCTTTTCTTTCCTTTTTTTAATGGCTAGCTTTTTCTTTGGCTGACACCGTCTGCAAAAGTGCAAGGAATCTGCTGCCCTCAGACCCTAGTCGTCTGCCCCAGAGTCTTTTGTACTTCATCTTTTTGGCTGTGTGACTTTGAGTGGATAGCAGGATTGTTAAATGGGTCAAAAGAAAGAGTGTGTGGGGGAAATGATTAGTACACTTCTGGATTGATAAACGCGATGCCCTGAGTTTCCACCCTTCTAGCTCATCCATACCCGGAAGGGGACCTAAGCCTAGGAAGACTCCTGCTTACTCTGTTTCTGGTAGAAATATGGAGGAGGCCCTTAGTCCAGAGGCTCCTGGCTCCCTGGGGTCCTGGCTTACATGCACCTGTCTGTGTTCTGTCTCCCTCCCCCAGAGCCATTATTCTGGTGGGACCATGGGGCGGGTGCGGCGATGGACCGGGCGGGCACAGAACAGGTGGGTGCAGGCTGGGTGTCCGGCGCTGGGACACAAGTGCTCTGTGTGTAGGGTGGGCGGAAGTCAGGGCGTTTGATCTGAATTCTAAAGGGTGTTGTTCAGCGCCCCACAAAGGTCCCATTGTACAGACACTGGGTATAAAGCAGCATATGACTCTCCAGCACCGGGAGGCGATGAATTGGGACGCAGGCGCGACCACAGGGACCACTCCCCCTACACAGACATGAGACCATAGGGGAGCTGTCTGGGTGGCCTCAAGGATAGGCGCTCCCCGAGGTAACCGGGCTCTCTGGGTTCGCCATAAGTCAGGTGCAAAGGAGCTGGGGGAGGGGAGCCAGAAGAGCTGGCTAATAGCAGAACAAGATAGGCCTGGTCAAGAGAGGGACTCGAGAGGAAAGAATGCTGGATGTATGTGAAGAAGGGGATGGGACTCAGAGAGGTCAGGTCAAGCGAATGAGGAGGCAAGGCTGGGGCCAAGAGGGATTGATGAGGAAAGCTATGACTATCCTTGCTTTCCGGCTCTTGGAAGAGATGGGGGCAGGGGAAGGCAGTGTTCCTATGCCCAGCTTCCTGCCCTAACCTTCTGACAGCTTGCTTCCTGCCTCTTGTTTCACAGGTGTGAATGAGGCAGGATGAACTGGACAGGTTTGTACACCTTGCTCAGTGGCGTGAATCGGCACTCGACCGCCATTGGCCGAGTATGGCTGTCCGTCATCTTCATCTTCAGAATCATGGTGCTGGTGGTGGCTGCAGAAAGTGTGTGGGGTGATGAGAAGTCTTCTTTCATCTGCAACACCCTCCAGCCTGGCTGCAACAGCGTCTGCTATGACCAGTTTTTCCCCATCTCCCACGTGCGCCTGTGGTCCCTGCAGCTTATCTTGGTTTCCACCCCAGCTCTCCTCGTCGCGATGCACGTGGCTCACCAACAGCACATAGAAAAGAAAATGCTACGGCTCGAGGGCCACACGGACCCCCTCCACCTGGAAGAAGTGAAGAGGCACAAGGTGCACATCTCAGGGACACTGTGGTGGACCTATGTCATCAGCGTGGTCTTCCGGCTGCTGTTCGAGGCAGTCTTCATGTATGTCTTCTATCTACTCTACCCCGGGTACGCCATGGTGCGGCTGGTCAAGTGCGAGGCCTACCCCTGCCCCAACACAGTGGACTGCTTCGTGTCCCGCCCCACCGAGAAAACCGTCTTCACTGTCTTTATGCTCGCCGCCTCCGGCATCTGCATTATCCTCAACGTGGCGGAGGTGGTGTACCTCATCATCCGGGCCTGTGCCCGCCGTGCTCAGCGCCGCTCCAATCCGCCCTCCCGCAAGGGTTCGGGCTTCGGCCACCGCCTCTCACCTGAATACAAGCAGAATGAGATCAACAAGCTGCTGAGCGAGCAGGATGGCTCTCTGAAAGACATACTGCGCCGCAGCCCTGGCACCGGGGCCGGGCTAGCTGAGAAGAGCGACCGATGCTCAGCCTGCTGAGGCCATGTACCAGGCGACCTCCCGTCCCACCCCTCCCTCACCCAGCCCAGGCCTGCCCCTCCTTCTCCGATGCCTGTGAGCAGGCCTCTGCCTGCTAGGGATTACTCCATCAAAACCTCCCTCCCCTCACTACGCCCCTTCCTCAGAGAGCCTTCTGTCTAAGAACTCTCCGGCTGGGGAGTGGGGAGCCACCTCTGCACCAGGGCTCAAGGTTACTGAGAGGGTGGGCAGCTCTTTCTGCCTGCACCCCTTCCTCTCCCCTCTCCCTCTCCCGGAGACGAGAGATGAGATGCTGTGTCGGTGTTTCCAATTATGAAACTAATCTTAACCCCCATGCTGTCAGGTACCCCACTTCGGGAGTCACATCAGTGGGGAGGGATGCGGGCAAGCGGAGTGGAGGAGGGGCTCTGCCTCGTGGGTGGAGACCGGAGGGGAGCGAGCGCAGGAAAAGGAAAAACCAGGGCTTGCCTTGCTGCTGGCTGCCACGAGGAAAAGGAGGCTATGTCTAGGGTGAGGGAGTTGTGGAGGGAGACGCAGGCAGATGCATTGGAGTGGGGGTTGGTCAGGGCTGCCCCCAGTCCCCAGTCCCCAGGGCCTCTCTGTCGGCAAATGTTACACATTAAACAGGATTTTACAGTAAATGAAGAGGTGGTTTGAGTGTTGGCTGAAGTTCTTTCTCCTGCACCCTCCTTTCCGACCTCCCCCTGGATAAGCTGGCCTTGGTTGGCATTTTGCTGATGAAGAGAGGAAAAGGGCAGAAGGAAGGGTGTCTTGAAGCTGCAGCTAGGAGCCACCCTCGGGGGGAGCCGGCTTCTTCTGCCTCCTCTTCTTCTGGCTTGTTTGTTGGCTTGCTTGTTTCTTCTTCATTGTTTAGGGTCTATTGCTATCTAATTCGCATACCTCCTTTCTTTTGTTTGAAGAATAAATGGCAGCCTCTTCTAGAGAGACAGGAAATGCTACAGAAACGGCTCAGGTGAGAGAGAGAGAGGGAGGGGGAGGGAGAAAAAGAGAGAGAGAGAGAGTGTGTGCGGCATACGTTCCCTGGCTACCTCAGCCAGGCCTTCCTTCCCCTGTACTTCTGAAAGGGCTGTCCCCTTCCACCCTGTACGTTCAGCATCTGGCACCCTGCAAACCCTCGACCCCTCTCGCCTCTGGATATGGCTCCTGATTTCCTCCATCTCCCCAGTGGCCCTCCCTTGTTACTCTCTGAATCCGTGCCCCACCCCCAGGACTCCCTCCGAGGTCAGGTGCGTCCAGCAGAAGTTTCCTTGCCAGGACCCCTGTCAACTACTGAAGGAAACGTCCCCAGACTTTGCATTTGACAAAGCAGAGTTCAAATCCTGGCTGTGTCACTCATTTGCAAGGTGTACCCTTTCCCAGGCCTGTTCCCCTGTGTGCAAACAAGCGCTGGCCCCCACCTCGCCCAGCTCCCTCCCACATGCGGCTGGGTTTCAAAAGGACCCCTCCCCACCCTCACAGGGCTTTCCCCCACTGCCACTGCCCACACAAAGGGTGCCTCGGGGTCCCAGCTCCCCCCCCCCAGCAAGTTTTCCTCCTCAGTCTTCCCACCTCTGAGCTGGACAGAGTACTGGCCGCTCCCTCTCAGAGTAACATGGAGGAAATAACACCAGAAATGAAGAAAATCAGGTGTGACCTCATCAGAATCGTCTGCCCTCTGGAAATCAATTTTCCCTTTCTAAGAGAAAGCATAAAATACAAAAATAGGAAACAAGTGGGGGACTTGTCTTTAATCCCAGCACTCAGGAGGTGGAGGCAGGGGGATTACAGCAAATTAGAGGCCAGCCTAAGGTATATAGTGCCAAGTCAGCTTGGGCTACAGTGTAAGGCCCTGGCTCATAGCAACAGCAAAAGCACTCCTTTCCTGTGAGAAATTTCCTTTCTCCTTCCAAACTGACATCACATTCTATCAGAAGAGGTCCTTATGTGACTGGCACATGGGCTGCAAAAGGCCTTCGCCTATGGAAATCCATCCCCTTTTCCCACTATACAACAAGCCTAGACCATCTCCTCTTTGTCCCAAAGACCTCTGAGAAAGATTGTCTTTTTCAAACTTCCATCCTGGGGGCTGGAGATGTAGTTCAGTCAGTAGAGTGAATTCCTAATAGGCCCCGGGTTCCATCCCAACACCACAATTAATTAATTCTAGTCCTCGAGGGAGTCTCATACTCTCGTCCAAGTGAGAAATGATAAACTGATCATCAGGTCAGAAATGCACTACCAAGCCCTGTGTAGAGGCGCACGCCTTTAATCCCAGCTCTTGAGAAGCAGACACAGGTGGATCTCTGTGAGTTCCAGGCCAGCCTGGGCTATAGAGAGAGTTTCAGGACAGCCAGGGCTAGCTAGAGAGCGCCTGTCCAAAAAGAAAAGGAAGAAAAAGAAGATTCCAATTCTAGATCGAGGCTTCCTCTGCAAGGTAAAGGTGGGGACGGCAAAGCAATTGGCGTTAGGGGCCAGAGAGAGGACAGGACACATGATTCTTGTGTCCTGCTAACCAGGTGGAAACAGGCTGAAGGAATCTTGACGGGAGCTCCATGGAGGCCAAGTCTCAAAGAGGCAGTGGGAAAGACTGGGCCAGGACTGATGTTCTCATTTGAGAGAAACACACTGAGGGCTTAGGATGGACCATAGTGCACGATGTGCTGAGCAAGCTGGGTAATGAAGAGGTATTAGAGTTAGGAGACCTGGCTTTCCACTGGTGGCCTTGACCCCTCCACATTCGTAGGTCTCAGTATTTGTGCCTGCAGTATCGGGGGCATAATAACTGCTCTGTCTTTCACGGGGTCTTTTTTTTTTTGAGAATTAAACAAATTGTGTTGAAAGACTGATTATAAATATAAAGGTAATGAGGGGGCTGGAGAGATGACTCAGAGGTTAAGAGCATTGGCTGCTCTTCCAGAGGACCCGGGTTCAATTCCCAGCAACCACATGGTAGCTCACAGCTGTCTGTAACTCCAGTTCCAGGGGATTTGATGCCCTCACACAGACATACATGCAGACAAAACCTCAATGCTCATAAAATAAAAATGAAATAGGCAATTTCAAAGAAATTTTTAAAAAAATATAAAGGTAATGAGTTAGGAGTGGTTAGGCACACACCTATAATCTCAGATCTTAGGAGGAGACAGAAATTCAAGCCTTAGCTAAACAGGGAGTTTTGAGGCCAGCTTGGGCTGTATGAGACTTGGGCTGTCAGAAAAAAATCAATAAGAAAGTTAAAAGAAATCAAATTATAAATGTAAGATAGTTTCAAGGGCACCTAGATAGAGGGTTTAAAGCGTATTAGAACTCTCCAGGAACCAGGAAGGAGCAAATTCAGTTCAGCTGGGTTGAATCTTATGTACAGAACTTGACTCTTTAGCCAGGGGGTGGTGATGCACACCTTTAATCCCAGCTCTGGGGAGACAAAGAGGGCAGATCTCTGTGAGTTCAAGGCCAGCCTGGTCTACAGAGTGAATTCCAGGACAGCCAGGACTACAGAGAGATGCTGTCAAAGAAGGAGGAAGAGGAAGAAGAAGAAAGAAGTCGACGGGACAAGGCCAGGTTTGGCAAACATCTATAATTCCAGCACTCTGGAGGCTGAGGAAGGAGGAGTGAGACCTCAAAACTGAGCTAGTTATCAAGGACCCTGTCTGAAAACCAAAACAAAATCTTGGCAAAAATAAGGCTTCTCCAGGGAGTAGGCAGCAGTCCAAACAACAAAGTCCAGAGATGTTGCAAACTTGGTCATGACCCATTGAAGGGTCAATATTCAAGGGCTCTGACCTGGGGACAGGAAAGGCCAAGGCGCAGAAGGTTGTGGCGCACTCCCTATCTGCTGTTTGTTGGGTGGCAGGGATCTGGGATCTTTCAGAGGCGTCTGTGTGCAGAGGTGCCAGCAGCTGCAGGGAAAAGACAGCGTCAATTCCTGGATGGAGCCTAGCTGAACTACGGAGAGTAGTCAAAGCAGCAGCTAACTGAGTTGAGATTGCAGAGCAAGCTGCAGTATCCATAGAGAATTGGCATGGCAACGGCAAACTGCCTCAGATGCTCAATCAGATAGCCTGGGCGCTCACAGTGGGGGCTGGAGGGGGAGGCTCACTTAATTTACCGATTCCGCAATATTTAAATGGCAGATCTGACCTGTAGTATACAGGGGCTACACAATTCTACTGATCTGGACTTCCTTTGATTCCCAGGCTAGGCTAGGCTGAACCCAAAAGGGCAAGCGAAGAAAGGATTGGGGCATTGAAGTGAGGGAGAATAAAGCGGGAGGCAGACATCTGAAAGGCGTGGTGTCTTCAGAGTTAGATAAACAATCTGTCATGGAGGATTCAAGAAACGGAACGGCTACAACAGAGATGGGAAAGACAGGCTCTGGCCAGATTGTGACAGGCCTTGTGTGTCTCTTTAAGGGGTTAAGAATATCTTTTAGAGAGGATGGCATGGTGGTGCACCCCTTTAATCCCAGCACTGGGGAGATAGAAGCATGTGGTCTCTGTGAGTTCAAGGCCAGCCTGGCCTACTAATGAGTCCCAGGACAGCCAGGGCTATGTGAAGAGACCCTGTCTGAAAACAAAAACAAAAACAATATCTATAAGAGAGCAGGAGGGGGCTGGAGAGATGGCTCAGTGGTTAAGGGCACTGGCTGCTCTTCCAGAGGTCCCAGGTTCAATTCCCAGCATCCTCATGGCAGCTCACACCTGTCTGTAACACCAGTTCCAGGGGACCTGACACCCTCACACAGACATACATGTGGGTGAAACACAAACGCACAGAAAATAAAAAGAGAGAGCAGGAGAGGTGGCTCAGTGGTTAAGAGCACTTGTTTTTGCAGAGGACCTGGGTTCAATTCCCAGCACCCATGTGGCAGCTCAGAAGTGTCCATAACTCCATCGAATTCAAAGAGATCCAAGGCCCTCTTCTGATTTCCATGGGCACCAGGAACACATGTGGTACACAGACATACACTCGAGCCAAACACATAAGACAAAGTTTTCGACAAACACCGTAGGAATATCTACAAGAGCTGGGCATGTTGGTACATGCCTGTGCTATCATGTTAGTACATGTCTGTACTATCATGCCTCGTCTACAAATTAAGTTTGAGGCTGGCATAGGCTTTCTGATACTCTGTCTCAAAAAGGAAAGGAAGAGAAAAAGAAAGAGGCCAGGTGAGATGGCTCAGCAGGTAAAGGTGCCTGAAGGTGCCCACCGCCAAGCCTGACGGCAAGAGTTTGACCCCAGGGACCTACGTGGTAAAGGAAGAGAAGCAAGGCCTCGGAGTCCTCCTCTGACCTCCATCCTCATGTTGTCACATGTGTGCTCACCCACACATAGATGCGCGCGCGCGTGCGCGCACGCACACACACACACACACACACACACACACACACACACAGCACACAAAATAAATACATATTTTAGAAAGAAAGACCATCTGTAAGTAGTCGGGGAGTGAAACCTCAGACTGAGAGTTGGAGGCCAGCCTGATCTACTGAGTAAGTTTTAGGACAGCTATGGCTACATGGAGAAACCCTGTCTCAAAAAATCCCCCCCCCAAAAAAGGGCGGTGGTGGCACACACCTTTAATCCCAACACTCGGGAGGCAGAGCCAGGCAGATCTCTGTGAGTTCGAGGCCAGCCTGGGCTACAAAGTGAGATCTAGGACAGGCTCCAAAGCTACACAGAGAAACCCTGTCTCGGAAACAAAAAGAAAGAAAGAAAAAGGGAAAAAATCTTTCTTTTTAATTTATGTGTATGAGTGTTTTACCTGCACGTATATACACCACATTTGTCCTTGGTGCCAGAGGCCAGAAGAGGGCCTCAGACATTGTGACCTGCTGTCTCTCCAGCTCTCCCAACGCTGCTTTAATCTGAACTTACTTTATTGTATGTGCATGAATGTTTTGTTTACATGTATATATGTGCACCACGTGTGTGCTTGGTGTCCAAGGAGTTCAGAAAATGCCATTGGATCCCCTGAAACTGGAGGCACGGATGGCAATAGGCCACCATGTTGGGTGCTGGGAATTGAAACCAGTTCTCTGCAAGAGCAACAGGTAAGTGGCATCTCGTCAGCCCCATGCTTTCCCTTTTTCCTTTTCTTTCTTAAAACATGCTTTCTTGACTGTTGACTTGTCGCGGGCAGTCTCCATGATTATTTGCATGCGTATGTATTGGTGCATATGATCACATTAGTGTGTATATGGGAGGATGAATGGGGTGTTATAATTCTTTTTTAATTAATTATTTAACTTGTTTTATATTTTAACTTAGTTTAGTGTTTTGTTTTGTTTTTAGGTTTTTCAAGACAAAGTTTCTCTGTATAACAGCCCTGGCTGTCCTGGAACTCTCTCTGTAGACCAGGCTGGCCTTGAACTCACAGAGATCTGCCTGCCCCAGCCTCACAAGTGCTGAGATTAAAGGTTTGCACCACCACTGCCCAGCATTAGTTTAATTTTTTGAGACAAGGTCTTACTATGTTGCCCTGGTTGGTCTGGAACTCTCTGTGTAGAGCAGGCAGGTGTCAAACAATTTGTTTTTGAAAAGCAGGGTTCTCATGCACCCCAGGCTGACCTCAAACTCCCCATGTAGTCAAAGATGGCCTCCAACTTCTCTTCTGCCAGTTTTGCCCCTTGAATGACAGGATTACAGGCCTGTACTACCATACCCACTTTTATGTGGTACTGGAGATCAAAGCCAGGGTTTCACGCCACGGAGTGACAAGACTTTTCCCAGGGTGTGGTGGTTTTAATAGAATGGGCCTCGGGGCGGCGGTATTTCATGCCTTCAGTCCCAGCACTTGGGAGGCAGAGGCAGGTGGATCTCTGAGTTTGAGATCCTGTCTCAGAGGGGGTTGCATAGGCCCATATATTTGAATGCTTGAGCCCAGGGAGTGGAACTGTTTGAGTTTAGAAGGGCTTGTTGGAGGAAATGTGTCATTGAGGGTGCACCTGCTTTGAGTTCTCAAAATTCCATGCCAAGCCTAGTCAGTCTCTGTCTCCCTGTCTCTGTCTCTCTCTGTCTTTGTCTCCCTATCTCTGTCTCTGTCTCCCTGTCTCTGTCTCTCTCTGTCTCCCTGTCTCTGTCTCTCTCTGTCTCTGTCTCCCTGTCTCCCTGTCTCTGTCTCTCTCTGTCTCCCTGTCTCTCTGTCTCTGTCTCCCTGTCTCTGTCTCTCTCTGTCTCCCTGTCTGTCTCTCTCTGTCTCCCTGTCTCTGTCTCTCTCTGTCTCTGTCTCTCTCTGTCTCTGTCTCTCTCTGTCTCCCTGTCTCTGTCTCTCTCTGTCTCTGTCTCCCTGTCTCCCTGTCTTTGTCTCTCTCTGTCTCCCTGTCTCTCTGTCTCTGTCTCCCTGTCTCTGTCTCTCTCTGTCTCCCTGTCTCTGTCTCTCTCTGTCTCTGTCTCCCTGTCTCTGTCTCTCTCTGTCTCCCTATCTCCCTGTCTCTGTCTCTCTCTGTCTCCCTGTCTCTGTCTCTCTCTGTCTCTGTCTCTCTCTGTCTCCCTGTCTCTGTCTCTCTCTGTCTCTGTCTCCCTGTCTCTGTCTCTCTCTGTCTCCCTGTCTCTGTCTCTCTCTGTCTCTGTCTCCCTGTCTCCCTGTCTTTGTCTCTCTCTGTCTCCCTGTCTCTCTGTCTCTGTCTCCCTGTCTCTGTCTCCCTGTCTCTGTCTCTCTCTGTCTCTGTCTCTCTCTGTCTCCCTGTCTCTCTGTTTCTGTCTCTGTCTCCCTGTCTCTGTCTCCCTGTCTCTGTCTCTCTCTGTCTCCCTGTCTCCCTGTCTCCGTCTCCCTGTTTCCCTGTCTCTGTCTTATAAAACAAGATAAGATCATGCAGTTTGCAGCATATTTGCTATTAAATTAAGTACTAATGTACATAATCTCATCGTATCATCATCAGTACTAGCTAAATAGCTAGCTAGTACTATCCCAATACTTGTACATAAGGAAATGGTGGCTCAAAACGGTTAAGAAATATTTCCAAAGGTTGCACAGTTTGAGCTGGGCATGGTGGTGCACCCTTTAATCCCAGTACTAGGGAAAGAGGGGTAGATAAATCTCTGTGAATCCAAAGACAGCCTGGTCTACCTACCAAGTTCCAGCCAGGGCTTGGTGAGCCTTTGTTAGGGGAAAAAAAAAACAATGAAAAGGTTGTATAGTTCGTGACTACAGAACTAGAATTGAACCCCAGGCAGCCTGGTGCGGGGTTGCTTGTCTATAACCCTAGCACTCAGGAGGCTAAGGACAAGGGTGGGTTTTGTTTTGGGGGTTTTGTTTGTTTGCTTGTTTCTTTTTTGATTTTTCAAGGCAGGGTTTCTCTGTGTAACCCTGGCCATCATGGAACTCTCTCTGTAGACCAGGCTGGCCTCGAACTCACAGAGTTCCACCTGCCTCTGCCTCCTGAGTGCTGGGATTAAAGGCTTGAGCCACCACTGCCAGCAGGACAGTTTAAAGCCAGCCTGAGCTAGAGCGAGACACTGTTTCAAAACAATAATGACCAAAAAACCCTAGGTCTATCCCAATCCCGAAGTGGTACTATTTCCTTTCTATAAATCTTTTTTCAGGAAGAGAGGTGCTGCTGACGATGGACCCCAGGGCCTCATACATACTGGATGGACGGATGCTTAGCCCTGAGTAAGTACCCTTTGGCACCATTTGCTCCCCCCCAAAGGCGTGCTTGAGGAGGCACCACACTGTGTGGTGGGGAGCACGAAGAGCTCCCTATTAAAATATCCCTAGGCACTAACCTGCTGGAAGACGAAATGTGCGTTTGATTCCCCCAGCTCAAGAGAGAAATGGTGAAAATCGAAACAAACAAACAAAAAAAACGCCACCCTGCACCCCGAGACTGGGGGGGGGGGGATGCAGGGAAGAGGCCATGCTGGGAAGTTCTGCCCAAAGTGGGTTGCAGACATTGTCGATCTCAAGTGAGGTAGTCAGGGATGCAGGGAAGGTGGGGAGAGGCCTTTATTCAAAATCACAACCTCCAAATGTCTAAATTAAGGTAAGCGGTTTCCATTTCTTTTCTTTTTTGTATGTGGATGGGTGTTTGGCCTGCATGTAGACACACCACTTCCGTGCCTAGTAACCACACAGGCCAGAAGAGGGCCCCAGATTCCCTGGAACTGGAGTCTACAGGTGGTTGTCGGCTGGGAATTGAAGCCCTGGTCCTCAAAAAAAAAAAAAAAAAGAAAGAAAGAAAGAAAGAAAAAGAGCAGCCAGTGCTCTTAACCCCCGAGGCATCTCTCAAGATAATCTTTTGAAATTCCTCCTTTCTCTCCTCAACCCAGCAGTGACCTTTTCCATCCCTTTGGCTTTTCTGCCCCAGCCACCCCATGCTGGGGAAGGGACCTAAACCTTACTCATGCTAATCAAGCACTCTGCCTCCAGCCTCCCTCTGTCTTTTCCTGACTCCTCATTGGCCTCCCTTCAAGAGACAGAGCCTTTCATTCCTCCCAGATCCCTAGACTGATTAGTTCAGAAAGACTGGCCTAGGCAAACTCACTAAGACTCTGTGTCAACATAAAGGTTAAAAGGGGCAGGGGCGGGCGGCCGGGCGGGCGGGAGCTAATGTCGCTAAGTGGTAGAGCGCCTGGCCTGGGCGAGGTCCTAGGCTTCTTCCATCCTCAGGAACCTCGCCACCTCCAATGCAAATACCTGGGAGAATTAGCTCCAACCTGAATTCATTCTCACAAAAATATAGGCAATTTGCCTGAGAGACACAGGAGGCCTGGGAATTCTCTTCCAATCTTTCTCAGATCCCTTTCCTCCTCCCTTTCTTTCCTATTGTAGCCGTAATGTCCTAACTGATAAGGTGTAGCTTGGGGGTTAATACTTATGAGAGTGCTAGTTCCGTGCCAGGTACTGTGTTAACCATTAGCCCCTTTAATCTTCATCCTTGGAGTGAGCACCGTGTTGTCCCTATTTTACAGATGAGGAAACAGGCCCACGCAGAATAAATAACTTATCCATATCACTCTCTCGGCTAGGAAAGAAGGGGCCAAGCTGTGGAACTGGAACTCCAGCTAGCCGGGCGCTGAGGACAAAGAACACTAACTAACCCTTTCTGGGCTATACTTTCCCCTTGGACTGGCCGTCAAGGCTTCTTTTGTACCCTGTCTTCCTGCATCTTCTCATCCACACATCACAGAGTCTCCTTAAAACATGAAGTGGCCAGCACTTTAATCCCAGCACTTGAGGAGACAGAGGCAGGTGGATCTCTGTGAGTTTGAGGCCAGCCTGGTCTACAGAGCGAGATCCAGGACAGTCAGGGCTACACGGTGAGACCTTGTTTCAGACAAACAAAACATGAAGCCGTGGTGGGGCTGAAGAAACGGCTCAATGGTTAAGGTCCCAGCGCTCACACTGGGCAGGTCCCAATGGCCTGTAACTCCAGGTGCAGAGGCTCTGGCATCCTCTTCTGGCTTCCATGGGCAAGGTACTCATGTGCACATACAAATTCACACACACACACACACACACACACACACTTAAAAGTAAAATATTGAGCTGGGTGGTGGTGGCTCACACCATTAATCCCAGCACTTGGGAGGCAGAGGCAGGTAGATCTCTGTGAATTCGAGGCCAGCCTGGGCTACAGAGCGAGATCCAGGACAGCCAGGACTACACAGAGAAACCCTGTCTTGAAAAACAAACAAACAAACAAACAAACAAATAAATAGTTTTTAAAAAGCATGAAGCCATAGAACTGGGGAAGATGTCTCAGTGAGTAAAATGTTTGCCACATACAGGCATGAGGACCTGGGTTTAAACCCCAGCATCTGCTTAAAAGTAGGGTACAGAAATCAGGCATAGTAGTACATGCCACCAATCCTTGCACTGAGGAGGCAGAGGTAGGCGTGGCCTACATAGTCAATCCCAAGCCAGCCAGTCTCAAAAAAAAAAAAAAAAAACAGAGAGTGGTGTGCTTGGAATCCCAGCACTGGGGAGTCAGAGACAGAAGGCTCCCTAGAGCTCACTGGCCAGCAAGCCTTGTGAACTGAGGGGTTTCAGGTTCAATGAGAGACCCTGTTAATGGAGAGAGTGAATGAAGAAGACACCTGATCTTGACCTCTGACCTCCACATACACACTCATATATATGTCTGTATACGTTGCGCACACATACACACACACACAGTCATGGAGTACTGTTGTGCTGCCAATTCTTTGTGAACGTCCTAATTTAAGTTTATTTATTTGTTTGTCTGTGGTGCTGAGGAGCAAAGCCAGAGTCTTGCGTTAGACAAATGTTCTGCCGTCGAGCTAACCCCTCAGCTCTTGCTTTTTCCCTTAAGATAGGGTCTCACCATGTATCCCAGGGTGGCCTTGAATCCATGAGCCTCCTGCCTCCGTCTTCTGGGGATATAAGCCTGGGCTCCCATGCCAGCACTGTGATAGTCTTGTAATGGCTTTCCTTTGCTTCTAGGGCAAAGCACAGCAGGAATACTATTTAGGATCAGGTCTGACCACATTCACTTGTCAAAAGTGAGGGTTTTCTTGCCTAGCTGACTTTTCACTGCAAAGCAAAAAAAAAAAAGTCTTGGGTGAATTTTGTCCATGCAGGGCAGGACAGAACAGAGCAGGGAATGAATGCCTTTTCCAATCTGATCTGCATTTTCCCAGCAGGACCTCCCACCACCCTCATCCCTTCATGGAAATCCTCCTGTCTACCTCCCTAGGCCAGCTTCCAGCTACTCTTTCCTTAACCGTGAAAACACACACACACACACACACACACACACACACACCACACACACACACACACACACACACACACACACACACACACACGGGTGGTGGTGTGCTTCCTCCTTGGCTTTGTTCACACTGGTTGTTGTATCTCCACTAGTGCCCACTCTTTTTTGAGACAGAAAACCAGTTCCCATGTCACCTCTGAAGAAAGAATGAGAAATAATTCCATTGGACCCTGGTTATTCTGTTGGTATTTGAGTCTTTCCCAGAGTTAGAACCTTATAGAACGCAAATTTAAAAGGAGGCACTCTGCCGGGCGGTGGTGGTGCACACCTTTAATCCCAGCACTCCGGAGGCAGAGCCAAGCAGATCTCTGTGAGTTCAAAGCCAGCCTAG
Source organism: Peromyscus maniculatus bairdii (assembly GCF_049852395.1). Classification (NCBI taxonomy): domain Eukaryota; kingdom Metazoa; phylum Chordata; class Mammalia; order Rodentia; family Cricetidae; genus Peromyscus; species Peromyscus maniculatus. Next base: position 84,404,888 of record NC_134875.1, on the reverse strand, counting down.
TCTGCAGAGCGAGATCCAGGAAAGGCACAAAGTTACACAGAGAAACCCTGTCTTGAAAAACCAAATAAAATAAAATAAAATAAAATAAAATAAAATAAAATAAAATAAAATAAAATAAAATAAAATAAAGGAGGCACTCGTTCTCAAGGGCCACACGGATGCCACCCCTCAACTTCTGTGACCCCAACAGCAAGAGCCTTCGCTGCACCATAGATCCCTCCATTACCTCACCCTAATTCCAGCCTGGTCCTTTCTGTCAGACAAGAGTGCTCACAGATGAGGAGCCCAAGTTCTTATTTAGCTTGTATCTATCCCTAGTGACTAGACAAGGCTGGGCACCGAATAGAAATTTAGCTGAATAAATGACATCAGATTCTTCCTTCTCTATTCCAACAGAGGAAAGTAGGTAGGAGGAAGATGACGACTTTGGGCCCTATTGTGAATGGGAGACAGAAAGCAAATGGAATAGACTTCATCCTGGCCTTGGCTGTGAAGACAACCATCCCAAGCGCCTTTGGCATCTTAGATCTGGGAATCCTGCTTCCCTCTTCTGTCCTCTATTTCTTTCTTTGTTAATGAAAAACATTGTCGATGGTTTTTGTTTTAGTTTCTGTTTTGTTTTGCTTTTGGTTTTTCAAGGCAGGGTTTCTCTGTGTACCTTTGGAGCCTGATCCTGGAACTCACTCTGTAGACCAGGCTGGCCTTGAACTCACAGAGATCCATCTGCCTCTGCCTCCTGAGTGCCAGGATTAAAGGCGTGCGCCACCACCATCCAGCTTGTTTTGGTTTTTTGTTGTTGTTGTTGTTTGCTTGAGACAGAGTCTTTCTGTAGCCCTAATTGAACTGGACCTCACTATGTAGACCAGTGAACTCACAGAGATCCACCTGCCTGGATCTACCAAATGCTGGGATTATGGGCATGTGCCACCAAGCCTGGGACCCTGATTTTTTTTAATTACAATGTATTTATTTTAAGTATGTGAACATGTGTGTACCACTATGTGTGTGTGTGCATGTGCCTCTGTGTGTGTGTGTGTGTGTGTGTGTGTGTGTATGTGTGTATCAGAGGACAGCTTGTGGGAAATGACTTTCTCCTTCCACCATGTGGGTTCCAGGGATCTAAGGACTAACTAAGGACATCAGTTCTGGCAGCAGGTGTCTTTACGGGCAGAGCATCTTGCCAGCCACCACCCACTCTCTAGTACTGAATTTCTAAATGCCTAGCATATATGGTAACATCATCATTTGTTCTTCCTACCAATTCTTCTTCTTTTGTTTGTTTTTCTGAGACAGGGTTTCTTTCTATAGCCTTCGGCTGTCCTGGAACTCGCTTTATAGACCAGGCTGGCCTCGAACTCAATCCCCTGTCCTGTCTCTGCCAATCCCAGGTGCTGGGATTAAAGGCGTGCACCACCACCACCACCACCACCACCACCACCACCACCACCACCACCACCACCACCACCACCACCACCACCCCCACCCCCACCACCAGCACCACCTGGCTTTTCTTTTGTCTTATTTTTCTTCCAGGACAAGTTCTTGTTATGCACCACTGGCTGACCTCAACCTCAAAGCAATCCTCCTCCCTTAACCTCTTAAGTGCTGGGCCTTCAAGTGTGAGCCATCAAATCTGGATCATATCCTTACCCTGTCTCTCTTACTTTACATTTACTTGGTGTGTGTGTGTGAAGGCAAGTGGGGGAGATTGTGGGCCTGCCTGTGGAAGTCCGAAGACAACTTTCGGTAGGTATGAGTCTGTGGGTTCTCTCCTTCCATTTTGGCAGCAAGTTCTCTGACTGATTACCATCATGCCAGCCCCATTTCCATTTTCTTACCTGATTTCTCAACAGTTCTGTGAGAAAACTCAGGCAGATCTGGGTCTGCTAATGTAGACTTACTTACAATCTCACTCAACACAGGGGAGGCTGAGGCAGGAAGGTTGAGTTTGAGGCCAGCTTGAGCTACACAGTGAAACTGCCATTAAAAAACAAAAACAAAGCCAATGAACAACACAAGCTAAATCGGACTATGAGCTCATTTTTTAAAGGAGAATCAGTGGTGGCGCATGCCTTGAATCCCAGCACTCTGAGTTTGAGGCCAGTGTGGTCTACACAGCAACACTGTCTCAAAAAAAAAAACCCGAGAAAGTGAGAACAAGAGCGAGATCATCTCAAGAAGGTAGAATGTTTTAATGGTACAGCTAAAACTAGAAACTGAATTTGGGGCATTTGTTCTATAAAGCCATGTTACATGACCACCATGGCTATTTCAATGGAGTCCAAACTCAACATGGTCAAAAGCTTCATTTATTACCAGTTTCCTCCTGTCCGTAACAAAAAGCAAATACGGCCGGGCGGCGGCGGCGGCGGCGGCGGCGGCGGCGGCGGCGGCGGCGGCGGCGGCGGCGGCGGCGGCGGCGGCGGCGGCGCACGCCTTTAATCCCAGCATTTGGGAGGCAGAGGCAGGTGGATCTCTGTGAGTTCGAGGCCAGCCTGGGCTACCAAATGAGTTCCAGGAAAGGCACAAAGCTACACAGAGAAACCCTGTCTTGAAAAACCAAAAAAAAAAAAAAAAATGCAAATACAAATAACAATGAAAAACCTGCTATACGGGGCTGGAGAGCTGATGGCTCAGCAGTTAAGAGCCCTGGCTGCTCTTCCAGAGGACCTGGGTTCAATTCCCAGCAACCACATGGCAGCTCACAACTGTCTGTAACTCCAGTTCCAGGGGATCTGACACCTCACACAGACATAAATGCAAGCAAAACAATAAAATAAACAAATAATTTAAAAAGAAAAACGTGTTATCGTGGATCAAGATATCTTAGTTACTTTTCTGTTGCTGTGAAGAGACACCATGACCAAGGCAACTTGTAAAAGAAAGTATTTCATTTGAAGGCTAATGGTTCCAGAGAGTTGAGTTCAAGACCATCATGGTGGGGGCTATGGTACCAGACAGGCAGGCATGGGGCATGGTGCTGGAGCAGTAGCTCATACACACATACAGAGAGAGAGAAAGACACAGAGACAGAGACTGAGACAGACAGACAGACAGACAGACAGGGAATGGTGTAGGCTTTTGAGACCCCGAAGCTCACCCCCAGTGACACACCTCTTCCAAGGTCATTAAGTTATTAGGTCATTAGGCCATTCCAAAGATTAGGTCATGCCTCCTAATCTTTCCCAAACAGTGGCACCAATTGGGAACCGAACATTCAAATATATGACCCTACAGGGGCCGTTCTCATTCAAGCCACCACACTATCTCTCTCTCCCTTTGTTTTAGAGATCCATTTCATAGGGTAAGGAGATGGCTCAGCAGTTAAAAGCACTGCTTGCTGCTCTTGCAGAGGACCAAGGTTTAGTTCCCTGAATCCAAATGGTGGCTCACAATTATTTGTTAACTCCAGTTCCAGAAGAATCTAGGCCTTCTTCTGGCCCCTGTGGGCACCAGGCATGCATGTGGTGCGTGCACACACACACACACACACACACACACACACACACACACACACGCACGCACACAAGCAAACACTCAAACACATAAAATAAAAATAATCTTGAAAAAGATTTATGTAGTTGTGTGCCCACAGAAGCCAGAGGTGATGTGTATGGTCCCTTGAAGCTGCAGTTATAGGCATTTTTGAACCACCTGTGTGGGTGCTGAGGTCTGAACTTGAGTCCTCTGATAGACCAGTATTCATTCTTTACATTTTCGTTTGTTTTTGATATAGGGTTTCTCTGTGTAACAGCTCTGGCTGTCCTGGAGCTCTGTTTGTAGATCAGGCTGGCACTGAACTCAGATCCACCTGTCTCTGCCTTCTGAGTGCTGGAATTAAAGGTGTGTGCCACCACTGCCCAGAAATTTTTAGATATATCTTTTTGTTTGTTTTTTGATACGAGTTTCTCTGTGTATCCATGGCAGCCCTGCAACTCATTCTGTAGACCAGGCTGCCTCGAACTCACAGAGAACCACTTGCCTCTACCTCCTGAGTGCTGGGATTAAATGTGTGCATCACCACCACCCGGCCTAAATTTTTTTTTATTATTTTATTCTATGTATATGAGTGTTTTGCCCACATGTATGTCTGTGTACATGCATACCTGGTGCCCACAGACACCAGAAGGGTGTCGATCTCCTGGGACTGGAGTTACAGATGGATGTGAGCTGCCATGAGGGTGCTGGAAATCAAACCTGGGTCTTCTGGAAGAGCAGCAAGTGCTCACTCTTAACTGTTGAGCCGTATCTTTAGGTCTACTGTTTTGGTTCTTTGTTACTGTTTTTTTTTTTTTTTTTTTAAGAAGACAGGATCTTTCTCTTTAATCCAGGCAGGCCTGGAATTTGGGATGATTTCCAACCTCACCACACTGGCTTTAGTTAAAGTTATCTCTCCCAATCAAGGCTAGAAACCAGCTCTCACTACCACTCATTCACCGGATCCTACAGACTTAAGCTTCAAAATCTCTGAATTCATTTTGATGGCTAAACTTTATTTTGAAGCCAGGCATGGAGGTACATCCCTTGAATCCCAGCACTTGGAAGGCAGAGGCAGGTGGCTCTCTGAGTTCCAGGCTAGCCAGGGATACATAGTAAGACCCTGTCTTTCAATTTTTAATGTATTTTATTTCAGATTTATTTTATATGTATGTCTGTGTACCACGTGCATGCCTATTGCCCTCAGAGGTCAAAAGAGGGTGCCAGATCCCATTGAAGTTAACAGATGGTTATGATCCACCATGTAGGTACTGCTAACTAAACCCTCTTGCAGGTCCTCTGCAAGAATAGCAAGTGCTCTTTCTTTACCACTTACCTCTCCAGCTCCAGTAATTGTATTGAAAATATTGGATTAGTGGTGTGTGTGTGTAGGAATTGAAGCTAGAGGATGTTTGGGAAATCGATGGATTCTTTCCTTTGACCGTGGACTTTAGGGATCAAGTTCAAGTCTTCAGGTTTGTGTGACAATTACTTTTCCTAAAGGGCCTAAAATTGTATTTAATGTTTTCCCTTTCTCCTGCAATTATTTTGAATCCATATTTTATCCTTCCCATCACTATAGCCCTTGTTTTGTTTTTTTGTTTGTTTGTTTGTTTTTTGGGTTTTCAAGACGGGGTTTCTCTGTGTAGCTTTGCGCCTTTCCTGGAACTCACTTGGTAGCCCAGGCTGGCCTCGAACTCACAGAGATCCTCCTGCCTCTGCCTCCCGAGTGCTGGGATTAAAGGCGTGCGCCACCACCGACCGGCTCACTATAGCCCTTGTGAAAGTGCACAATATCTTAGACATACTCCTTGCACCCATCTGCAGGCTTTCAGGCCTTCCCCTCCATTCTTTTATTGTTCTAGGGAACTTCTCCTTGAACAGATCCGAGCTTGCCACTCCCTAGCTGAAAAAAATCCCAGACTTGCACTCCCACCTCTAAACCTGTGGTTTCCCATTTTGTCTTTGAGGCCCAGGTCAAATGATACCTCCCCAGTGAACCCTCAGCCTCACTATAACCTGGAAAGGAGGTCCATAGCCCTATTTATTTCATTCTGCCGGTACTTATTGTGTTTGCTGGTCCCCTAGACCTGGAGCTTACTGGATACAGGTAACAGGTTTAATCAGTCTTTTGTTTTGTTTTTGTTGTTTTTTGAGACAGGGTTTCTCTGTGTAGTTTTGCGCCTTTCCTGGAAGTCACTCTGTAGTCCAGGCTGGCCTTGAACTCACAAAGATCTGCCGGCCTCTGCCTCCCGAGTGCTGGGCTTAAAGGCCTGCACCACCACTGCCCGGTAACCTAAGGGATCTTTTATATTTTTGGTTGTGAGCCTAGCCTTTAAAGGGCTGAGCCATCTCTCCAGCCCAACCTAGGGAATCTTTAACAGACGGATATCTTAGTTTTTTGTTTGATTTTTTTAAGACAGAGTCTCATGTACCTCAGGTTGGTCTCAAACTTGCTATGTAGCTAAGGATGACCTTGTAAGAATGCTGGGATTACAGGCATGTGCTCAGTTTTATGTGTTGCCAAGGATTGGACTCAGGACTTTGTGCATGCTGTGCATGCTCAGCGAATCCTCTATCAACTGAACTACATACATTTCCAGCCCCTGCCCTCTTTTTGAGACAGGGTTTCATATAGCCCAGGTTGGCCTTGAACTCACCATGTAGCTAAGGATGACTATGAATTCCTTATCTTCCTGCCTCCACCTCCCAACTTCTAGGATTACAGACATGAGCCACCCCAGCTCAATAAATGGCTGTTGAAAATAGTTTTTTTCTGATGTTTCTGAAAATGTGTGACAAAAGGACCCAACTTCTGATATTTGTTGGATGAGGTAGACTAATTCTCGAGGATCTCCAGCTAGTAGTCTTCCTCTCATCTCCCACTCCTCCAAAGCCAGCTCTCCCTCCCCCAGAGAAAGCAAAGGACAACTTTAACTCTTTATTTGAAACAAACAATTCCAGAGACAGAATGTTAGTTGTGACAACAGTTTCTCACTACAACACATGGGTGGGCATGGCTCACTGAAGGAACAGGCCAGGCACCGCAGTACAATATATACAATTTCAACAGTGGCTAAACTGGTGACAGTTATAAAAACACGAAAAGAAGGCTGGGGAACAGCAAAGCCAACAGGGAAAGAACTGGGCACTCCCTCTGCTAGACACTAAGTTTTCTGGGCCCACCAAGGTAAGATGGGGAAAAGAGAAGATGTAGGCAGTAGGCGCAGGATCCTTACCCACAGCTCCTCACCTATCTTTTGACCACAAACCCCCATCCTGTATGGCCTAGGCCCCCACAGGGTGGGCCTGGCTCTGATGAGGGGGGGAAACAACATTGGGGAACCCAGCCCCAATCCAAGCCAGAAGGTCATTTTTGCCTTGAGAGCTCTGTTCATGAACCTAAAGGGAGGCAGTCACAGAGGGGCTAAGCATGTTGACACCACGGCTCCTGCCACCCTAAGATGGCAGGAGAGACAAACACATAAAGCAAGGGGACAGGAGTATGCACAATAGGAGTCTGCTCCCCACACTAAGTCCTTCTCTGCCTTTGAGGAAAAGAAAGCATTTGGAACCCTTGAGGGACTGTAGCGCCAAGGAGTGGTGCTCAAAGGGTAGGTAGGGGACAGGGTGGAGAAGGGTGCCGACCATCACTTTTTCAGGAGGGAGAAAAGTGTCTGAGCGCTGTGCTTTAGGGAAAAGGTCCCCTCATTTATCATGTCTCTCAGACAAGACCCTTTCACATGGTACTGGGAAGAGGAGAGAGGGAGGGAGAGAGAGGGAGAGGGGGGGGGGAGAGAGAGAGGACACAGGGCAGAGAAGGCAGTTGGGTTCTTCCCTAGGTCAGACCTAGGAACACAGGGTTTCACCTACATAGATATAGGTCAGGAAACCCAAAGCCAACAGGATCACCAGAGCTATTATCACTCCATCAGAGTCAGGCCCCAGCAGAAAGGGTTCACTGTGAAGCACAAAGAAAACGGACTACCTGGGTCATACCCATCACTGGGGGACTAGCCCATGAGCACAGATGATTGGGGCCCCATGGTTACAAGTGGTATGGAAGGTTAAAGCCGGGGTTCCTGGGAGAGGCAGGGAATGAGAGACTATAAAGAGGCAGTTGGGGCCCTTCAGAATGGATAGCATTGGTTCCTGGGCCAGTTACCCCACAGGACAGACACTGATGTGAAGGATGGATACAAGGTACCACATGGGTTCAGTCTAGGTCTTCCTCCCCAGAACGACCAAGTTCCTCATAAATCTCACGCACAGCCAGAATGCGATTAAGCATGCTCTCCAACATGCTTCGGTCCATGGGAATCACAGAATACCAGAGGGGTGACTCCGCAATGCAGGAGCGCTCAGGTTGCAGGTAGAACACATCATTTCGAGTCCTGAGGCTTTCAGGACTACAACAGTGGAGATGAGGGTGGAAGACAGCCATTAGTACTACCAAGGCAAAGCAGGCCTCTTAGGTCCACATGGTAAGGCATTCCTATAAATTCACCAACTCACCATTTAGAGAGATAGAACTCATAGAACTTGACGGGGCAGCGGAGGGGATTCATGCGATTCTCACGCTGCTCTAAGATAGTTTCATCCTCCCTCTTCCGTTTCCCAGGACCTGTGTCTACAGGGGAGGGAAATGATCCAGACTCATTAGAACACAGGCCCAATGAGCCACCTCCCAGAGCACAATCAAGGGTGCAGAGATGAGGCCACAGGATGGAAAACTACAGCTTCATAAGAAATCAAGGGAGAATAAAGGAAGGCTCGGAGTGTAGCTAGGTGGAAGAGTGCTTGCCTAGCATACACAAGGCTCTGGGTTCTATCTAGATTACCACAGAAAAGGAAAGGAAGGAGGGAGGGAAGGACAGCCGAAGAGTTTGTTATCTTTCCACTAACCAACCATCCTATAGGTTGTACTACTCTGAAGCACTCTCCAGTTCTTCCTGCCCAAGTGTATATAATCATTCCCAAGTTGATTTCTTAAAGAGGTGATCTCTCAAGTCATACAAAATAATTGGTAAAACAGTTTGTTAGAAGGTTGGCCTTGCCTTCTAGCTCAGATTACAAATGGTGGCCACAACCTTTGCCCATCAATTTAGGTAGAGGCACACAGAAGGGACCTGAAGAATCACACAGACAGGACAGAATTCCAGGGCCAAAGAGAATGGAAACCAATATGCAGTTTCTTTTTCTCCCTCTGTACAGTTCTGATTTTATTGGTGTGTGTGTGTGTGTGTGTGTGTGTGTGTGTGTGTGTGTGTGTGTGTGTGTCAGGAGTGCATGTTTTTGTTGTGCATGTGCATGAGAGTGCAGGTGCCTATGTGCACACGTGGAGGCCAGAGGTTGGCACTGGGTATCTTTCTCTAGCCCCTCTATATTATGTTGAGACAGTTTGTCACTGAGCCTGGAGCTCACCCACTAGCTGGACTAGCCGAACAATGAGCTCTGGGGAATCTACCTGTCTCTACACCTGCTTGCTCCAGCTCTAGGTTATAGACATTGGCCACCATGCTTTACATGGGTACTAGGGGTCCAAACTCAGGTCCTCATACTTATGTGGCTTGTATGGGAATTGTACCAACTGAGCAACCTCTCCAGTCCTCAGTATGTAGTTTTTGAATCATAGAAAGTTTGTTATTCACTTTCAACATTCCCTGACAGTCAGACACACCTAACAGCTCACTCCCTGTCCACCCTCATTCTGTCGAAATAAGGCAAGCAAATAAACTGCCTAGAAATGACGACAATGAGAAACAGGCAGTTAACTGCCCTCCTATTAGGAAACAGCCAGCCACTGTCTATCAGGACTGTTCCCATCTTTTCTGCTAACACAGAGGGAAGCTGGTGGCAAAGCAGAGGGGCAACCTGGCAGGCATGGTGGGAATGCCAGGAGAAAGAACACGAAGGGCAAAAGCAAAGGAGGGGAGAGCCTCATACCTCGCCCTTTCCTCTGTCGGACTGGGGCATAGTAGCGGATGCTCACCACCTTTGTGGTGCCCCGAGGAGTGGTACACTTGCGAGACTGCCGTACCACATTAGTGAAAGAGAGTTGCATGTGTTCCTCGGCTGTCTGCAGTCCAAAAAACTTAGTGTTGAAGAACATGAGGGTGTTGAGAAGGACAAAGGGAGAATAGACCCCCAGCTGCTTGCACTCCCAGAGGTGTTCTTCCTCCACACGGGAGAATACAGTATCTGTGATGGACAAAGAGAAAAACAAAGGGGAGCGGCTTCCCAAACCCACCTGAGTTCCTACACATACACACACTTAGCTGTAGGCTTCTTACTGCATATAAACCCTGACGTCTGACCTACACGGTAGGACTGGGCAATTTGGGATGGGTGGGGGTGCTGAAACAGGGTTTCTCTGTGTAGCCTTGCCTATCCTGGAACTGGGCATTTTGTTTGTTTATTTGGTTTTTTCAAGATTTTTTTGAGACAGGGTTTCTCTGTGTAGCTTTGCGCCTTTCCTAGATCTCGCTTTGTAGAGAAGGCTGGCCTCGAACTCACAGAGATCCACCTGCCTCTGCCTCCTGAGTGCTGGAATTAAAGGCATGCGCCACTACCGCCAGGCTGGCATTTTTTATATACTTTTCACCTCCATATAACACTTCTCTGATCATCTCTTAAGTTATATGCAGGTAGACACAAAGCTTAGGATTCCTACATCTTGATTTCTTAACTTACCACCCAAACCTGAACTGTCTTTTTTTCTGGTCTCAAAGATAAGTCTACAGACCTGAGTCTTTTTTCTTTTTTCCTTAAGAAAACGGTTCCCCTTGAACTTGAGATCTTGCCTCAGTCTCCTGAACTGCAAGCACATATCATTGCTCCTGGATCAGACTAAAAGTCTTGACCTTCTCCTCATGTTCCTCTTTTAGTGTTTCCGTTTAAAAAACAAAAACAAAAACAAAAACAAAACAACAACAAAAAAACAGGGTTTCACTATGTAGGGCTGGCTGGTCTAGAACTCACTATGTAGACTAGGCTAGTCCTGAACTCCACCTGCCTCTGCCTCCCGAGTGCTGGGATTAAAGGCGTGTGCCACCACCGCCCCGGCTTCATGTTCTTTTTTTTAAATGACAGTGTCTCACTCTATAGTCCAGGCTGGCCCAGAACTCACAATTCTGCCTCAGCCTCCCTGATGCTGGGATTATGGGCATGCATCACCACATGTGGCTCTCCTCCTTATGTTGAAGGGCAGGGACTCTGGCTCCATTAACTTGAAACCCTGAGGCATCCGGGTATATGCTCCTACCCTTGAACCCTTAGTGAAGAGTATCAGGCCAGACAGTACAGGACTCTTGCAGTGGTGTGTTGGAGAAGGGAAGAGAGGGAGAAGGGATTGCTAAGTTCCTGTCCCTTACTGTTGGGGAGAAGTGTGGGCTGCCAGGTACTCAGAGACTTGTTGAGTTCTTGAACGAAAGTCAAGTAGTAAAGGTCCGTGAAAATGTTCACCATTCGGTTATTTTCCAGCAAATACTAGAGGAAGAAAAACAAAAAGACATAAAGCCAGACTAGGACCTACAGGAACGAGAAGGACGATGAAAGCTGCAGTCAGGGGCCTTGACAACTGAAGAGGGGGGAAAACATCTGCTTGAGGAGCCAGCCCAGCGTGCTCTCCCTCAGGTGTGATCACTGGTGAAAGGGGCGGAGCTTGGAGATGGTCCTCACAAGCTCAGACCTCCGTATCAGGCCACAGCTGCTAACCTCACCTAGAGAGAACTAAACATTGCCCCACTACTCAAGGAACTCAGCCCTCACATCCTTCCTCAAGCCCTGATGACTCAAGGGTGACCCTGAGGATCCAGACAGACAGCACTGAAGACTGGGCCTTGAGCAATAGTCCTGGAATGAAGCGCTGAGTCGAGGAGATCGCTGACATCTATTTGTCATAGGAAATGTAGGCAAGCTGCCTAGTCAGGGTAAGAGACAAGTGACAAGAAGGAGTGGGCTAGAAAGAGTTCCAGTAGAATTCTGCATACTGTGTTGAAAGTAACAGAAAACAGGGTGCTGTGCAACAGGTACCTGCTGGATGCCAAGACACAGGTAGTAGATACTGTCGGGTTCATATCGTTCACCATTAGGTCGAGTAATTTCTCTCACAAACTGGGCCAGACCATAGTTGAGCTCAGCAGCTGAACAGGCGAGAATATCCTCTTTGATACGCATGGGTTTGGCTGTAGTGATATGTAGTAGAAGTAGATAGGATTAAGGAAACTCCATGAGGAGAATTTCACATAGCTCCACCATGAACCCTTTAGTCCCAACAAGCTCCGGGAAAAGGCCATCAATTACAAAAGGAGCCCTCAGCCGTGAACCTAGACAGGATCTCCCTTTAGTCTACGACTGCTCACTGTCTTTCCTGGGTGGGGAACCCATACTTGATCACATCCTTACCACTCCTGGACATCGTCAGCCGTTCCTAGGTAACAGCCCCTTTCCCCTTCCCTCTCTGTGCCTTCTTCCTCCCAAGTACTCACGGCCAAAGCGTAGCTCATCACCCTTGCTGGTTTCTCCATTGGCATATTTCGACTGTACCCAGCACTTCCAAGCGTTCACACCGTATGAATAGTTGAGAGCAGTACAACTAGGCTGGCTGCTCAGAGAGTCCCGGGAACAGCTTTCAGAAAGCACCAGCCTCTTTTGACCCTGGAAAGGAAGACAAGAGGAGGCTGGTGGCTAAGGCAAGGCCAGGGCACCATGAAAGCTAGTCAGGATAGTGCTCACCACTGGGGACGGGAGCACTGACGTAAGAACACAGAAACTTTGCTACCATGGCAGAAAGTCCCAGAACAGCTTTGATAGTCTTGTGAACTAGGAGAACAGCAAAGTTTGGCTCTATCTCAGTACTTCTAGTGCTGGAGAAAGGAGGCCGGGGAGGGTCAACTTAGACTTTCTCGTGTGGCTATGAGAGCAGCCCCACCCTTCAGATGTCCATTTTCTTTTTATGGATACAGTAACCCCATTCCTCACCTTCCTCATGGCTCGAGGAAGGTCCTGTTCAGTAGACACATCCTCAGGCCCCACAAGGCCACAATCAAAGAGGAAGTCTACACTTGGGTTAATGTCCAGAGGATCTAATAGAAGGGAAAGAAAGAAGAAATCAGTTTCTTTAGGTCTCAACTCTGAAGTCCTCTCATCCCACCCTTGCTACTTGCTCATTCAACTCAAGAGGAACCACTGGGTCAGCCTCACTGAACTCCATAGGAACCAGTAAAGCTGTATGAAAGGTCGTCAGAGGTACATAAACACCAGACTCAAGCCACACATGGTGGCACAGACCTTCTAGGCTACAGAATGAGTTCAAAGCCAACCTGGGCAACTCAAGAGACCCTCTCTCAAAAAAAAAAAAGCAAAAAAAATAGGGCTGGGATGTAGCTCAGTAGTTGAGCTTGCCTAATATACACAGGGCTTTGGATTAGATTCCCACCACCAACCACACTGAACACAAATATTCACAAATTCAAAGCAACATGAATATACTTAACATGACTGAACTGTACACATAAAAATGGTGACCATGGGGGCAGAGGAAATGGCTCAGTTGATAAAGTGCTTGCCCAGCCAGCATGAGGACCTGAGTTTGATTCCCTAGCACACACTGAGAAGCCAGGCATGATAGTATGCACTGTAATCCCAGCACAGAGAGGCAAGGACAGGTGGATCCCTGAGGCTTGCTGACCAGCTAGCCTAGCCTACTTGGCAAGTTCCAGGGCAGTGAAAGAGACCCCTTCTCAAAAAGGAGATGGGCAGTGCTTGAAGCCTCATACCCAAGGTTTTCCTCTGGCCTGAACATGGACTTGTACATACATGAACATCCACACATGCTTATATGCACACACACACAACTAAAAAAAAAAAAGGCTAAGATGTGTAGCTTAGAAGACATATACCTAGTATACATGAAGCCCTGGGTTCAATCCCCAGTATCATATAAACTAGGAGGGGTGGTGCAAACCTACAATCCAGGCAGAAGAGTCAGAGATTCAAGCTCATCCTCAGCTATAGAGTGAGTTAAAGGACAGTCTGGGCGCTGGACGGTGGTAGCGCACACCTTTAATCCCAGCACTCGGAGGCAGAGGCAGGCGGATCTCTGTGAGTTCGAGGCCAGCCTGGTCTACAAAGTGAGTTCCAGGAAAGGTGCAAAGCTATACAGAGAAACCCTGTCTCAAAAAACAACAACAACAACAACAAAAGGACAGTCTGGGCTACATGAGACAACTGTGTCTCAAACAACAAACAAAACAAACAAAAAACAGTACCCTGCCCTGTCTTTTTGGGTTTGTTGTTGTTGTTATTGTTTTGGTTTTTTTGTTTTTCGAGACAGGGTTTCTCTGTATAGCTTTGCACCTTTCCTGGAACTCACTCTGTAGCCCAGGCTGGCCTCTAACTCACAGAGATCTGCCTGCCTCTGCCTCCCGAGTGCTGGGATTAAAAGTGTGTGCCACCACCGCCCAGGTTTTTTTTTTTGGTTTTCAAGACAGTTTTTCTGTGTAGCCCTGCCTGTCCTGGAACTCACTGTAGACCACATTGGCCTTGAACTCAGAGATCTGCCTGCCTCTGTGTCCTGAGTGCTGGGATTAAAGGTGTGCCCCACCACCACCACCACCACCACCACCACCACCACCACCACCACCACCACCACCACCTAGCCCCTGTCCTACCTTAATAAACATGGTTTAGAGTCATGCTCTGAGTCACAAGAAACACTCCTTTCCTAATACCACAGATGCAACAATATTTGGTGGGTGTGCCTAAAATCCAACTTACTCTTGGGGAAATCTGCCTCCAAGTCTTGCCCAGGCTCATCTAAGACATTAGCCATCTTAACAGCCATAGCCAGGACATCATCTCGAGCTGTCCCAAACAGGTCACAGTCTTCCAGAAGTCCCTCTGCACTCTGGTTGCTCACAAGATCTGAGAGGCAGAGAAGTCAGGTCAGTCACAGAAGCTCTTGCCCAATGCCCGCACAGTCTTGAGGGGCCGGGGCCGGCCACCCTTCCTATCCCACTCAGCACCAAGACTACACTCCCAACTCTCACAGGAAGACAGAGGGCTAGCGCTGTTCCCACTATCACCACTGTCCACTGCCTACCACACAGATCAGAAGAGGCCTTGTCTAACTCTTCAGCCTCTGCGATCATTTCCGCCATGGCCAGGATGTCCGCCTCCAAGGGGTTGGAAGGGATCTTCACCTTCAGCTCCTCAATGGTCTCCACAATCTTGTCTGTGCTCTCCAAGGTAGTGGGCAAGAACATGGGCACAGGCACCTGGAGGCACAATTAATCTCAATTAAATGTCAAGAATCACACCAGTAGATAAGGGTACCAACCTATGAGAAAACCAGAGAGGGCGGGCCTCAATCCTAGAAGGAGAAAGGAGGACTGGTCAGGAAGGGCAAGGACACTTACCGGGATAGGCATGGAGAAAGGCACCGGGACTTTCTGGCAGTATAGATGCATAGGCACTGGCACAAATATGGGCACTGGGATGGGCAGCACAATCACCTGTGGCTTCCACTCTTCTGCAGACATGGAAACTCCTTTTAGCACCCCTTCTAGATTAGTGACATCTGATCTAGGACTTGATGCTCATCTGTCATCTCCAAAAGCTCTAAACACGTGTTCAATGGCACAAAACTGTTTTGAACAGACTGAGAGCGAGTGACCTAATTCCTGCCCATAAAGCTTAGGACTTAGGAACACCGTCCATGGACTGGACGGTATCATGGCACTCACCTGTTTGACTTCCTTTGGACTTCATTTCCACCTTGCAGGAGACTCCCCGGTTCTGCATCAGTGGCTTACACATGGCAGCTTTGTTTTTTCGGGGTGTTGCAGGGGGTGGTAGGGATTGAGGAGTGGGCACAATTGGAGTTGGTCGAGTCTTCACAGGGATCTGTAGCATCAAAAGAATGTAAATTCTGCCAATTACAGTACCCTCCTCTGAAATAATCCTCCCTCTTGGCTTTTGTCCTGACCTTGCCCAAATTCCCGTTTTCCTCTGGGGTCTTCACTGTGCTGCTGTTTTCCACTTTGGTTTGAGAGGCTGTCTGGGGCTTTGACTCAGAAGACTGACCTGTAGGATCAAACAAATAAATGCTCTTGCCAGAGGAACTAATTGTTTTCCTCACCCTTTTTCTAGGAGAGCTTTATGAAAGAGCACACTCTTTAGAAATAGGAAGTCACTGGGTGGTGGTGGCGCACGCCTTTAGTCCTAGCACTTGGGAGGCAGAGCCAGGCGGATCTCTGTGAGTTCGAGGCCAGCCTGATCTACAGAGTGAGTTCCAGGAAAGGCGCAAAGCTACACAGAGAAACCCTGTCTTGAAAAACCAAAAATAAGAAGAAGAAGAGGAGGAGGAGGAGGAGGAGGAGGAGGAGGAGGAGGAGGAGGAGGAAGAAGAAGAAGAAGAAGAAGAAAAGAAATAGGAAGTCTAGGATTTCTCTTCCTTCCTACCCCAGGACTAGTCTTCTCTGGGCCCTAGTAACAGTAGCCAAGAAGACTCTTCACTTCTGGCTACCAAGAAGAATGAAACACTGCATTTAGAAAGCACCAACACCACCTCCTACCCCTCACTTTATACCTTCCATTTTGACAGCCTTCAGGAGTTAAGTATCCCCAGAGTGACTGAAAGGCCAGGCTAACATTCTAGAAATGATACCAGTTTTCAGTGTCACTCAAGGTAAAGCCTATGCTGATCCTTCCCTTTCTCTGAAAACTAACCATAACCTCCACAAGTCCCTATCCTACCGGAGTACACCTGAAACTATATATCCTTACAGGAAACCAGTAGACTCTCCCTCCAGATCTAAAGAAGAACACCTGAAGAGTCCAAAAGATAAAAGAGCATGGTACGCGTACTCTGGCCAGGGAACAGGTAATTGCAACAGAGGAAGAAGGGGCTTGACCCAACAGTGGAAGTTCTAATAATGTCACCCTGTCCCAGACTCACTGTTCAGGAGGCTTTCTGGCCCGCTCTGGGTATCCAAGTTGGGTTGGTTCTGCTGGCTGTAGAAGCGCAGCAGACACTGTTGGTTGCAGAAATGACGGATTTGCCCACGCCAGTGGATGGTTTCCAGCAGCTTCCCCTGGCGCTTACAGGCATGGCACCGGGCAGCCTGAGGGCATTGACAGAATGGTCAGACCTGCCTCTTGAAAATAGGCTGGGCCCTCTCCTCTATGATAAGCCATATTTCTTTCTTTAGAGACTGGACCAGCTTAGAGATTGGGGAGGTTAACTCCCCTCCCTGGGGATCTGACGCTGCCGGCAGTACAAGAGTTCATACCCCTGCTGCCTTCTTTCTGACATGTTGACTCTCCTTACCTTGCAGTACCATAACAGGTACTTGGTCTTACAGTCCTCACTGCAAAAGTCCCAGGTGCTGCCATCCAGTTGCTCAGTGACTCCACGCTGGCAGGTTTGGGAGCAGTAAGTACAAGTGATGCAGCATAAGCCCAGCTTCTTAGTGAAATCTTGTTTGTACAGCAGCACACAGCCTAGAAAGCGGGGAGCAAGAAAGAGCCTGGAGACAGAGTTCCTCGCAGGTCTCAGACCCAGGCTTTTCAAGGTGCTACATCTGAAACCTCTTCTAAATAGTCCTTCACCTAAAGCCTCAGCATAAATGGGGAGAGCATTCCGACAAGGTTCTACCTTATACACTGCCTTCTAAGCCTTGCTCCGGGCTCTGCCATCCTCCCTGGTCCTCGGAGACAGGGCCTCGGTCCCTCACTCACTTCCTTACCTTCGCTGCAGAAGCTTTTCTCCACCCCACTGAACCGGAGTTTCTCATGCAGGAGTTTCTCCTGCCGGCAGTGCTCACACTGGGATACCACACCCCGAAGCCTCTTGAAGTCCTCGCAGCAATCACGGCAGCAGAACTGGAAGACCTGGTCCTGAGGTGGAAACACAGGACAGGGAGGGCACAACTAGGACATCTGCACCGCACAGGCACAGCTTGAGGAGACTTCTTCAAACACGTGGCAAGGTGTGGGTGGGGGGGATCTTACCTGCCACTCCAAGACCTCAGGCTTGCCACTGAAGAGGCTATGGCAGTAGTGACAGCTCAGGTGAATGCCCCCCTCAGGGCTAGTACGCTGGAGGGAAGGAAGACAGGTAAGGGGCAAGAGGCCTGCAGTGCTGGAGGGGAGGGGAGGGCAGGCTGGCTCTTTGCCCTACCCAGGCCTACCTACCCCAGTTCTCGGCCCTTTCCCTGCTACCACACCCTTTATCCCTGGTCCAGGGCCTCGAGTACCTGGAACTTGGTCCAGCAGCTGGGGCTGCAGAACTGGTAGACTGTGCGATCAACTTTGTTGTAGTAACAAGGGTCAGAGAGGCTGCGGCGGCAGAAGCTGCAGGGTCGGGGAGGGCCTGGGGCACAGAAAGAAAGAGAGAGAGAGAGAGAAAGAGGAAGAGAGAGCACATAGAAGGTGTAAGGCAGGGCAGAGATGAACAGAAAATCCACGGGAAGATGTGGTTGGGGCTGAGGCTGGGCAGTAGAAATGACTCTACAAGAGGGGAACGTGGGAAGTAGAAGGAAGGCCAGCAGGGATCTCAGAGAAGAGGGCTTTGCACCTACCAGTGAGCCCTGCCTGCTTCACTTTGTAAGAAGTGGTACAGCACAGGGAACAGAACAAGCTGGTCTTGCCATTACGATCCACATGTGATAGCATCTCAAAGTTCTTACACAGGGTCTTGCACCAGACACATGGGTACACACGTGTGTTTTTCTGTGAGGATGGGGAAGGAGAGGCTGAGGCTGGATTTGTCCCTTCACTTTTATTTTTAAAATTTTTTAAACATGAAATTTTCAGGCATACAAAAAGTATAGATGATGATATAACAAAGACCTGTGTGTCCACCAGCCAGCTTCAAAAATAAAACATAACAGATACAATTGAAACCCCCTTTATTTGTTTTATTTTTTCCCAGCCCTCGACCCTTCAGGCACCTTTATTTATCACCCAGGAACCACACCCCCTTCCGTAACCCTCTAACGCACTACTCCCTCGGCCCCACCTTCTTGTATGCCCCCAAGCACGCTGTGTTGCAAAACCGCTTTTGTTGACCATCATGGAAGAGGAGCTCGGGGCCAAGGCTCCCGGGCCTGGCGTAGATGTAAGCCCCACACTGGTCACAACAGTTGGTTTTCAGTCCCTTGTTGGCTCGGAATTTGGAGAAGCAAGAATCACTGCAGAGTCGGTGTACCACGCTGCCGTTGCTGACCTCATGTAGGACCTGCCACACATACATATACACACCCTGAGCTGAGGCCAGGCCACCACCGCCCACCCCAATCAATGCAAGGACAGAACTCCCACCTCACCCTAGACCTTCACAGCAGACAGTGGGCCTAGGACCCCCCAACCTGTGCGTCAGGCTGTAGACTTGATGGCGACATCCTGGGAGGTAAGGAAGGTCAGCTGCATACATCCTGGAGAAGCTCTATCCTTGAATTTGCCCCCTCACAATGGCTACCTTTTCCACCCAAATCCCTTCTCCCCAGGGCCTGACCCCTACAGCTCCAGAACCAGAGGGGTAGGTCAGAGCCAGCAGGCTCTGTAAATTGGCCTGTGGTGAGTAGCCTCACCTCTCCAGTCTTCTGGCATATGCTGCAGCGAGTGGCATCGGCAGGATCCCCAGACTGGGGGATTGGACGCTGCTGCTGGGCCTCATACAGAGAGAGACAGACAGATGTGCAGAACTCATGGAAGGAGCCTCCTGAACCAGTCTGTACCACAACTGAGTCCTTGGTGTTCCAGATCTCCCTGGAGGTGGGAACAGGTTTGAGTATTCCCAGGACCACCCTCTTATTCCAGCAGAAACCCCTGCACTCCCTAGGATTTGGCCTGATGATCATAGAGTCAAATATTCTAACCACTTTCCTAAATTAACCCTATCATCTCCATCCTGTTTGGTTTTGCCAACACAATCTCTTACCCACAACTCCCTCCCCTGGACCCTGCCCCCGCCCACCCTAGGATCTCCACGCACTTCTTGCAGAAGGTACAGGTCTTTCTGCCCAAGGGCTTCTTGGAGAAAGTAGTGAGACAAGATGAAGAACAGAAGAGCTGAGGCAGCCCCTTGCGCTGATAGGCCGTCTGCCCCTTCTGCAGTGGTGTCCGGCAATGGGCACAAGACATCTTGGTGCCCATTGAAGAGCGCCCAGCCCTCTGTGCCATACTTGAGCGCAGGGACATGCGAGGAGAGCGCCGGGGCCGGAATGGCACAAAGTCCTCATCATTGGGGTCATCTACCATGGCATCAGAATCCTCATCTGACACTGGAACTGTGGGAGTAGGCGGGGCAGTGAGAAAAGACCACCAGAACAGATCTCCAGCCATTTGATGAGCGGACCAATAATAAGTTCAATACTGGTCCTGGGATCTCTGGGACTCTCCTTGTTCTGGCTGTTATACTTCCTCTCCCATTACATTGGTATCTTAAGCTACCCATGGTTATTCTACAATATTCAGGAGCAGGGTTCCAAGAGAGAAGACTGGGGACAGGGACAGTATAGTTGAAACATGAAACTTTCTATTCTTACTGTTCTTGTTTTCAATCCCCCCCGCCCCTACTACCTCTTGGTTCCCATGCCAAGCCATAGCAGAGACAGGCACTTCTCGTTCTGCAGAGAGGAAGTACAGAGCCAGAAGATCCATGCCCTGTCCTGATCCCACCTTGAGCTCTTCTCTACACCCCGAATGAATTCCCAGGTCACACTTCCTCCCATCCTACTTACTGCTCTCAGTGGAATCCACAACCTCAGGCTTGGGAGGTTCCGCCCTTCTAACGCGCTCGCTTCTCTTCTGTACCTTGGAAAGAGGGGCAGGGAGGAAAGCTGACGCTAGCGGCAGGCTGACTGGAGTGCAAGGTTTGGGAAGGAATGGGGGATGGAAGGGGAGCCAAGAGAGCTGGGACCCCTGGCCCATCCCTGAAGAGAAGGGGGAAAATGGGAGCCGGACTTCATTCCTAAGAATCAGTAGACACAAGAGCGCCTCCCTTCTCTGAATCCCCTGACAGCATCCCCCCCACCATCTAGGAAGGAAAAGGAAGGGTCTGTCCTTCTCAGAGCTATAGGGGGAACCAGACTCTTTCCAACCCTCCCCCCTCACCCTCTCAGGCGGCTTCTCACTCTCCTTTCCAGTCAGGCCATCTCCTGCAAAGGAAGCAAGAAGGTAACCTCAATCTTGAGCCTGCCCAGGCCCAAACCCCACCTCCATTCCTGGGGAAGAATTTACTCAAAACCGAAAGGGACAACTCCAGGGTCTGTAAGCTTCTACCCTTTCAGGGTTCCCTCAGACTTGGTACTAAGGTAGACGTGGGGAAGGGATGTGTGCAGCTATTCTCCATTAAAGAAATGCATTGTCCTACCCTTCCAATCATTTCTGTCCCACTGGTCACGCAGGATTTATCTTTTACCAACAAAAACAAATGCAACCACTTAGAGGGAGCAAAAAACAAATGTAACCACTTAAAAGGGGAAAAAAACCCATCAATGTATGGGCAGGTTCCTCTGGACTTAGGCGCTACATAAGATATATTATATAAGATTATATATTTGAAGACCTTTATCACAGCCCAGAGGAAGGATACCACTAGGTAGATTAAGGGAGGAACTAGAGCCTCAGGTCTGGATTGCCCCTCCCCTAGCAGAGATGCATCCTAGATCCTGCCTCTCTAGCATTCCCCTGAAATCAGTACGCTGTTAGGGACTTCGGAGAGGAGTTACCATTCATCAATCTCAGAAACTCCACTCCCATTTAGAACCAAACAGCTGGGAAAATGTTAGAGCCTGGAAGCCAGCTATTTTCCTGCAAATTCGGAAGGAGGGAGCCTGGCCCTGAAAGCCCACTGGGATATGAAAAAGGGAAGCTCTGCCATCAGCTCCATTCCCTCATACTACCTCATTCATCCTGCACAGCCCTCCGCTCCTCCCACCTCTATTTTCCATAATCTTTGCCACACCCCACTCTGCCTTCCCAAACCCCAACTCCTTCCCCACACATATCCCTACTCTAGTCTTTCCACCCTCCTGCCCCCCCCCTCTAGTTCTCCAAGCACAGAGCCAGCCCTCCTCACCACCACCCCGTCCCCAGCCCCCTCCAACCATCAGGCAACCTACCTGGCAAAGAAGGATGTGCAGCAGGGATAGAGACCCCACGTTTGGTCTGAGAACTGTTGATTCCATCCCCCAGAGTCTCTCCCACTGAAGGGCTAGGGGGTGCATTGGGGCTCTGTGGCTGCCCTTGGGTGTGCTCCTCCTGCTGCCTAGGGGAGCCCCTTCTCCTTGTAGCTATGGGGGGTATCTCCTCCTCTTCAATATGAGGAGACTCCAGGATTATTGGAGAATCCGGAGCCAAAGGTTCTAGTAGCCCTTCAGGTGACGGGGGACTGGCCCCAGCCCCTGGATCAGGTGGCATCACCTCAGGGGTCTGGCACCCTGGTCCAGGCTCTAGGGTCTGCTCCCCCGAATCCCATGCAAGGGTCCCCTCAGGACCATGGTCCACCTCTGGGGGAGAGGGGGCTTTATAAAGTAGCCCCCCCAGCCCCAGTAGCTCAGTGGCTCCATCCAGGACTACTCCAGGGTCTTTTTCCAAGCCAGAAGGGGTATCAAGCAGGTCCAGGGCTCCAGAGGATGGAGACGGACCTGGGGGGGCCCATCCTCGAGTTGGAGCAGTCTGAGATTCCAGCAGATCCTCTCCAAATTCCATGTCTACGGGAAGGTCTCCAGCCAGGGGCTTCTCTGGCAGGGTCAATGGGTCAAATGGACTGGGGAAATCACTGGGGTCCATGGCTGGGTATGGGCTGCAGATCGGAAGAGGGGGCAGTAGAGGTGGTCTTAGCCTGAATTTCCTATGTAGGCTATGGGACACACCCCGTCATCCACTTGGATTTCTTATTAGCAGCCGCCCCCCACAACCGATGGGCATTTCCACAGGCTCCAGTCCCGATGTCCACTCCCCCCCCCATACAGCGCCCTCTGTGGGGAGTGGCGTTCCCCGCCCTGGCCCGGTGCCCACACTCGCCAGGCAGTTGGTCTCTAACCCGCCCGACACCCCCCACCGAGACTCGTAGCTCCTTCCTCCCTACCTCTCACACACCCCCCACCTCAGGCTGAACGCCCCCTCAGAGTCTCTTCTGGCCGCCGCAGCCAGAAGCCTTTCCCGCTCCAGCGGTCTCAGCCCCCCGGTCCCTCCTTACTCCCCGGGAGCCCCTCAGGTTTCCAGCCTCTCCCCATCTTGTGCAGCCCCGCCGCCCCTCCCCACAGAGCCCCGTCCTCCCTCAGCCCTTCCCCGCCCCCACAAACTGCCCTTCCTAACCATTTCCCCGCTTGGTTACCTTTCAGGGGGGACCACTTCCTCAGCCCCGTCCCCCCTTCCCCACTGCTCCCCTAGTCTTCCCCTTCTCCTGGTGCCCACCCCCCACCTCAGGCATTTACAGGAAGACATTTTGGAGCTACGATTTCTCCTCAGACCCCCCTCCCGGCTACTGCGAGATCCCGCCTGCAGGTTCGGTTCGGCTTGCGGAGGCCCGACCCCTACCTGAGGCAGGGTTAGAGTAACGGCTACAAGCCTAGAACTGCAGACAGCGTCGGCCCCGCGCTCCTTCTCCACCTCCCTCCCTAGCAGCCGGGACAGGGGTCGCGGCCCCTTTAAATGGCAGCGCCGCTTGCAGCGCTGAGCGCTCTGCACCAGGCAGGCGGGCGGTGCCAGCAACCAATCCCATTGGCTGGCTGGAGGAGGGGGCTCGCGAGACAGCGCCGGCCCCCGGCGCGAGACTCCCAGCCCAGTGGCCGCCTGGAAATTGCGGACTGGAGTCGAGGCACTGGGGATGGAGCTGGAGCCCCCGCCCGGGGCCCCGTTAGTTGAGGAAAAGGTAGCCTCTGGAGCTTGGAAGCCCGCCCCCGGGGAAGGCGGCGCCCCCTTCCTACCGAAGGGCCTAGTGCACTGAAGGCACAAAAAAGGGAGGAAAAACCCCAGATCTACGCACCTGCTTTCCTTACCTGGCTCAAGAGTCTGGCCCGTCACACCCGTGCCCGCCCTACCTCCAGAGCCCACTGTACCCGTGATCCCCTCCTCTCATTCAAATGGTTCCCGGTCCCCTCCCCCTCCCCGTGTCTCTCTCCGCTTCCCACTCGTGTTCAGCGCCCCCCCTCCCCGCGTCCCCCCTCAGCAGTCCCTACCTACGCCATGCAGCAGACGCCTGCCAAGATTACCCTCCCCCATCCCCACCTCTCCGGGGCCCGCCCCCCGGGCGACTGTTGGGGTAGTGAGTGACAGCCGAGAATGGGGGAGGCAAAGACCCAACCCTCAAGTGCCCCTCCTCCCCTTGTCTGCAGCCTCAGCCCCCCTCCAACCTGTCTAAGAGTCGTAGTTATGGGGTGTCTTAAGCTTGCTCTCCAACCACCCTTGCCAGTTAAATGGCTCTGGCTTGGTGACAACGCCTATGCAGTTAACCGTTACTGCCTGATGACCCCCAAAGCAGGTTCTGCAAGGCTACACCCCCCTCTCCCTCCCTCTCCCTCCCTCTCCCTCCATGGCCTTTGGGTAAGTTCTGGGATCATTTCACTGAATCTTCCTGTATGAGCTTGAATTATCTCTTGAATAGTTTTCCTCACCAGAAGCCCGCCCCCAACACACACACAGACACACAGACACACACAGACACACACACACACACACACACACACACACACACGCACACACACGCACACACAGACAGACACACGCACAGACACACGCGCGGGCGCGCGCTCACACCCACACACCCACACACCCACGTACACACACACACACACACACACACACACACACACACACACACACACACACACACACACACACACACATACACGCTGCCCTTCCCTCTACCCTCTTTTTCGGTTCTTGTCTGTCTCCCTCCCTCCCTGTCTCCACGACTCTGCCCCTCTGGAGCACTCGGGCAAATGCGGGCTCCAGGGAGCCTGCTTGATGGTGGGCGTGGCCACAGTTAAGGCTTGGGAAGTAGGGTAGGGGTAGGGGCCACTGACATTAGGTCTACTGATTGAAAGGGAGAAAGTGCCCGTGTTCATTCTCAGGCCTCATGACAGAGCACTTCCCAAGCCCGTGCCCCCCATGCCCACGATAGATCCTAAGGGCTGCACAGCACTTACCAGCTTAAATACTAGAAACTCAGGCAAGAAGGGAGTCCAGTGTTGTCCATTGCCCCTCTGGCCTTTCCTCCTTCCCACATAAAACCTTCCCAAGCCTAGTCCTTGGGAGTGTTACCCACATTTTCACAGAAGCCTTGTTTTTCCGAGCTCCCCCCATCAGCCTTGAGATTGTCTTTGCTCTCTCCTCCATCAGAGATAAATGTAATTTTTCTCAGTGTAGGTTGTCTAAACCCAGCTTTCTGTATCTTGATCGGTAGGCTGTGTACCCA